>NW_014040876.1:0-50342 GCF_000293215.1 Trichosporon asahii var. asahii CBS 2479 | reverse complement strand
TGGAGTGGGTGGGTGGGGAGGGTTGGTGAAACGAGGGCCTGCCTGGACTTGCGTCCCGGAGTATCAGACAATCTCGAAACGAACCAGAAAAGAGTCTGACATCGGCGGGCGGTGTAAGGAAGGTTGTCCGGGCGAAGCTGTACTTCTCCGGTCCTGATGGAGATCATCGTGGCCATGTGCTGCGCCACAGCCCTCGTCCCCGCCACGATCGGCGTGCTGAAGAAAGGGCTGCGAGAAGAAAGGTTGTCATGGGGTCGAGACCGGGGCCAGAGACCGGGGCCAGACAGCTGTTGAAATCCCCATTCGCCGTTCTCGCCATGCGTGGCGGAAACATCAACCTTCAGGTTCTTGCAATGCTGATGGATGGCGCGCCCAGATTGCACATCACTTCAACGCATGCGTGGCATAACCACTCTTGCCGTATCCCCGGTTCATGATGATCTTGTGGCCCCTGTGGGTCCTAAACAGAATTCTCGCTCCGAACTGGGACGGGTGTAGGCGGAGCCCGGACGCCTTGGCTTTCTTCTTGAACTTCTGCGTGAGGAAACGCTTGTATGTCTCTAAGGACGGTTTGTCGTCGATAAACTCCTCAAGTCCGACGATGATGATGTCCGAAAAGGTAACACTTGGAAACGTTTCGAGGAAGTTAACGAGTAAGCCCCGCCCATTCCCGACGTCGCTGAAGGACATCCACCGCCTCCGTTTGGTTTTGTTGAACAGCAGAACCGTAAAGACCTCTTGGCCCCATTCGTGAAAGTCTTGGCCGAGCGCTGGCCAGCTGCCATACGTCTGTTGGATGGGGTCGCCATAGCAGTCGATGGAAAGCGTCAAGTTCTGGCACGACTGCGGTTCTCGGCCCATCGTGTACTTTTCGTGTACCGACTCGACTTCCGGGGTTATCTTGGAGTGCGAGTACCTGAGAAAGAGGAGAAGGTGTTGGGGGCCCAGGTCCCAGTGTGGCATGCGGGGTCCGACATTGTGCCAGCGCACAAGTGGCGGCACAGGCTCTTCGCTGAGGTCGTCGTCGTCATCCACGCCGTCGTACAGTTCGCGAAAAGGTCCATAGTCGGGCCAGGAGTCGTCGTTATAGCGAACTTGGTTCGTTGCCCAGAAGAGGCATTCCGTCAACTCGCCTAGCCTACACTCGTTGACACCCCAGTTGATGACGTCGACAACACGGGTGCGAGCCAGCAACCTCGTCCATTTCTCGCCGAGCTCCTCCTCGACCCACTCCTTTTCGTATTTCCAATCGTCACGGTCCCAGTCGAAGATCTCTTGTCGTCGGTACGGTAGGGATCGCAGAAGAAGTGTCTTCTTCGAGCCGACCTGATATGACTTGATGAGAACACGTCCGTCGATGTTTCTGTATGAGGGGTCCATCCCTTCGTAGGTCTCCTGGGGTACCTCATCCTCTCGAATGGTGTCCTCGCGCAGATGCAGGGAGATATGGCCAATGAGGACTTCGGTTGCGCGGTCGCGCCAGTTCCTGCACACGTTGCCGGCGACGATCGCAGCATCCTCGGACATGAACAGCCATACAGCGTCGATAACTTCGGGGTAGAGTTTGGCGTCGAGCATTGCGAATTCGATGTTGAGAAGACCGTTGGTGTGAACGCGGGTTGCTTTGGGTCGCAGAAAACCTCCACTTTCGCGAATTGCGATTCAACTCATCGCGCGATTCGCTTCACGGGAGCTATTCGAGGTCGCTCAAGCATGATACAGTCTGCTCGCCTACCTCAATGCACGCCTTTCGTAGCCCCCGGGCCCGTAATAGTCGTCCATTATGGCCTTGTGCTTGGCGTGGGTTCTGAAGACGAGCACCGCACCCGAGGCAGAGGGGCGGAGGTGCAGACCATGCTCCTTCGCCGTCTTCTTGAACTGCTTCCTTAAGAAGTCCTGATACTGCTCAAGCGGCTCCTGCTCTTCGAAGAACTCCTCTAGGCCAACGACAGTCACATCCGAGAACACTCCATTAGGGAATGTCTCGAAGTAGTTGACAAGCAAGCCCCGAGTATGCCCGACATCGTCAAAGCCCTCGCCGCGCTTTTTGCCTGTTCTGTTGAACAGCAGAATTGTGCAGTCGTCCTGTCGCCCGCGGACGTCGCCGGGACCCATCGACCGGGTGATGTCCCACATACCGAGGACGGGGTCACAATAGCAGTCGATCGAGAGGGTCAGATGGCGGCAAGCGTGGGGCTTGCGTCCATACACCTTGTCGAAGTCCCCGATGAACACCTCTGCGATGTTCTGTGCATGGCTGTAGTCGAGGAAGAACAAGACCTCACTTGGCCCTAAATCCCAGTGGGGCATGGTGTAATCCTGTACGCGCCAGCGGACTAGAGGAGGTCGGATGGAAGCTGTCTCCGTGCGAAGTGGGTCTGCTGGCCGGATAGGCGACCACATATCGTAGGTGCGAGCTTCGAATTGCACTTGCCTCGTTGATCTGAACAGCAGATCCGTGAGTTCGCCTAGTTGGCATTCGTGAAGGTTCCAGTTGACAGCTTCCACCACTTCCGCCTTAGCCAAGAGCTTTTGCAAGTCCATACCAAGGTCCTCGTCGATTTCCTCCTTCTCGTAGAACCACTCATCGGCGTCGAAGTTGTAGATCTCGCGCCGACGGTATCTCAAGGACTTCAGTAGCATCGTCCGCTTCGAACCGATTGTGTATGATTTAATGAGAACACGACCTGTGATCCGCCGATACGGCAGAGGTGCTCCGATGGGCATATCCTCGAGCACGGGGTCGGCGTCCTCGTTGTCATCCCGTCTATGCAAAGCGATGTGCTTCATCAGCAAGGGGATTGCTCGATCGCGCCACGACCGGCATACGTTGCCCGCTACGATTGCACTGTCCTCTGTCATATGGTCCCAGATCATATCGACGATGTGGGGATGGAACTGGGCGTCGATTGTCGGCATGATGTCGTATCGCCGATGGGTCGATGGAGTGGTGGAGTCGAAACCGATTCCAACCGTTTCGTTCGAATTATTGACTCCCCCTTCTCGTTCTCCAAATCGGTTCGGTTTGACCTCCACTTTCGCGACGGCGCGTGATTTTGCGGAAGCAAATTCATTGACTCATCGGAGCCCCGCACAGAACGCCCCTAGCACGGATGTCAACCTCCGTCCCTCTCTGTGTTGGGTTGCTCTGCACTCCTTCTTGCATGGTGCACATCGACCATCTCTCTTACCCCCACATCATTGACTCGATATGGGCAAGCTTCAGCCTCCGTGATCTTTCCATTGCCCGCCGTGTCTGCCAATCGTGGCGTTCACGGGCGGACGCTATTCTCGCCAAACTTGTCCGACATCTATCGCTAGATTTCCGCCATGGCGCGAGCCTCGGGCAGCCCGATCGAGTGGGTCTCAGCGTGCGCGATACACACGACACCCCAGGAATGCGCGCTTTGATCTCAGTGCTCTATTTCACTGATGGCACTGCTTCTGGTATCAGAAAGCTGCAGCCTCTGAACGAGCCATGGCATTCGCTCTTCGCCGCAGGCCAGGTGGAGGTAGTTGACCTCATCGGGTTTCCGGACTTTCGACCGTCGTATCTCCCGGAGCTCTTTGGGGCCGAGTCCGATGTTGGCGCCGGCGGTGACTGGGAACCATCCGCCAAGCCTGTCGTCCGCTGGTACAACACGTATCCGAGTTGTCAAGAGGCGATAGCGTATACGCCTCTTGGTCCTGATACACCAGTGTACTTCCTTGACCTCCGCCCAGGGCTACCGCTTCCTACCATTCATGTTCCGAACGAGCGACAGCCACGGAATCTCATTGTCAGCATCGATTGCTACACCGATCCCACCACTCCTATCCTTAACAAAGGACCCGCTTTCGACGTGGCTCCGCCCATGGTGACCGACGACGGAGAGATGCAACAGAATCTCTCGACAGTCACAGTGATTCTGAACGACAAGCGTAGCCGTGGAGACCGCATTGAACAAGGAGGGACCGTCGACCATGGCTTGCTGTTCAACTATGTGCAGATGCTGTATGGCCTGCGTGACATGCTTTGTGTCGTCGGCCTTGATGCCTTCCTCGACGAGGATGCGCTGCAAAGGTATCGAAACAACCTCGGCAAAGAGCTGCTCGACTGCTATCGCAAAGCAACCGGCACTAGTCCGTACGACGATGTTGACCCGGACAACCCCCCGGCTGAGCTGAACCTCATGACCCTCGAGGAGTTCAAGGAATGGAGGGCTATCGGCAGGGAGAAGTACGAGAAGTATAACGTCCGCTGAGCCGCTAGGTCTCAGCGTTTGACCGCCCCATAGTGCCCCTGATGGGCACTAATCGCTATTATGCCTCCATTCCGAGCCATCTCAACGATGGAGCGCCCAGATGAATTCAAGGCATGGTGGATTTCGTGCTTCTGAGGTGCGTTCAGCATGGATCTCGATCGACTCCAATCTGGAAGCGCCTCCACTCCGTTGGGAGGAGTACGCCATCTACGTTTCCAGACATTGCCTGAGCAACCAACACGGCAATGTGAGATCGTGACTGCACCACTCTGCCCAAGGTGAAGGAGGTGCGCGATAGCAGGCCGATGCACTAAGTCCTGCAAGGTTTGAGTGGCGTTCACAGTTCGCCGGGCCATGACGACGCCAGCTAGTGCGTGATAAGCTTGATCGTGAGTGGAAGATGTGCAATGTCTTGCGGTCCACAACACCGGAACCACGTGTGCAACATGTGTGACGAGTGCATCCCGCACAGCGCTACGACGGAACTCTATCGCAGTGTTCAGTGTGGAGGATGAGAGCGATACGCAGCAAGATGCCGTCAGCGATAAGGCACGTTGGCTGGCCACGACCGGCCACCACACGCGATGAAACGGCTGAGCGAATCTTATCAGCTGCCAGTTTCATCTGCGCCTCTGCTCGTCTCAATGCTATGAACAGTCTTCCTGACAACTTGGCTTTTAGATGGGATCTTGGCGCCGAGCACTTGCACGACTGCGCCTGCTCGCCCTCCGCTATGTGTAGGCGCACAGGCCCTGGTGGCCCTGCACACGTGGCTTTGCCTCCGCCCCTCCACCGCGGTCACGTGCCCACGCCAGCCTTCTCACATCCCGTAGCCCGTATTGTTTATGCATCGCCCCATTCCCTTAGGCTCCTGGCCCGCTACACTATGTTCCCCGCAACGTGCCCCGCATGCTTCGCCTGGCGGATCCGAACTGCGGCCGACGCATCGATGAGGCGCGGCGCCCGGAGACGGCCTCGCGGTGCGCAGTCCGAGACTGAACATGCTCAGCGGGTGTCGCACAGCAGAAGCAACAGCGCCGACGCGGCGTGCAGCGCCGGCCCACCTGCTGCAACAGTCACTCTTAAGCCGCATCATCCACAACTTTCCCGTTAACGTTCTTCCCCGCCCTCCCATTCACAACTTGCTCCTTGCCATTCTCGACTTGGCTCTCACTTGATTCCCCCACTAGCCACCGACCCAGAACCCATGCAGATCTCCGTCGTAGCGGCTCTAACCGCCGCGGCCTTGGGAAGCTCGGCGCTGGCCAGGCTCAACCCTATCGATCATCCGGTTCTGCAAGCTCGATATGATCCCCTTAGCACTGCGGGGACCAATGTTACTCAGACGCCTCCTCCGACCGCTAGCAACAGCTCAACCCGCTTCCGCACCGCGAACACTGAATGTAAGCTCCCTCCCGCCTGATCATACGCTGACGGTAGCCTTCTATGTCTCGTCGATGCCCGACGTCAACTTCCAGTTCGGCGAGATGTACGCCGGCACCATTCAGCTTGACTCAACTACTGTGAACGCTAATGCCTCCGGAACTGGCAGCAATGCCACCGCCCAGGCCGATGAGATGTTCTTCATCTTCATGCCAAAAGAAGGCGGTGAGCCGGTCGACGAGCTGACGATCTGGCTGAACGGTGGCCCGGGCTGTTCATCGATGGAGGGGTTCCTGCAGGAGGTCGGCCCGATCTCGTGGCTGGCAGGCACTCACTCTCCCGAGCGCAACAAGTACGCGTGGACGAATATAACCAACATGCTCTTCGTGGACCAGCCCATCGGCACTGGCTACTCGCGCGGAACACCATCGGCGACTTCACAGCCTGAGTCGGCCGCGCAGTTCCTCGCCTTCCTGAAGAAGTTCCAGGCTCTATTCGGCATCTCCAACTTCCGCATCTACATGACGGGCGAGAGCTATGCGGGTCGCTACATCCCCTACATCGCCGATGTGATGCTGAACGCGAACGACACGCAGCACTTCAACATCTCCGGTGCGATCATCTACGACGGTGTCATCGGCAATCACCTCTTCACGCAGCAACAGCTCGTCGCGTACCCCTATGCTGAGGAGAACTGGAGTCACTTCGGGTTCAACTCGAGCGACATGGCGACCTTCAAGCAGCTCCACCAGCAGTGTGGGTACGAAGAGTACATCAACAAGTACATGACCTTCCCTGCCTCTGGCGTGCAGCCGCCGCGCTTCTGGAACAGGACTGACCCGGAGACGTCCAAGTGCGATCTGTGGAACAGCGCACTCATCGGCGTACTGAACATCAACCCCTGCTTCGACCCTTACGAGTCCAACAAGCCTTGCCCCATCCTCTGGGACGTCCTCGGCATGTCGGGCATTACCAACCTCGTTCCCCCCGGCACGACGGTGTACTTCGACCGCCCCGACGTGAAGAAGGCGCTGCACGTGCCTGCCGACCTGACATGGCAGCAGTGCACCAAGAAGCCTGTCTTCACGGCAGGCAACGGCAAGGCAGGACCGGGACAGAACGGCGATCTGTCCGAGGACCCGATCCAAGGCGCCCTCCCCCGCGTGATCGAAGCGACGCAGCGTGTCCTCGTGGCGAACGGCGACTTTGACTTTGTCATCATGACGAACGGCACCCTCCTCTCGATTCAGAACATGACGTGGGGCGGAGCGCTCGGTTTCCAGACTCAGCCCAGCGAGCCGCTCTTCATCCCCCTGCGCGACATTCAGCACCGCGAGGCATTCGCGGCCTCCGGTCTCGGTATCGACCAGTTCATCATGGCGCAGGGCCAGATGGGCATCCAGCACTACGAGCGCGGGCTCATGTGGAACCAGGTCTGGGGCGCTGGTCACATGCTCCCCGCCTTCCAGCCCCGGGTGGCCTTCATGCAACTCCTCTGGATGCTGGGGCACATCGACAGCCTTGGTCCGATCACCGGACCGGCCGGCAGTGCAGGAGGTGCAGCAGCTGCTGGGAACGGCACGGCCGACAGCAACGTGATGTCCAGCGGCAACAATAACGGAGCAATGTCCGGCGCAACGGCTGGGAACAGTACGTCCAGTGCCGGCTCGATGACCGGCGGCAACGCTGCTGTGGGCATCGACAGCGCGGCCGGGAACACAAAGGCCTCCGGCAATGGCACGGTCGGAAGTGGTGGGGCTGACGGCAGCAATGCCGTTGGTGGCAATGGGGACGGCGGCAGCGTTGGCAGTGGTGACCTGGCTGCTTCCGGTGTAGCTGGTGCGATGGTCTCTCAGGCTGGTAGCTCCCCCACTGCGAGCGGAGCCGGTACAAGTGGCCCAGCGACCGTTGGTGACGCTGCGGGCGGCGGCCATGCTGCGGGTGGCGAGCAAGGCGCAGGGGGTGAGTTTGTCGCCTGGGCGAGCAGCGAATTCACCTTCGGCAGCGATGGCCAGTAAAGTGCTACGTTAGGAACTGTTCATAGACCTTCTTATGCACAAGCACGATGAGCGCAGCGGTTCCATCTAAGTTGTACAACGTTTCTGATCCT
This sequence comes from Trichosporon asahii var. asahii CBS 2479, assembly GCF_000293215.1. Lineage (NCBI taxonomy): Eukaryota > Fungi > Basidiomycota > Tremellomycetes > Trichosporonales > Trichosporonaceae > Trichosporon > Trichosporon asahii. The sequence goes on along the minus strand of NW_014040876.1, from coordinate 42,605 downwards.
CCACGAGTACAGTCTACATCTTCTTCTCCGAGGCGTAGTAGTTCGACGAGCCCTTGTAGTCACCTGACGGACCCTTGTAGTCGCCCTGGTGGTACTGCGGCGGGCCCGAAGGTCCGGCCCCACCACCCTTCTCGTCGCCATATGCAGGCGGGGGACCGACAGGTTGCGCGCCTCGCGTGAGCGTGTGGCTGAACCTGCTCCAATCCGGGCTAGCCTCGTACGTGAATTTGAGGCCCTCATTGTCGGTAAGCGTCCAAGCGTGGCCGCCGGGTACTCGGGGTTGGATGTGGGTGAACACGCATCCCATGCGCTGCGCGAACGGCTCGAGGGTGCGGAAGTCGCTCTCTCCAAAGGGGGAGAAGATCTCGTCAAAGTGCATGTCGAAGTGGGCGAGTGTTGGAGCCGGGATGCGCAGCCCAGCCTGCACGGGGTCGAGCATGCACACGACCTGGCCCTCGACGGGACCTCCACGGACGTCCTTCACGAGACATGCGCCGGGGATGTTGAGACACCGCATTCCGGCGGCCGCGACGGACCAGGGGAATTCGTCCAGGTCGGGTCCGGGCGTCACGAGCAGCAGACTTCCAGCAGCCAGGTCGGCGATGTCCATCTGCTCGCCCTTCTGCTGGATGGCGCGCGTATACGCCGCGTCGGCGCGGGGCATCTGTCGTCCGCCCATGGGGACGGCCTGCGCGTATCCCCACGTCATGGCACGCATCCACCCTACAACTCCGATGAGCACGCCGGGGAGAATGATGCGTCCCCTCGGACCGCTGAATTGCACCTTGACGTCGGGCGAGACCTGGACCGTAATCCCGTCTTCGGTGTAGGGTCCAATAGCCGCGCGGACGACACCCTCGAGCATTCGTGAACGCAGGATCTCGTACAGCACACTTGGGAGGGCGAAACGCTCGAGCCCGCTGCCGTCGGAGACGATTCGGGCACCCGTGCCGACCCATGGATCCCTCTCGGTTCGTGACGAGGAGGACGATTCGGACTTGCCGTGCCGGTCTGTCTTGGTTATCGTTGTTGTTGTTGTTACATTGGCGGACCAGTCGACTGAGACTTCGACGGTCTCGGTCACTGTGGGCTTGCCTCCGAAGAAGCCCATGGTGGATGTATCGATGAGGTGAGAATGGAGAGTGTAGGAATCGCTCTGAGAGGAGGGTGTCAAGCCACTGCCAGTGATCGTTACAGACTCTGGAGATGGCGGATGTGGTGATATTGAGTTCGGATCAGCAGCCTGGACCAAGATGCTCCACGGAGTGTGGAGGCCCGGGCGATGCTGTCAGCCTCCACCGCGCGTCATTGAGCACCGCATCCCGTGCCTGATCTGCGAGTTTATCCAGTTTATCCTTACCCTTGTGATGTCGTTCAGAAGCGCTCATTATGCGGGTCTAGGGCGAGCGTGTATCCGTAACTGCAAAGTCCTCGCGTTACGATGCAATGCATTGCATAGGCCAGGCGAGGAAGAGTAGAGTCCCTGGGTTGATAAGGATGTGCGTACCCCGAGACAAGCGGCGCTGCCCAGATGACTGGTGCCGAGGTAACCGATGGCTGTGCGGGTGATCGGCGACCCGTCGATCGGCTTCGATATGCCTCGCAAACATTGCATCACTAACTGAATTAACTGAAAAACGAGGTTGACGAATCTCCTCGCCCTCCTCGGGCGCCACAACCCTTCCTCGTGCTTAAGCCGTTTTGCTTGTTCTGTCGCCGCGTTCGCGAGAGGCGCGATACGTCAAGTATTTCTGGCATCAGCCACACCACCAAAGCCCAGTCTTACCGATATCAAGGCGACGGACAGCATGGAAACAGCGAAGAACGCGAGCACGATCGCTGAGAACCATCCCTTAGCAGCGATGTGCATGAGGACCGACCATTCCAGGTCCGATTCACGCCCCGTCTCGCTCGCAATGTATTTGTCGAACCAGTAGCTATACCTCTCGGGCACCCCAATATCCGCGTCGATTCGACAGAAAAACATCAACACCACTCCAAGGATGAGCAGTGGAATGCGAGGCCACAGAGAGCATAAGTTGAGCTGCCCACGGAACAACGATCGCAACGCGCAGAGACAGAGCACTGATCCTGCCAGCGGATACAACAGCGCCATACCCCTGTAGGATCCCGCATGAAGAGCCTGCAGGAAAAACTGCACGCCAGCGACGTTGACTTCAGCGAGCACTGCTACTGGGCTTGTTGCCACCTTTGCTGTCGGGGCGGCGCCTACGCAATTATGACTGATGTCGGAGCGGTAGTCTTCGAAGTACAATCTTTCCGCGAGTTCAATTGGCGTGATTCCGGAAATCATGCGGTCAGCTATGCCATATCTGGAGCTCACGGAGAAGGCTTTATACGGAATCTGGCCCAAGTACACGGTGTGCGCTGCTTTGAAGCATCTAGTGTAATTCCGATTACTGAACCATTGGTACACGGTTCGGCTGTGTATATCCCACGACGGCGTAAGTTGCAAAGGTCGCAATTTCTCTCCGGCAACTTTAGCGTAGTAATTCACCACTTCCCGGGCGGCCTCGAAAGATTCTTTACTGCGTAGTGTGCCAGGGCTGGAGGGGTCGGGGGAATACAGGCTCGCAGCGGCCTTGGCCCAGTCTCTGTATGCCCGCAACCCATCTTCACTCCTTCTTACAGCGGAGCTGAGTGCGCTGGTGTTCTGTGCTTCATCAGTGATTCTGAACGCCACCACTGGTACGCACACCGAGGGTTGCAAGCAGTAGGGCGATGCCAATTTGGAGAGGAAAATGGACGAGTTCCCATAAGGAATCCGTCCAGATATTTCGAGGTACACCACTCTTATCGGCATGGCAGTGACCGGAGAAGAGCAAACCCCACAGACAGTACACAATCCCCACCGCTTTTGTCAGCGTGCTCCTTCTGGGATCTCACTTCCGAAAATCTGAAGTGCAATGAGTGGTGTTGGGAGTCCCCAGAAGGCGAGTGATTGCTGGAAGAATCCTACCCAGCGGTTGAAGCCCTCTCCGCTTGAAAAGTCAGCGACGATCGGCGGGTATTCGATGAAGAAGTGTCCTCTTGCTTACATGAGCATGAGAGTTAACGTTGAGTAGCGTTCCTCAATGTACTCTGCCAGCCTTCCATCACCTTCGTCATCGGAGGACGCTTGAACGACCTGGAAGCAGATGGCTCCGAAGATACAAAGTGTCCTAATCGCAATGAACTCGCGCTCTGGCGGCACAAACACAAGCGAAAGTGCACAGGCTCCCGCAGTGAGCATTATCAGAATAGGACGCCACAGCATTCTGTATTTCCACGGCGGGCGAGCCCGATTCACTCGGATGATGACTGCAGTTTCAGCGATGGTCGCCCGCGCTACTTGGCTCACGAATGAAATACTGCAGGGCAATCACAGCCTGGTAACTGCAAAATAAGAACACAATCTGTCTGAATGCCCAATGGCTATAGTCTGTCGTCAGTACAGATGACGCGCTAATGGACTTACTGCGTGGCTCCTCAAGTTTGAGGTCCAGTGGCGTGTCCTTGCTCCATTGTGGCTGTACATCCTTCCAGAACGAACCCTCGATGGTGAATTGGTTACTGCATGCCCCAACGCCGACAAGGAGTAAGACATGCACCCCTTTCATCACGAGGTGAAAGACATCATGGGACTCGTAGCGGCCCTCGTACCTGACAGTAGTCACCCACATGCACTGGATGAGTAGCATGTAACTATCGTCAGCAGGTTCAACACAAACGTGACCTACGCAACCAGGTGGGCAATCTGCATGAACTCCCACATGGTCAAGGCTTTTGTGAATACGGAGAAAGTCGACGCCACGGCCAAGTCTCCGTTGTCAGCCAACTTCACCAGTAGAAGCGTAAAAGTGCAGCGTACCGTAAAACATCTTGAGCCACATGTTGGGCCTGCGGTCGGCAGGCACAATCGGCTCATTCGGGTCACTTGAGATTGGGCACAAAAAAGCCTCCCTTAAGCGCCCCCAATGACTGTTGCGCTGTTCGCAGACGGCCGTGGCGGCTTGCGACTTAGTGTCAAGGCTGAAGTTGTCTGAGAGCAAGGGCTTCGACCTGGTGTGAGTCCACTACACTCCTCCGAGCGACGTACACATCATCTTTGTCATTGAGGTCGATCGAGCCTTGAAGCTTCTGGTGCGAGCGTTGAGTTCCGGAAGGGGCCTGAGGAGGGTTTGGCGAACCACTGTCGAGTGAGGAGCGGTTGGCAACGGCCGGTATCGGGCCGTTGCCGTCGAAGCTAGACGTCAGTAAGACTGCTAGTGGCCTGACTTACGGGGTTGGGTAGTATGCTTGAGCCGACATGATCGCTCTAGTGCAGGTGACTGCGGCCAGCTTTCGACAGGTGGGTGTGGACAGTGGACGGTTTTATATAACTTCCGGTTGCAGGTTGGCACCGGCCGTCCCTACTGCTCCATCCCCACCTCGCAACGCACCTGCACTCAACGCTGGGTCAAGTAGCTTGGACCCAAACACGGTGCACAGAGGCGAAGGGGAGCTGTGGGATGAGGCTCGAGCCCGCCGCCCTCGAACCAGTTAATAACTGGTGCTTTTAACTTAACTACGGTTGCTTCTGACAGCCGGTGTAATGTGGCGCGTGGCTATCATGCCGCCATGGCGTGTCACTCAGCGAGACTTCTTCGCGACGGATGGGTCGCCCTGCCATGCGAGGTTGTTCCCATCCATCTTCCTGCCGCACACACAGCAATGGGCTGCCGATGATGGGGTCAGTGCATATGCCTCCGTCAAAGCTTCGTCAGGACTGTTCTGCCCACTAGGGTTGACTGGCCTTTCAGGAAGCATCACTGCGGTTGGTTTTGGTTACGAGCAAGCCTGCCGGCTCGTGAGCATTGAACCCTCCGTTTTTGTCACTTTAACCGCTTAGTGCTCGGGTTCCGGTACAAACACTTCGTTCATCACATTAACGTCGAGAGTTTACCACATATCATCATGCCTGATGTTTTCCTCTGCAAATCGTCGATTGCGAGATTGTCACAGTCATATTCGTCTTTGCTACCTCCTGCTGTCCGACTAGTCGAGCACTGCTCCGAGGCCCAGGACAAGCAGCACACCCCAGCCCGTGGTCCAGGTTGCGAGTGCGCCACTCGAAGGTCTCTCCGGCGCAGGCACGGCGCTCTGCTGAGGCACCGAAGTGTTGCTCCCAGACGCCGACGCACTGGCCGCACTGGTCTCGGCGGGAGCTGCTGCCCCTGAAGACGAAGGCCCCGAAGACGTTGAGCTCGAGCCTCCATCACCTCCGTCATTGTCGGGGTTGTAGCTCTTCCCAAGCGTGACCTGCTTTAGTGCCTCGCGGTCGCCAAACACCACAATCTGGTCGATCTGTCCCCACTGACCCCCTTGGTCTTGGCGTTTCTGGAGGATGGGCCACGTCCAGCTGATCTCGAGCTTCTGGCTCAGGTCACCCAGACTCGCCTCCCGGCTCCATTTGAACGTCACCTCGCACCCGGTGGTCGTGCCCCCCTGTCCTGTGGGCTGTTGCAACTGCTCAACCTGTTCCTTGGCAACCTCCACTCCACCCAGGGACAGTTTCAGCTCGCCCTCGGACGAGGAAGACTGAGACGCGATCGTGATTCCAGCGACGTCCGTGCTGATCTCCATTTCCATCTTGGCCTGCGTGCTGTTTGTGCGCTGGCCGGCCGAGGAGGGGTCGCAGGACATGGTTTGCTCCCATTCGTCGCTGACCTCGACTTCTTCAGGCTCGACGCGACGGGAACGCTGGCCGTTTGTGCTCACTACGCGGCGTTGGCCGGAGGTGCCGCCGGTTGGCATGGGAGCGGGGATGGCGCCCGTGCCCAGGGGCGGAAGGGAGGCTGGGGTTAGAGTGAGGCCGGAAGAGTGACTCACGGAACAGCCCGCTCGGGAGTCCGCCACTGGTTCGCGTCATGAAGTCGTTTGCCATACTGGAGATAAGGCTTGACATTTGTTCCGGGTTATCGGCTGCAGCGTGAATTTGCCGGCAAAGCGCGTCCTCGACGCCAGGTGGGCAACAGCCAGTCCCAAGGCATCGGTATCCGTTGATGCAGGCTCCGGTTTCTGCATGTATTAGTCTGCACTCCTTTGAACAGCAGGAAGGATAACTCACGGCCGCAGCAGTAGAAACCCGAGGGTGCGCACGTTCGCCCGTCGGGGCAGGTTTGGAAGACCGTCTGGCCGTTGCAGGTGCGCGTTTGCTGCCGCCGCTCGAGGGGCGAGGAGAGGAGGAAGGTGTACAGGTCGTACTCTCCTGCAGCGGTCGAGCCGGCTAGGCCGAGGGCGGCGATGGACCAGGTGATGGTGGGTAGCATGTCCTTTCCCGTTGAGATCAGAGTTGCGATGTCGGGAACCAAAGTGATGCGCGAGGTAGCATTCTTATAAACCCCCAAAGCGGACGCCGGCCGAGTCGACGCGTTACAAAGACCCAGATCTGAGATCGCCCGGGTTCCTCTGCCGGTCAGGTGGCCCATGCATGCCATGCTTGACTCTTGAGCTTCCGCGTTCATGTGCTGTATGTGTCGGGCCACATTCCTGCTTCTGGTGACCTGGTGCCGGGTCCGTGAGTAGGTCGGATCCGAGATCCATGTCAGTCCGCACTAACGTGCGCAGTTCAATGTCTCTTGAGGTGTTAGTGTCACGCGCTCTCGATCTCTCTTGGCATGCAAGGATGCATGCCCCACAAGCGATCGTGGCGTATTTCGGGGCGTTCACCACAAGAGGAGGGGTGAGTCATGGTTGTGCGCGTGGGAGGACCGAGGAGGGGCGTCCCGTGGGAGGACCGAGGAGGGGCGTCCCGTGATAAGATGAGATAACGCTCCCTGAACAGCCCACCTGCCCAACGTCCGGATGTCACCCCCAGGGTTCCCACAGAACCGGCAGGACCTGAACAGAACGAGGTGTTAGTCATGACCGAGGAGAAAACTCTGATTTCGATCCGATTCGGTGCATAATTGATACGAGCATAGTTGTGGTGTATGAGAGCCAGGAGGGCTGCTCCCGCGGGGATAGATACAGTTTCCGATTTGTTGACAAAAACCCAGTCCGTGTGTTGGAAAAGACGTTGAGACCTTGGTAAGGGGCAAGACATTTTTGTTGAAAAAGACTAAAAAGAGCGAAGAATGAAGAAATGGGCATTCGAGAAGGGGGAGGACTGAGTGAACGGAAGGCGAAGACGACGAGGTCCTTACGCAACTTGGGCTTACGCCCTCAACGCAAGCGCCTACTTCTTGTCGTCAATGTCCGCCTCGACGACCTCCTCGCGGACTCCGTTCGGGAAGACCTTCTTGTCGTCCTCGATGGTGGCGCCGCTCTCGAGCGAGGTCTCACTTCCGATACCCATGCCCGAGACGTCGTAGCCGTGCTCGATGAGGTACTGGCGGAACAGGGCGTCCTCGTCGTTCATGGCGTCCGCGCGAATGTTGGGGAAGAAGATGAGAACAACCAGCGCAGAAAGGAGCGCAAGACCGGAGCCAATGTAGAAGATACCCGTCTCCTGGAGGTCTCCGGGCGGGAAGCGGCGCACAATGTAGTCGAACGTGTACGTGCCGATGAAGGCGCCGACCTTTCCACTGGCCGCGGCGAGGGAGTAGAGCTGCGCGCGGGCCGCGGTGGGGCCCGAAGCCTTGGCGGCGAAGAGAACGACGTTGTTTCCGGGACCGACCTCGCCCCACGACAGGAAGATGCCGTACATGATCGCAAAGCCGACGATGCGCTCCTTGAAGTAGCCGTAGGCGCCGGAGAGGGCGAATCCGAAGATGGACTGCATGACGAGACCCAGGATCATGGTCGGCTTGGGACCGAGCCAGTCACAGAGGTATGCGCCGATGAAGGCACCGGGAACGTAGAAGAAGTTGATGAGACAGCCCCAGCCGAGCTGCTGCACGAGGGGAGGGTCGTCGCCGATCGCCTTGGACGTGATCGTTCCAGCGTACATACCTAGAGGTCAGCTTCGCCGTGCCAGAAGAACTCACCGAAGGGGTACGTGATCCAGTCGTAGATGAACCAACAGAAGCACACGGCAAGCAGGCGCACCCAGTACCGGCGGAAGATGAGCTTGTAGGGGATCTTCTTGTGCTTCATCGAGTTCTTCTTGTACACCTCAGGCTCGTCCATGAACAGGCGCGCGATGATGAGGAGCAGCGGCGGGAAGGCGCCGAGCACGAACGCGCCGCGCCACACAATGCCGAGGCCCTTGCGGCTCTCGCCAAAGATCCAGACAAGCACGAGGGGCACGAACCACGCAGCGGGGAAGCCCATGTCGATGATGAAGTGCGTGGCCCAGACGAACAGGCGTTGCTGGCGACCCTTCTTGACCGTCGAGTTCTCGGACGATTCGGCAGCCGCAGTGGAGCCACAGGGGTACTCGCCGCCGATACCGATACCGAGGAAAAAACGGAAGGCGATGAGGCAGTTGATCATGACCTGGGGAGGACCCGAGGAGGCAGCGCAGAGGATGAGACAGATAACGATGATCGACTAGATGTTAGCTTCAGCGGTCGCTGTGGTCAGGTACGCACAGAGGTGAGGAACATGCCTGGCTTGCGGCCCATCTTGTCCGAGATGACGCCAAAGGAGAGGATACCGAGAATCACTGAGGTCAGCACGGCGACAGCTGGGCGGCGCAGCAGCTTGCGAACTCACTTCCTGCGAAAGCGACGGCACTGAGGACCGTCCGGTTGTTGTTCTTCTTCGAGTCCATCGTCTCCGGGTACAGAATGGCGAGCACCGTGTTGACGGGCGAGATGACGGCGTTCGCATATCCGTCCGAGAAGAGCGCCGCTCCGGCCGCAAAGATGCTGTGACTGTCAGCTAGACATTCTCGGAAGAGCAACTCACGTAGCGGTGGAGCCGAGCTTGGCCTTGCGGCGCTTGCTCTTCGCGACGGACGCCCTGCGGCGGGCCTCTGCCTCGGAGTCGACCTCCGTCGACTTTTTACTGAAGATGTTCTTCAGGCCAGCCATGGCTGTAGATGATTATAATTCGGTTGTGGGTGGAATGGTGGCGGTGGCGGTCGTCGCGGTCCGGCTGTCAAAGAGACGAAAGGCGAAAGGGTGCGATCCTCGGTCGGGCGGGGCGATAGTGAGATGATATAGAAACTCAAGATATGATAAAGCGATACGGGCGGGGGGATGGACGCGGGGGCACTACTCTGCTCCAGCCTAGCCCGTTTAGCGGGGCGGGCTGGCCCCAAGTTGGGCCCGGGGCAGGGCTAGCGCGCAAAGGGGCTGACCCGGTAGGAACGCTTGCGTATTGCGTACATGGCGTCAGGCGGGGCGCGGGGTCCTTAATTGCGAGCCAGAGCTAAGGGGCCCGAGGGGTAGAGGGGTCGCATGAGCAGTTTGTTGGCTGTGTGTTGGGTCGAGCGGGACGCCTCGAGCCCCATGTGGGAGGGGTGCAGGTGGTGTGCGGTGCTCGATGCCAAGATCGCCAAGCCCAGGCTGACCCTGTCTGCATGCAGGGGTCTGCAGGCGTTGTGCCCCGGGCAGGGCCAGCTCGCGGCCAAAAATACGACGCGGCGTAGAGGCTAGAGCGGAGTGAGGAGCTCTGTGAATGGTCCGTTGTACGCCATAGCCGGCTATAAGTCATGTGACCGCGACATTTTGAGCGTTTTCAGCGATTTCACCTTCCAATCACTGCGCAGATCAGTTTCTTTTGACGAGCAGACACGGTGCCTGGCTGCAATCTCGTACCTGCGGGCCACCATCCAGACGCGCAAAGTTCACCCTCGCCTGGAGGCGGGCGGCAGCGGAGCAGAGGAGCAGGTCACTACTGATAGAGAGGACGGACGGACGCATCGCCGAGTACGCCGCGATATTACTCAATACAGGGGTTCCTACCTAAGCTTTGGTCCCGCGTCAATGCTCGAGAGCTCATTGCTCCATCGCGCGGTGAGTCCCACTCTTCTGTTCCTCCCCCTTGCCAGAGTACGGCACGCAAAGCACGCCAAAGGACGGCTCGCTTGGTTGAGCCTGAGCATGAGCCTGAGGGGCGGAAGCATTTCATCCTCGTCTCATCATGCATGCCTCCGACCGCCTGTAGCTGAGTTCCGGTTCCGACTGACGGACCACGGCAGCCAGTGAGCGGCCCCCCGTCTGTCAGCAAGCCGTGTCTACTAGACGAGCTAGACGGCGGGCATCCATACTTTAACCGTCCGCCCTCCGAGTGCTAGGAAGTCTGTTTCGGGGTCAGTTGGTTGAAGAGGTTGCAACGCTCTGCGGGTCCAAAATGCGGATGTTGCACAGCCCCGGTACGATCGTCGTGCCTGGTGCCCGGATCTGCCTGGCTCCAACAAGGAACAAACGCAAACGCGCAAGCGGCGCACCTTCGAAGACTCCACCACGATCCGAACACTCGAATCATGTGCTGCAAAGAGACTCATGGCTTGAGCACATGATGTTCAGCCGCGGGGAAGGCGGGTCTGATGGCGTCAGAGCTTATGTTCGCCCACCGTGCTGAATGTCACTTGACCGTCTTCCTGTTCCTTATGCCGCCCTTTTACGCCAAGCTGCAGCGTGAATTGCTCCAGCGGAGTGGTGCCATGCAATCGCAGACGTCACGAACACCGGTGAGCTCGCCGCGGCCAGCAGCGGAAGCAATTCGGCGAAGTGCGGCCAAGAACGGGGTCGGATAACGATAATCTCGTCTTTGAACTTATCTCTCGGCCCGTAGGCGCTTACTACAGTCGCTCCGTCCAGTGGCCGGCATGCCCAAAGCTTCATCAGCAGTGAACACAACGAATGCAGGAAGGTCCCCCCGATCACGTCTTAAGCGGCCGTGCGATGCCTGTGAGCTGACCTCTAGCTAACAATGCTGACGCAAGGCCGGCGCAACAAGCAAATGTGCGCGATCCCCGTCGCCCCGCCATGTGTCGGATGCAGTACGCGGGGAAGGGAGTGCACGTTCAACATGGCCCCGACTTCTCGCAAACGTAGGCGCAACTCGCCTCCTCTAGCAATACCTGTTCCCCCGTCGCTGCGTCCTCCAGCGGAACCCGCCGCTGCCGGACCGTCCTCTATGACGCGGACAGCGCCGACCGAGGACCCCAGCTCGCTCGAAGACGACGCAGACGACGAAGAGTCCCACTTTGTGGGAACGGGCGTATTCTCGAGCCTTATCCTCCCCTCTTCTCGCGTCAGCTCGGCATTCACGCGCGAGGGCATTCTCTCCTTCAGGCAAGTCTCGACCGACGAGCAACACCCGGCGTACTTTATCAAGCACCCTTCCTTTCTCTACGGCCGTGCGCCCAATTCTGGGCAGGACGCATTCAGAACTGCATGTGCGCTCGTACCTGAAGTAACGGCGGAGAGGGCCATCGAGGCACTCGTGCGCATCACCCTGCCTGCGTTCCCCTTCATTGACGGAGAGAGGCTGGTGGCGAGCACGCGGACGTCGCCGCGCTACGCTCTGCTGACGGGGATCATGGCACACTGCACGAGCTACCTCCCCGACATTGCTCCTCTGCGCAAGGAGCTCTGGGCCCAGGCGTTGCTGGGACTCGAGGACGAGTATCGGCAACCTCGACTCAGGACGCTCCAGCTCGCAATCCTGGTTCTGTGTTCGAGACCAAGCGAGAATGCGGGTCAGTGCGAAATTGGTTTGGGAAGGGTAAGTCTGCAACCGAACGTTACTCCGCAATGGCCACGGAAGCGGAGAGACATTGATCAGTGCTTACCTTGCAGGCGGCAGGCGCCGCTCAGCTCCTCGGGCTCCACATTGACCCGACTTTCTGGACATTGCCAGACTGGGAGAAGAGCATTAGGCGGAGGATATGGTGGAGCTTGGTTGTGCATGACAAGTGGCGAGCTCTCCTCTATGGCAGACCCTGCCAGTGGGTTACTTCTATAGCAACCCCACCGCTGATTCCAGAATTGCAAGAGAAACGCACAACGTCCGCATTCCCGAGGTCGAGGGGGATAGCCGCGATGCGCGGTTGAGCATGTTGAGTTTCGTGGCCGAGTGCCATCTGACCGAGATTGTGGAGTGAGTCTCAGTCAGGCGTGGACCTGACGGCAGCGATCTCCTTCGACACTTCTACAAGGTCAACGCTGGGCATTCGGTCGTCACTCGCCTCACGATTCTGGATGACCTTGAGACCCGCGTGGACCGATTGACCGAGCGGTTCAGCGAATTGTTTACTGACTCACCAATCCAGCCGAGTGGTGTTCGTGAGTGTTCAACCATTATCCATAATTGACTCCAGGTTCCTGCCGTGTCTCCTTTCTCGGACTTCGGGTCGTGATCCACCGTCTGATCGTGGAGAGTCTGACTTCTGGCCCTCAGGTCGATGCCGCTATACACCGCGCAGGGGAGATGTGCAAGGATGCGTTCGCCTATGCGGCCACCTTGGCACCCGAGGCACATGAGGCATGGTCGCCCTACGCCTCGCTCCACATCTCGAACTCCATCTCGTTCGCTCTGCAGCTCATCTTGAAGGGCAACACAGCTCTCCTGCCGTTCGTGACCGACTTTTTCGCCCACGTTGTCTCACGCTGTAACGAGACACATTGGGACGTGCTCGAATCGGCTCTGAAGAGGAGCGCAACCCTGCTCCTTATCGCGTCGAGACAGGTACCCGAGCTGCAGGAGACATATCGCGCTGTGCAGGTCTGTCTCGGCCTTGACACGGTGAATCAGGAGTCTCCGCTGTCTCTCGAAGCCCTTCTGGCCCCACTCGGCGATCTCGGCGATCTGTCCTGGCTTGATGGAGCTTTGCTCGGTGCACTGGGCGATGCGTCTCTTCTCTAGGCTGGTATCTTCTGACATAATCCCCTATATGGCTAGTACCGATCCAGCACGATGGAGGTCTTGAGGTCTCCATCCTTGTCAAGCCATCCCTTGCCCTCGACGAGCTTGATGGCCTTGTCCCTCAGGCTCTTAGCCGTCGCTTCGTCGTTGACCTTGAACGAGAACTCGGTGTAGAGCTCAGTTCCGCTGCCGCTGGCGGCCTTGACGGGGAGGACCTCGACGCTGGCTTCGACGCCCTCGAACGTGCCGTCCCACACGCTCGAGGTGACGGGGCCGTGCTCGCGCGAGCTCTTCAGCGTGCTCTTGCCCCAATCCTTGCTGTGCCAGTCCTGAAGCTTGCCGGGAATCTTGTCGACGAGGAGCTGGAGTCCGGCTCCACCATCCGGGAGCGAAGTGCCCGAATATCCAGAAGACGAGGTCTTCTTCTCGTTCGAGAAGGAGAGAACCTGCTTGCCGTAGCTCCAGTCGACCTGGGCTTCGTAGTTCGTGTCGCTGGAGTCGAACCCTTCGTCCTTGGCCTGCGACAGCGCGGAGGAGAGGTCAGAGACGGGGTACCTCTTCTTGTACGTCAGCTGGAGGTCCTTGCCCTCCTTGTGTCGGAGGCGGACGGCCCAGCCGGCCGCGTTCAGGGCCTTTTCGTCCGTGTCGTAATAGGCGTAGGTGCGCTCTTCGGAGGAGGATTCGAGCGCAAAGGCGGAGACGAGCTCGGAGGAGGGCTTGCCGGAGGAAAGAGCGGCGGGGAGGAGCGAGAGCTTGACCTCGAAGTTGGGCGTCGCGACCGGCGCGGAGAGAGCGGGCACGCTGAGTAGCGCAGCGACGAGGAGGCGGAGCATGCTGGGTGTTGTGAGATGGGGTTGGGCGAGGCTTGCTTGCCCGATGCCCGCATATTTATAGACACCTAGCGAACCTATGGCCGTGACATGGCGTCAGACAGCAGAAAAGTGACATGACCTGACAGAAGCGCGTTTCTTTTCATTCGGCGTGCTCTCCGGAGGTATGGGTTCGATCACTCTGAACCTTCTGCCAACGAGAGGACGAGAGACAGAAACGTTCTTGGAAAGATGGATGGACCCTGGACGGCCGCACGTGCTCGCTTATCACAAATTGACCGACCCTGCCCTCTGCTGACGGAACACTCGGCCGCGCTTGATGCCCGCGCGTTCCATGGATAGAACATGACGGCAGAGAGAGAAATCCTTCTGCAGGGAGCGATGGAGACAGGAGCGAGGGTGCTGACATCTGTGGACTCCAATTTCCTCGGAGGAATGGCCGACTCGCCGAGATAGGCAGGATCCTCCATCCACGCTGACCAGTCTCTCCAGTCAACCAGCCGTTATCATGGTATGCATTGGCTTCTGACTATTCTCTACTTGCCCGCAATAGCATCCGCGATGCGCATGCACTCGTCCCAACGGTCATCCTCGGCGACACCAATCTTGCCCTCGCGGATCTCCCTCAGTTTGCGCCCATCGGCATCTTTGCCCTGGTACCACTCCTTCGCAGCTTCCTCGTGCCGTCCCTCGAGGAAGAGCTGGAGCGGCGCGAGCCACTCGCGGTTGACCTTCTTGTCCTTCTCGGTCCACCCGAAGCGCGCACCGTACCACCAACACCAATAGTCATCCGCATGCGTGACGTGTTCTCCGAACAGGGAGATCTTGGCGTATGCGTCTGGCTTCCACGCAACGCGGTACCGCAGGATGTTGTTGGGGTCCACGCCGCCGGCGACCAGGGAGCGCACGAGTGCGCGCTCGGGGACGTAGACCTGACCGCTGGCCGTGATCTCGCCAAACTTGGCGCGGAGGGCTTTCCACTCTTCTGAGCCGCGCTCCAGTTCGCCCTGGTCAGGAGGCAGCTGCGGGTCGTAATAGTCGAGGAGGCGTTGCACAACCGCAGGACAATAGTAGTTGTCCAGCTGGGTTCGGAGGTCTGCCCGCGACGAAGGCGGGTTTGTCACTCCATACAGCAGCTCCTCCTCTGCCACCTCACCCAGGAGGACGGGAATGTTATACTTCTTAAGCGCGGCGGCGAGGCGGCCATCGTGGAAGCTCGCATACAGGTCGGAGGGAATGAAGGCGTCGTCGGTGACGGCACGGAAGGTGTGGATCTTGAGCTGGAGCACCGCGTCGACCAGGTCCTGCATCGGGATCGCGCGGAGCTTCTTCATCTTCTCCTCGCCGGAGCCAGTTACGCCGAACTTCTCACAGAGACCGTCGAATCCAGGCTGCGACTCTGCGAGACTCTTCGGCTGCGCCGGGAGCGTGTTGCTCCAAAGCATGAGACGCTTCACGATCGGCTGCGGTTGGCGCAGGTCGTACGCGATCTGCATCTGGGCAGAGTAGGCGCCCGCGGACAGTCCTCCGAGCGTGAGGTTGTCCCCGTTAGCGCCGAAGATGGCCGCATTCGCTTTGATGACCTCGAGGGCGAGGCGCTGGTCCCAGAAGCCAAAGTTGCCTGCTGTTCCATCGTCGTTCTCGGCGCGGATCTCCTCGCTCGCCAGGAAGCCGAACAGACCGAGTCGGTACGCCGGCATGACCACTACTGCCTTGAGCGCTCCGTCACCCAGTCCCCAGCTGGGGTCGGTCCGGTCCGTCATACCACTGGCGCCGATCTGCAGCCATCCGCCGTGGATCCACACGAACAGCGGCCAGCCGCCGGCGGGTGGCTCACCCGGCGGCGTCCAAACGTTGAACGTGAGCGAGTCCTCGTTCGCCACTGCTCCGGGGACGCCAGAAGGGAACTCGTCCCCCGCATCGTTCTTCATGACGTACGTCGGCTGCGGGGCGATGTATCCGAACTTGTCTCCCTCGACGCCGCTCCAGTCATGGTCGTTGGGGAGGGGAACAGGCTTCCTCCATCGCAGCTCGCCAGCCGGCGCTTGAGCATAGGGCACTTGGCAGAATCGGCGCGCTCGCGCTGTGCCGTCCGAGGCGACGATCTCGATACCCCGCAGGGTTCCATGGTCGCCGGCGGGGATTGTGATGGGGCGGTCTGTTATCAGCGTGTTTGAACCCTGAGCAACCGGGCTGAGAGGTTGCAGGCACACCCGCTGGTGGGAAACTCACAAGTGTCGCCTGGCGCGGGTGTGTCGACGACCTCGCTCTTCTGGGTCTGGGTGGTCATTGCGGAGTCTGTGTCAAGGCGGCCGGGGACGTTTGGTTGCTGACGAGGTTATATGTCGATCGGGAGGGAGGTGGGCTTGGCTCTTGTGGACATGTGGGCAGGAATGTCGGGCACATCCGAGAGTGTGGGGCTCGCATCAGCCGAGTGCCAGATCGCGTCAGGTCTCATTGTTGTCAGTGGGCAGGCACACGTGATTGGGGTGTAACTCTGCATGCGCTGTTGTCGACGGTGAACATTGGGCGATGAGAGCGCGCATGCAAGGGACAGTCGGCAGGGTTCGGAACGGGCGTGCGGGGTAGACGTCCTGGACGACGGTGAGAGCGCACGAACAGTCCGCATCTTGAGGTTCAGGTCTGTCAGGGATCTGGCCGTGACACGACGACGCGGGCGGACCCGCGACCAATCCGCGCCCACCTAGATATTGCTGTCGACGCCGTAGATCAGCGAAATCTCGGGCTCTTTGTGGACGTCTGATATCATCGACGCGGCTAATGTTGATGTTCAAGACGCACAAGGCGGTCCGTGCAGCGAGACTGATGAGGTCAGGTGGCATGAGTCACGCCAAGATGCAGCAGAACCCGGAGCAAAGCAATTCACAAGAAAGAAGAGTGTGGTGATGCCCGAAACCCGATTCCGCCGGTAAAGTTCAGTAAGCGTTGCGGAAACCCTGGCGAGAGCCCGAAGAATGGACATGGACACCGTGGCCACCGAGAACCCCGTTCGACCCGACCTTCATATACATTGGGCCATTCCACGCGATCCCCCGGTTATCTCTTGCTATCGCCCCATCCACCATGGCCCAACCATTCACTATCGCAGAGCAGCTCCATACCAAGGAGACCCCGTCGGTCCTCATCGTCGGTGCCGGGTGAGCTTAGGATAGGTTTCCGCAACTGACAGCCAGCATCGGCGGCATCTCGGTCGCGCTCGACCTGGACCAGGCCAATCTGTCCAACTGGGTCATGATTGACCGCCTCGATGACGTTGGCGGAACATGGTATGCGAACCGCTACCCGGGATGCCGATGCGACGTGCCTGCCGTCGCCTACTCCCATTCGCGCTTCACCAACGCTCAGTGGACCGAGACGCATCCGCTGCACACCGAGATCCAGCGGTACTGGGTCAACATCTGCAAGACGCAGGGTCTGAACAACCGCATTCGGCTTGAGACCGACTACGTCAAGGCTGAGTGGGACGAGGACAAGGATGTGTACCACGTCACGCTGCGCGACAACAAGACCGGCAAGGAGTACACCGAGGACTATCGGGTTATCGTTGGTGCGACGGGCGTCTTCTCCGAGCCGCAGCGCATCGAGGTCCCCGGCGAGAAGCAGTTCAAGGGGCGCGTTGTGCACGCGGCCCGCTGGCCGAAGGACCTGACGAACGAGGCCATGCACGGCAAGACGGTTGCTGTCATCGGCAACGGAGCGTCTGGCGTGCAAATCGTGGGCACTCTGGGCCGAGACGACAAGATCAACCTCGTCTCGATCGCCAAGAGCAAGCAGTGGCTCATGCCTTCCTCCTCGGGCCCCATCACGCAGGACACGAACAGCTCCCCCGTGTCGGACAAGCTGCGCGACATCCGTCAGCGGCATCCGTGGTTGCAGCGGCTGCACCGCTGGGCCATCCTCACCTACATCGACCGTCGCTTCTACGTCCAGTGGGAGAAGGAGGGCGCGGCCGAGCGTAAGCGGATGGAGAAGAAGATTGGTGAATGGATGATCTCCCGCGCGCCCGAGCACCTGAAGGAGCACATCGTGCCCGAGTTCCCGTTCCAGGCCAAGCGCTACATCTTCGAGGACGGCTACTTCAAGGCGATCAACAGCCCGCACGTCCGCGCCGTCTTTGCGCGCTTCCAGGAACTCACGCCCAAGGGCGTCCGGACCGACACGGGCGAGGAAATCCCGGCCGACATTGTCATTCTCGCCACGGGATACAACGCGGAGCACATCGACATGGAAGTCACCGCGCCCAAGGAGAGCACGAACAACTACAAGACCCGCGCCGACCTGACGTGGTACCACGGCACGGCTCTCCCGGGCCTGCCCAACTACTGGACGACGCTCGGCGGCAACTGGGTCGTGAACCACAGCTCGGTGACCGAGATCCTGGAGGTGCAGGCGTCGTATATCACGCAGATCGTGCAGGCCATGCGCGACAATGGCATCACGCGCCTCGAGGTCAAGGCCGATGCGGCCAAGGCGTACGACGACCGCATCGCCGCGCGCCTGCAGCGCACGACGTGGCCGCGCATCAAGTCGTCCTACTGGCAGAAGGGCGGGCACGGGCGCATCTTCACGCACTACCCCGGAACCGTCCTGGATCAGTGGTGGGACAACGCCTGGCCCGTGTGGAAGGACTACATTGGCGCCGAGAAGCTGGCCCGTCGCCAGCAGATCCGCAAGACGGTCGCGCTCCTCGCACTCATTGTTGCGGCGTCGTTTGGCGCGTACAAGTTTGGCCCCGCTGTCGTTGCCAAGAGCCACGAGATCGTCAACAGGCTCTACGACGCTGTCGTCAACGCTCCCAGCATCCTCAGCAACGCCCGTCACAGCATCGTCTCGCTCATCAACAGGTCGTAGGCGATAGATCTAGGTTTTCATATAAGTATATCCCGGTATTCATAGTCAGAAGTATGCACTCGTTAGGCCTTGTAGTGACCGGGCAGGGCTGAGCAGGGTGCAGGTGGTGTTCGCAGTTGACACCGAGCGGGCGCTGCCTGCGTGTGTCAGCTTCTGCGCTCGATGCAGCTGATGATGGGGATGATTCAGAAATCTTGGATATTGGTCCACACATGATCTATTCGGTGGGTTGAAGGGGCTCTACATCGAAGGTCATACAGCCGGGCCAACTCACATAACAGAATGGAGCAGGGTTGGATCATCCGATGCAGGTGCTGGGTGGCTTGTCGCACGACGTGGTGCGCTATCGAGCGCAGGTGTCGCTATGCGGTCGTCCAGTCCCCTCCCATGAGCACATGCGCTAAATGGCGGCCGTTGCAGGGTCTTCAGAATTGTCAGCGACGGAGCGTTGTGGAAGAAGATGATGCAGACGTGAGAGTGAGGTGGCCTCTCGTCGTAGGTGTTGTCTGACCCAGGCAATACCGTCTTGGAGACGAAACGACGCCGTCACCTGCTCGCACAGCCTTGCAACGTCGCCCTCGAGTGCACGCCCTTCCTGCCCAACGACTTGTCCGTCGGGCGGAGACAGCAGTGTCTGTGTCCATGCGCCCTCGCTCCTCGCACCGGCACAGCTCTGTGCGGACAGGCATTCCTGTCCTCATGATACGATCAGGGTCGACAAGAAGCGGCGAATTTGCAAGATGCCGAGTGGATTCCGGTGGACATAAGTAACGATGGAAATAACATCTGCAGCACTGCAGCTCGGCTTCCACCTTGCCACTCTAGAGGCACCAGACTGGAAGTACTGGAGAACAATTGTCGCGGAACAGGGCCATGGACAGAGATCTATCTGCCTGGACGGTAGAGAGGGGATGAACGCACTGTTTCCCACGGTGGCCACCTCGCGTCATCCCCTCCTGCGTCGCATCTCCCATCTGCTCCATCTTTCAGACTCGATCAGACTACTCCCACGTCCGACTCTCTCACAATCCACTGCCTGCTTTGATGCGCCCAATGGTGCGACACATATGAAGATTAGCAAGGTCGGGACCCAGATCTGATGTCCCTTTCGCTCAACGCAACTGCGGCCCCTCCTTCCCCGTCCGGCCCTCCTCGACCTTAGAACGCCCCCGTCTTCATGTCTTCCTCGCACCACTGACAATGGCACAGTCCCTTCCCCATGGCTCCAAACGTCTCATGACGAGGCCTTTAATCGCTTATGGCAGGCATCTGACGACAACAACAAGCGACCCAGCGCCTGCATGGTGCAGGAATGAGTTGGTGAACGCGTCGCTATTGCCTGCCAAAGGGGTACGGGGGCAGTGGTTGTGCTGCAGGACAGCGCCCCGTGCAAGGGCACACTCGGGGCGACAGACATTCATGGGGCTTTAAAGCTAACCTTGTACTGCTGTGAAGGAGAAGGGCGCTGCGGCGAGGGGCGAAGGGGTAAGGCTGCTGAGGGCCCGGAGCTTAAGACATAACATCTCCACTCTACTTACTCATCTTGAACTCTGGCAACTCTCCACTCAGTCGTTCACAACGGAAGCGACCGTCAACATGCGGCAGCCGTGCCACCACTACGCGCGCGGCAACTGCTGGTGAGTAGAGCAGTCCGTCGCTCTAGCAAACTGACTTGCCAAGGAGAGGAGACAAGTGTAACTTTGCACACATCAAGGCGTCCAACGGCCAGCCCAGTGGCCAGGCAAACGCACTTGAGGTCAAGACCCAGCCGCCCAAAGCCCCTGCACCGGCGGCGATTCTCAGCCTCTCGACGGAGCCTCCCTTTCCTACACTGAGCGCAGTGTCAACCACCCAGTCGGACGAACTTGTGTTCCCCGTTCGCGTGCAACCCTACGCCCAGTGTATCCGCACCATTCTTGCTGCCAAGCGGGATGGACACGCCATCATCAATGCAGCTAGTGCCGATCGTCTCATCGGTGCCATCATCCAGTCCAACGCCCACAACACCGGCTGGGTATGTAGGATCAGGTATCGAGACACTGACAACAGACCTTTGAACAGCGCCAGGCGACACTGGCAGACCTCTCTGATGTGAGTTGCGACTGCTGCGCCCACTGACCCCAGGTTTCGGAATGGGGTCCAGCACGCCTGGCCGATGTGTTCAGCTTTCCCAAGGTGTCTACCAAGGGCGATGCAGCGACCACGCTTCCGTTCCAGTCCTACATCGGACTCATTGCCGTGCGTAGAGGCTGCAAAGCTCTTTGCTGACTCTCAGTATCTTACCTCGGGGTCGGTCCTCAAGACGGCCGCCAAGAGTTCCACAAAGTGAGCCCAGGCCCGCTGATCGGGGCGCCGCTAATGCCAGCTCTCTTTACGCCGTCGTTGACGCCAACATTGACCAGTGCATCACTACCCTGAAGACCAACATCACCACATGCATGGCAGACAAGTCGTTTTACGACGGCCTGTCTCGTCGCTATGGACTCGCGACGATCTCGACAGTCAAGATCATCTCCGGAGCACAAGTGTTCAAGCCCGTCGCTAGCATGATCATTGAGTGAGTCTTGACGCCCGCGAAGCTCACACCAGATTTGTCAATCGCTATCGCACTGCGCCCACCACCCATCCTCGTCTGCAGGAGTTTGCCACCTTCTTGCGCACGAAATTTGAGGATTGGGCGGCCGCCATGGAGACCTCGCAGGCTCAGTTCCGAGACCAATTGGCCCCCCAGTCGACCGCCGACAGGAAGGCAATCATCGCGGCGATTCGCAAGACCATGAACCTCATGAATGAAACGGTTTCTCAGGCTCTTCCTCAAGCGGAGAACGCTACGCAGCGCGTCCTTACCTCTGGGTCATCGCTCGGTTTGATTGCCGCTATTCATCGCGAGTACGACGGACCAGGCGACTTGTCCAAGGATGGCCCTCGTCATAACAATGGTGAGTGCACTTGGCTCAATCTGCGCTGACCGAAGACCATGCGGACATTCGTCTGATCGGCATTCCTCCCACCGAAGAGGAGATGGTCGCTCAGCGGGACCCATACATGCCCGCCAACATTCCTGGTGCGCGTCACCACTTGCCGGATGACAGTATGGCCAAGATGTGAGTACATGGTGGTATTCCTCTGACGTTCAGTCTTGATATCCAGTTCCGCCTCCTGCGTGCCGACATGGCCGGCGGTCTCCAGCAGGGCATCAAGGCTGTTCTCGAGGACATGGGCTCGACTGATTTCCGCAGCACGCAGCGTATGTTCCATGCTAGGGGGGAGCTGACTTTAGTCGCCAAGTGTCTGCGGGATGGGGGAGGATGGTACATCGACCAGTCTGCGATGCGCGACTCTGTGTAAGTGCCACTGGCCGCTGCAGCTTACTCGTAGCCGCCTCCCGATCCTTACCGACATCTCGTTCGTCAATCTCACTCTGGACCGTCGTCACGGCCTCGTTGTCCATGCACGTGCAACTGCTCCGCCTGGACGGCCCCGCGCTACTACGGTGAAGAGCCGCGTTGACTACTGGCAGCAGTCGAAGCGCATGCCCCAGGGTGGCCTTGTGGCGCTCGTCACGCGGTACAAGCACGGCGATGCTCAACTTGCGATTGGCATCCTGACCATGAGTGAGCAAGTGCACTGACATGTGCTGACCGACAGTGGCGTCCAACTTTGCCCATTCGCGCCCCAGCGGTGACGATGTGCCGACATTCGATTTCGGAATCCACTTCATCGATCCCTCCGTCGGCCTCGAAGCTGCCCAGATACTCCAGCAAGGCGAGTGCCAGGGGTTTTCTGATCGATTCCTGCTCGAAAGCCCTGTTCTTTACGAGGCTATGCGCCCCTGCTTGCGCAGCCTTCAGCAGCTGGAGCCACTCCGCGTTCCCCTTCAAGAGTATCTGGTGCACAGGGACCTTGACGGTATCGAGATCGGTCTGCCCCAGTATTCTACGGCGCCTAACTTCACGTGGGACTTGTCCTCCCTCCTCAAACCCGAAGCTGAGGTCAAGTCTTGCACCTTCGACCCTCGTGACGATCTTTCTATCGCTAGTGCTCGGCAGGTCCTTCATGGCTTCAGCAAGCTGGACCCCAGCCAGAGTGACGCCGTGGTCGACTCACTCCTTCAACCTCTCAGCCTCATTCAGGGCCCGCCCGGGACCGGCAAGACTTTCACTGGCGTCGAGTTGCTGCGTGTTCTTTTCGCCAACGATGTTGGTCCCGTCCTTCTGCTCGCGTATACCAACCATGCGCTGGATCACATCCTCCGCGCTGTTCATGACGCCGACGTCACACGCGACATTGTTCGCCTCGGCACCCGCAGTAAAGACGAGGTTGTCTCCCAGTACAACTTGGAGACCATCAGCCAAGTGCAGGGACGGAGCCAGTTGAATGGCATTGTCGGACACTCGTACAAGGATATGAAGGAGGTGGACGAGGTACGTTGCAGTAGAACCATGGTTGCTGACGGTAGCGCTTAGAAAAGCTCATTGTCAATATGGTCGCCGGCAATCTGTCGAACGACAAGCTGTTCAACTACATGGAAGTCTTCTACCCGCACATCGGCGCCGCGGTCAATCAGCCCCCACCGTTCGTGCTGGAGCTGTTCAGTGTCGAGCAGGGGAGCGGTGAATGGAAGCGCTCCGGCAAGAAGTCGAAGAAGCAGCAAGAGTACACCCTCTGGGATTTCTGGAAGGAGGGAGCGGACCTGAGCCATCTCAAGGGCCTGCAAGCTCAAGCACGCCAGCCGGAGTCCCCCGCCAAGCATAGCCCCGCGCCGTTTTCGCGGTTCCATTTGCCGGCATCGGAGTCCAAGCTCACGAAGACGTCAAAGAAACGGTCAAAGCTGGCCCCCAAGCCAACTCCGGAGGAAGAGGATGATGCCCAGGAGCTCATCGCCGCTGGATATGGTCACCTTCTCGCCGACGTCGACGACTACTTCTCAGACGAGGAGGCTGAGAATCTGGAGGTCTCCGAGAACGACCTCGTGGGACGGCCTCCGACGGACTCGGAATCCGAATTCGAACTGGGCAACATGCCACCTCCACCCACTGCTCGTGATGCGCTCGAGAGGCAGGAGCTGTTCCTGTCCTTCTTCGGTCTCAAGACCTTGCCATCGATCCCAAAGACGAAGCGCGACGTCTCAACCCTGCTGGATGATGGCGACGTCTGGAGCTTCTCCCGTGAGGAGCGTCGTGCAGTTGCACGCCTGATCGAAGGTGAAGCTAAGCGTTGTCTCGACGAGGAGTCCATTGCCGAGTTTGAGACTCTCACAGCTTTGCACGAGACGGCGAGAACCAAGTTCGACGAGGCTACCGACAACGTGCGCGTCTCACTCCTTAGCAAGATCCAACTCGTCGGGGCGACCACCACCGGCGCCGCCAAGCTCGGCGGCGTTTTGACGGGCTTCAGCCCGAAGATCCTGGTCATTGAGGAGGCCGGTCAAGTTCTTGAGGCACATGTCCTCAGCAGTCTCGTTCCCTCTGTCGAGCACGTGATCGCTATCGGTGATCCCCTCCAACTTCGTCCCAGCGTCAACACGTATGAGTTGTCGATGGATAACCGCCGTGGTCGAGAGCTGTTCCGCTTCGACATGAGTCTCATGGAGCGCCTCGCGCTCGCTGGACTCCCCATGTCTCAGCTGTTGGTGCAGCGTCGCATGGCGCCGAACATCTCGTCTCTCATTCGCAACGCTCTGTACCCCAGCCTCCAAGATCATGAAACCGTCGCCGCCTATCCTGAGGTCGCAGGTATGCAGAAGAACCTGTTCTTCCTGGACCACAGCAACAAGGAGGCCGGCGGCGGCGACAGCGGGAGCTCGAAGACGAACCGTTTCGAGGCTGAGATGGCATGCGACCTCGCCCTCTACCTTCTCAAGCAAGGGCCCTACAAGAAGGAGGGTGACATCGTCATTCTCTGCGCGTATCTCGGCCAGATGATTGAGATTCGCGACATGCTCAAGGGGAAGGTGGAGGTCATCATCGACGAGCGGGATCAAGACAAGCTCGTTCAGACGATGGGCGATGAAGAATCAGCCGGTCCTGACCTGCCGCCAAACACAGTCGCACGCACTGTAAGCCTGAACAGCCAGATCTACCTTCGTACTGTCGACAACTTCCAGGGTGAGGAGGCCAAAATCGTCATCTTGTCCCTTGTTCGCAATGCTGGTTCGGCCGATGTGCTGGATCCCAAGACGAACGCCACGATCGGCTTCTTGCGCTCCAACAACCGTAGCAACGTCGCTCTGTCGCGTGCCCAGCACGGCATGTACATTCTCGGCAACGCCGAGCAACTGGCTGGGGCAAGCGACATGTGGCGCAGTGTCGTCAACGACCTCGCCGACCAAGGCGCGGTCGGGCCTGGCTTCCCGATCTGCTGCAAGCGTCATGGGCAGGTCGTGTTCATCGATGCCCCCGGCAAGTTACCTCTCGTGTCGCCCAATGGCGGCTGCAACCAGCCCTGCGACAAGACCCTTGTCAAGTGTGGCCATAAGTGCACGCGCGCTTGCCACCCTGACGACGAGGAGCACGAGACCTTCCAGTGCCGTGAGAAGTGCTCGCGCGTCCATTCCGTTTGTGGACACCCCTGCGAGCGACGCTGTTACGAGAACTGTGGCAACTGTTTGGTCCGTCGGGAGAACGTTGAGCTTCCTTGCGGGCATGTCGCCGACGTGTTCTGGTACGTCTTTATACCGCAGTGGCCGGCCTGACCTCAGTTTCCAAATGGAGAATCTCGCGGCGATCAATTGCAGAACACTTGTGTCGAAGAAGCTGCCGACTTGCGAACATTTCGCCATGGTCGCATGCTGCGACGAAGATCTGACCGACGTGAAGTGCACCAAGACGTGTGACGGCGCCCTGAGCTGTTGTTCGAAGACCTGCTCGAACCGCTGTGGCGACTGCCAAGAGCTGAGTCGGGGAGCGGGCACTGCCGAGATTGTCAAGCGCACGACCCACGTCCGTCACCCGTGTCTCAAACCCGTCCCAACCTGCGGCCACCTCTGTCAGCGCGATTGCGGCTCACAGCATGACCACACTACAGTTACCTGCCTCGGCGACTGCCTGAGGGTCTGCACGCATTCAGCGTGTCCAGAGAAGTGCAATGTTGCTTGCGCGCCTTGTGAGTGTCCATCAAGACCACCGCTGACATCTAGGTCAGCAGCAATGCGAGTGGCGTTGTGAGCACGCCGCTGGCGACTGTCAGCTGCCCTGCGGCATGGTACGTAGATCGAAACGAATCACGCTGACAATCAGCCGTGCGACCGTCTGCCTTGCGATGAGCCGTGCACCGGCACTCTTCCTTGCGGTCATCCGTGCAGCTCCGGTATGTTGCATGAATGCCATCTTGCTGATGTCAGTTTGCGGTGAACCGTGCATGATTCAAGTGTGCAAGGCCTGCGCGACCGATGATCAGCTCGATCAGTTATCGGATCTCATTATGCAGGCCACTCTGCGTGAGACGCTCGCGGATGACCCCAACACGCCTCTCATCACGCTCGAGTGCGGCCATATCTTCACGGTGGAAACTCTGGATGGCACTCTCCGCCTTTCCGATTGCTACACGCAGGACGCCAAGACCGGGAAGTGGACGGGGCTCGCGACTGCTGAAGGGTTCCAGAGCCGTATTACTTGCCCGAGCTGCCGCGGCAGTGTCACTTCGCCTCGCTACAACTGCTCGACGAAGCGAGTCCTTCTTGACATTCAAGAGCAGGTGGCGATCATGCGCTACGGTGCGGAAGTCGGTCAGGCTGCGTCAGAGCTGGCGCGCTCCTCCCCTGCGGACCAGTCGTCCACTATTAGCGTCGCCCTCAACAAGACCAATCTTCTCAAGCCGGGCACCGTCAAGTTCGCAGACATGCGGCGCAAGTTGTTCCCGCTCGGGAAGAAGGACGACAAGTGCATCGAGCCTGACTACTTCAAGTGCGCGATTCCTGGCCTCTTCGGCATCGACGGTGCAGCTGGTCAGCTTTGGCAAAGGTTTGCTGGGCCCACGTTGCACTTGTACCGTCTCCTTAGCGAGATGGTCATCTCTCACCGCATGCCTCACAATGCAGCTTACGAAGGCGCCATGTCGTCCATCTACTGGAACGAGCTCACGATCGCCCGGGAGTCTAGTGTCTCAGCCACGCGTGATCCGTCTCAGGCCGCGCTTCTCACCGCGCGCCGGCGTCTGGGAGCCCCTCCCCCCGGTGGAGAGAGCCGTTTCAAGATTGAAGCTCTTCTGCAAACAATTCACGCACGCCTCAAGTTAGCAGCGACGGCAATTGTCATCGGCGAGGAGCTCCGCAAGGACCCGGCCCCCAAGCGTTCGAAGGGGAAGGGGAGGGGGGGCGATGAAGGCCAGATCCGCGGCATCTGGAGGCAGCAGGCTCGTGCGTTCAATGCCCTCGCGACAGGCCTGCTTTGGTCGGCGCAACGCGATGTCATCCTCGCAGCTCGCATGGCCACCCAGAGCAAGATGCCCCGCCTGGTCATTGACAGCCACGTTCTCAGCCTGCGTGTTGAGTTCGAAGAGATGCGTCACAAGATCAAGGGTGAGATCTACGCAGCTGAGAATCACCCTCGTGAAGAGGAGCGTAGGGGTCGACGCTTCGAGGCCGCAGAGAAGGCGGAGAAGGAGTGTCTCCATCGTCTCAAGAAAACTGAGAACGCCTTCTTCAGTACCGTCAACAAGTTACCCCTCGAGCATCCGGACAACAGGACGCTCCCTGACCACATCGCCAAACTTCTTCCCTACGCCGACTCTATCCTCGACGAGTGGAAGAAGTTTGCCAAGCAAATCGATTCTGGCGTGTGGTACGAGAGTGTGTCGCTCCAGGAGAAGGAGGCTATCGTCCGCGCTACGATCGATGCCGAGTTTGGGACGGCCGGCCGTTTCTACCAGTGCCCCAACGGGCACCCATTCACCGTCGGTCAGTGCGGTCAAACCATGCAGGAAGCGCGCTGCCCCGAGTGCGGATCCACCATCGGAGGTCGCAACCACCAGCTGCGCATCGACAACAGTCGCGACCAGGAGCTTGAGACAATCGCTCGCGGTGTGGGGGGGCGGCAGAATCCCTATATGAACCACTGAACACTTGAACCATGCTGTGACTAGTCCCTATTCGTAACCAACTTCGTAACCAACCTATGCCCTATGCAACTGTGCCGCTGTGCCGAGTCCATGTGCATTCTTACAACAGCTCCTTCTTGACCTCGTCGACACTCTGCTTCACGATACGCACCATTTCGCTCGCCTCGGCCTCGGTAATGGTGTAAGCGGGCGCGAGCATGAGGACGTCGCCAGCGTCACCGTCAATGCCGCCCGTGATGCCCAGACTGATGAGCCCATTCTTCATCGCGACCTCCTTGACGCGGGGCGCAAAGCGCGTCTTGAGCCCCTTGGGCACCTCAAACTCTGTGCCAATGAAGAGTCCCTGTCCGCGCACGCCGTACACGACGGGATCGCCGCGGAACGCCTCCCGGAGCTCAGCGACGATCTGCTCCCCACGGGCCCGCACGTTGGGGAAAAGCTTCTCAATCTTCTGCACGGCAGCGAGCGCAACGGCGCAGTTGACGGGATGGTTCTGGTACGTGTGCGAGTTCTTCCAGGGCCCGTTGGCGCGGATCGTGTCCGCGACGTGCTGGTTGACGAGGACTGCTGAGATGGAGACATAAGCGGCGCCGAGGCCCTTGGCCATACTGACCACGTCGGGCTTGACGCCCTCAGCGACCGTCTTGTGCGCGAACAGGTCGCCGCTGCGGCCCGAACCACACATGACCTCGTCCATGGCGAGGAGGAGGCCGTGGCTGCGCACCACCTCGGCCATGGCCGGGAAGTAGCCTCGGGGCGGGGGGATGATGCCCGGTCCCGAGCCGCCGACAGGCTCGACGAGGAAGGCGGCGCACTTCTCCGTTCCGAGGGAGCGGATCTTGGCGTCCAGCTCGTCGGCCATGCGGCGCGAGAAGGCTTCCTCGGACTCGCCCTCCTGCATGAGTCGAGGGGACGGCATCGACACACGCTGGTACACGTCTGTGAAGTAGGGACTGTAGAGGTTGCGCCGGGCTGGTGTGTAGCCTACGCCGAGGGCGCCGATCGTGTTCCCGTGGTAGGCGTACTCGCGCCCAATGATGTAGGTGCGGTCCGGCTCGCCGCGCTCGAGCCAATACTGTCTGACGAGCTTTAAAATGGCCTCGTTGGCCTCCGAGCCTGGCGTCAGCAGCGACAGACACGGGGTACTCACCAGAGTTGAAGAATGCGCCAGCGACAAAGGCGCCCTCGCTCTTGCTGCAGAGGTAGCTCGCGAGCGCCTCGGACTTGGAGTGGTGCAGCGCGCCGTGGTATGCGTACGGCATGGCCTCGGCTTGCTCGGCCATGATCTTGACGAGATCCGGGTTGCTCGATCCGAGACAGCTGACGGCCGCGCCGCCGCTCATGCCGTCCAAAACGCGGCTGCCATCCGCCAGCGTGAAGGCGACACCGGAGGCGGAGACGGCGACGGGCTGCGGTGGCGAGCTGTGGAAGACGGGACCGGTGTTGGACGAACGAACGGCGGGAGGTGTGGATGCTGGCGGAGGGGTGGGAGCCTGGGTAGCAGCAGCTGCAGCGGCGTAGCGGGGAGGGGTGTGAAGACCTCGCCTGAGCAGTGGGCGAAGCATGGCGGGACGTGAATGATAGCGAGTGGACAATGGGAGAGAAAAGGAAGGGGATGAGTGGCTTGAAGTACGTCGCATCGACGCCCTCGAGCTGGCCCCGAGTCGTCGAGTCGGTTGCCCGATGCTTGCCCGCCGAGGCGTAGCGCTGAGCGACGTAACGAGCGGCGTCGTCGTGTGCGGTGGTTTGGCAGCGTTAAACGATGTCGAGTGGTCGAAGAGGGAGCGGTTACTTGGATGCCCACCTGCGGGCGAGATCTACGAGTTGATCCCGGCCAGGGCGATTGGACCGGCCTTCTCCGGCCGAGATACAATGAGTTGCCCGATTGCCCGACCTGTCATACCTCTGACGTGTACTCGACCACACGCATGCATGTCCCCGCTGACGTCTATGAACGATCCTATCTCACCGTGTGGACTAGGAACTGGTCCGGAAAGAACATCTTATAGTCTCTCAGCCTGCCCCACAGCCTCCTCCTGTCTTGCCAAGCTGCCGAGATGTAGTCGCCGGGGTTGCCATATGGGATGTTGTCGAAGAGGAACATGTCGTCTCTCTCAATCAGTCCAGCAGACACGAGCAGCCCATCCCAGCTCGTCCCAGGCGGCAGGAGCTGGTCCAGCCCGAAGATTCCGCTTGAGTAGTACTGGAGCTCCTTGAGAAGTTTGGCCATAGCGTCAGGGAGCACCTCTCCACCGGCAGCGGTAATGATGATTGGTATTACGAGTTCCAGACCAGACATATAAGTGTGTTGATGTTCTACGGCGACCAAGTCCGCGCCTGGGTCTGTCATGCATCGGAGGTTAAGCGCCAGCTGACGGACACGCCACGTCCGGCGGCAGCCCCTCTCGCGCTCAAGCATGCCTGTGAATGACCCGCAGGTTGGAATTGCCAGACCGCGGCTCGCATCGACATCCAGGAAGATGACATTTGGAGCCCAGTCGAGGACCCCTCCGAGCGACTCGCCGACTGTGAAGTTTTCGAATAAGCGCGAGACTGGTTCCGCGGTTTCTGGTGGCCGGTTACTGATCATGGCGGGCAAAATGCCGACTTGTTCGATTGCGAGGGAGCGAAAGCCCCGCCAGTCCACGATGCGCGTCTTCTTGAATACGGGGATCCACCGAGATCGTTCTGGATGCGGTCCGGGCTTGATGGGAATGACGTACCACCTCTGCCGGGGGAGCGGGGCGTGCATGCCGAGCTGCCAGAACTTGACCGTGCCGCGACCTAGCTCGACGGAGATGTCGGGGTACTTCAAGTTTCTCGAGGACACAATGAGTTCGCAGTCCAGCCCCTCGCCTTTACCCCTCCTAATGGAGACGTGCTCGGCAAGGTCAGGTAAAGATCTGGTCCGCCACGCTCGGCAGGTCCTGCTGGCGGCAACGAGGGTGGGGTAAGCCAAGTGCGGCCATATCAGGTCAATGATGTGAGGGTATGCGAGATGGTCAATGGTGGTCATGGTCAGGCGTGGTTATCAAGGTCGGTCGTAGACGTTGTTGTGTGCAAGATGGGGTCATGACAC
Source organism: Trichosporon asahii var. asahii CBS 2479 (assembly GCF_000293215.1). Taxonomy (NCBI): domain Eukaryota; kingdom Fungi; phylum Basidiomycota; class Tremellomycetes; order Trichosporonales; family Trichosporonaceae; genus Trichosporon; species Trichosporon asahii. The sequence continues at coordinate 12,023 of NW_014040876.1, read as the reverse complement.
CGCCCCAAGGTGATAGTTAAGTAATCGGATTGCAGCAGCAAGAGACAGATCACTCGGGTCCGAAATCGTTGGTGACAGAGTCGAAAAGGTGCTAGGCGATAGGTGAGGTCACATATCGTGAACAAACTTGAAGGCTTCGTCGCTGAAGAGTATGCAACTGGTCGCCGTTCGAATCGCGTTAACTCGAGCGAAATAAGTGCGATGCCTAGGTGGATGGAGGAGAAGCAGGTGCAAAGTATGTGCTGTTGGTCAATCTCGAACTGGGATGAGCTTAGAGCCGATTGCAGGAGCGGAATCAAAATTCCACCCTGCTCAACCCTGCTCAACCTCCTCAACTCCCCCTCTCATCATCATCCCGCCTGTGTCCTCCTCGGCATTGGACATCTGACACCTGTCGCTTCAAGCTTACAACTCGTATCAGGAGCACCCTCTAGATAGCCTAGCTCCCCTCCCCTTCAATGATAGCTTGGCAGGCTCGTTCGGGTCGCGATCCCCTCCGAATCGAATTACGGAAGCCGGGGCGATTAACCTAGGCAATGTCCACTTGAATGACCCGGGTTGCAGTCTCGTCCTTCTCATCACGAAGATATCTTGCACCGCCTCTCGGTCGGTCTATTAACTATTCTCAGGACCCGAACAAGATCAAACATCACCCCCGCCCGTATGCCAAGACGAGACGTGCAGAGACGTACCTTCCTGTGACGGAATAGAGTTGATATATCTCGTCAACCCTCTCAGGCACTACAGCCGCGCTTCAATCCCGGATCCGAACCTCACCCTGTTGGGGTCATGTCTGAATTGGCGGAAAGTGAGCTGAACCGGCAGAGCTCTGATCAGCTCAACCTGCTTGAGGAGCAACGCGCGATACTCGGAGTGAGTTTGGCTACGCTACACAGTTGGGCAGGTGTTATAACAGAGTCTGGGGGGACACAGAGTGACCATAACTCTTTCATGATGCTGCCCATTACCCTTCTCGCGCTGTTAGCACCAGTGCTCGCCACCCTCCTCGACCCGTTCAGCTTCCATCTCTCGCCCGACCTCGGCGGCGATGGTATCGAGAGGCGTCAAATCAGGACGTGCCAAGGATCTCTCGTGTTCCAGACCTGTCCCGACGGCAGCTCCTGCGCGCCTCCCGGCTTCTTCTGCTGTGGAAGTACGTGCGCCTACCGTTCACAGTGGATGTGCTGACAACAGCGACGGGCGCGTGCACGGTGGGCGACCTGTGCATAGATGGCTTCGGTTGTTGTCCGGCTGGCACCCCCGAGAAGCTGTGCCGTGGGGCAGCGGACCTGATGCCCGGTACGGATATCAGTAGTATGTCGGCTTATATCTCGAGTATGCTGGGGACGCGCAGCCAGAACTTGTTTTACACCAGTGAGTTCCCGCGTCCTTGCTCAGACTTGCAGAGTGATACTGATTGCGAGCGTCGGTGCCGCCGGGACAGGGGTTTAGGACCAGCACGCATACACGCACTGCTCTCGCCGCGGCTTCGTCATTCGCGTGGCCTGAGAAGGACGTAACCCCTAAGGGCTCAGTCATTAGCATGAAGGGCAAGCGCTCTCGGCGCGTCGACCTCGAGAACGAAGTGTCTGTGACGGACGAGTGGGCTACTGTCTTATCCTGCGATGCGTCAAAGGCTGGGCTGCGCACCAACTCATCAGTTGCGAGGCTCGAGATGAAGCTCAGCACGGATGTCGCCGGAATCTCGATCGCCTCACAGTCCGCCGACACGGATGGCACGCTGAAGCTCGGCTACGTGGACGACAGTGTCAGCCTGGAGGACCAGGTTGAGGTCCTGCCTCTCTTTCCGACCAAGAATGGCACCAGCACCGGCTGCGAAGTGACCCTCAAATGGAGTCGGGAGATCGAGCAGGGAGGTGTCGCGCAGACAGTTGAGATCAGTGTAAGCTGGCCAATCACACTGAAGAGACAGGAGAAGGAGCTGTGGACACAGATCAACCAGATTGTCGTTTATGCGGACAAGGAAGCGATGGACCAGGCGAAGCTGGGCGAGACGTTCGATCCCGACACCGTGACAGGGAGTCCATCGGCCGCTTCGTCGCCGACTGCTCAGTCCCAGCCTACCGCAGGTCAGACGAGGTCCGTGGCGCCCTCATCTTCCGCCTCCACTTCCCCGCCGGCTTCCGCATCATCGTCAGCGGTTGAGGCGAAACCTGACACTGAGGCTGTAGAGGCTGGTCAGAGCTCGGGAAGCACTCTTGTTTACAGTGTGTGGGGCCTGGTTGTGTCTGCTATGCTGGCTCTTGTGGTGTAGGTGGGTATTGCTGCTGTTCTACGGAGAATCGGGTAACAACAAATGTAAGGGAATGAACCGCGACATCATGACGAATCACTAGGGTGTCTCTTACCTGCCAAAGATCGTAACATTCGACTATACTTGCACATGAGATCTGGGCCAATGACAGCAGCTATTGATCATTCGGCGTGTACTGACCTCCTGCCGCGTAGAGCGTTAGAGTGCACTGCGCAGTGAGTTGGAGAGAGCAAGCTTCGTTCGTCCCGGATGTTGGCAGCATCACCTGATCTCGCGGAACCAAACACGGCCTCCACCTCCACCCATCACCATCACCCGGAACCAAACAACCTCCACCGTGCGATCGACGGTTGACTGTGCTCCTCCTCCGACGAGCGCACGTTCAGCCGATCTTACTCACTCGGAAGACCTTCCTTTCCCCGTCATACTCACCACTCTCCCCACTACCATTTCCTCCTAACCGTATGATCCCTCTCTGACCATGCCTCCAACCACAGCAGCACGCAGGGCTCCCGCCTCCGCGCGCATCGCCAAGCTCGGCCCCGTCCCGCAGACAATCGAAGACGCCCTCGCCTCCAAAGAGGCTCGCCACTGGGAGAAGGCAATCGACCGTGAAATGGAGCAGCTCTCCAACAAGCAAGTCTGGACCCCGATCACTGCATCCCCAGGTGTCAAGCCGCTCGGCTCTCGCTGGCTGTTCCAACGCAGCGCCACCGCCCAAGGTATCGAGTATCGCGCTCGTGTGGTGGCCAAAGGTGGAGGTCTTCCCTCCAACAACTCGGTCGACACCAAAGCTCTTTCCGGGCCCAGTACAGACACACTCTTCTTCCTTCTCGCCTACGCCCACGACCACCAGCTGTATGTCACTCACATCCGCATCGAAGACCCCTGCCTCTCCGTCGACCTGGAGCAGCCCGTCACCATTGCCATTCCGCCCCGCCAGAAGTTCCCTGGGAAGAACGCCTTCCTTCTTACCAAGGCCCTGTACGGACTCAAGACTGCTCCTGCGGCGGGGCGCCTGGCCATCACTTGCGGACTTAAGGGCGCAGGTCTCCAACCCATCGCTCATGATCCCAACCTCTTTGTCGACCACAATGCCGGCTTGGTGATCGAAGGCTACAACACGGCCATTGCCATGATGTACGACGGTGGCGTCGTTGTTGCGGGTCCAAAGGGGTATGGCCAAGACGTCCTCGATGCCCTCCATCAATCGGGGCTTCAAGCGGTTAGAGGGCCTCAAGACCTCATCTTTGGCCTCACAGTCCGCCGCGATTCGCCTGATCCTGACTGCAGTGACAGGTTCACCATCAGCCAACCGCAATATGTCGATCGCGTCGTCCAGCGTTTCAACAACGTCATTGAGTATCCCGTTCCTCCTTCGCCTTTTCCCACCCCGCAACTTACGACTGTGCTGAAGGCTTTTGCTGGTTGCATGACCTGGTTGACTAGTACCTCACACATGAGGTACGGCCACTATGCTGCCGAGCTCGCCCGGAACGCTCAGCGGCAGCTTTCGCCCGATGAGTGGCTCGACACCTGGGAGGATGCGTACAACCTTCTCAATTGGCTGAAAAAGGACGACGTCCGTAACTGTCAACTTCACATTCAGCACACAGCTATCGATGGGGCTCCCAAGCTCTTCGCCGCCACGGCCCCCGACGGCGACGTGTTTCGCGTGAATATTTTTCTGCAAGGCGCGTCTATCCAATGGTACAGCCGCGGGTCTCAAAGCGCCCTTGACGATGACGAGATGCTCTGGTGCGGAATTGAGGCGGCAGTCAAGAGCCTGATTCACTGGCGCAGCATCTTGCGCGAGATTGAACCCGTCGACGATACCCTGGTAGTTGTGTGCAATACGGGCAGGATGCCCTCTCGCTCCAAGGCCCTCAAGGATGCCGTCGCCACCATTCGCTTGATGAAGGAGGAGGGAATCGAGCTCAGAGACTTTCCCAGTGAGGACGATAACGGACACGTGTGGTGTCCCTGTTGCTGCTCGCAGGGCGTTGGAGACGGTGAATAGTCCCAGTTCATGAGGCACTGTTAAAAAGCAAGTCATGAGGTACTGTTGTAAAGCAAGTCAAGCCAAACCGAAAGATGTGTGCACTACTCCACTTGATGTATAGTCGTTGCTGTTGTGCCAGCCGAACGCACTCGGTGGGTCTCTGCATGTGCCTCGAAGAGACTCACAACACCCACCTAGTGCCCATTCAGACGAAGCACCTACCCCCGACAATAAAGCTTTGCATTGCGCTAGCACATCTAAGCAACATGCAGTGGCTTGCTGCAGTGATCGATAGAGTCTGCTTACTTGCGGCGTAAGCAGTTGCCCTTGCAGTCGCAGGGATTGGTCTCTCCGTCGCCGCCGAGTACGAAGCAGCGGTTTTCGCTTCAAGCTCGAGCGCAGTGCCTCCGCTATTGTCCCTTGCGTTATTGAGGTTGGCGTCAAGCCGGAAACGGGCACCGGATGGCCCTCACTGCGGGCTCTGTCCGAAGTGCGATGAGGCGCATCGACTGACTGCTGTGTGATCGATACGGGGACAGGTTGCGGGGCGTCTTTACGACGCGCCTCGATCCCCGAGTTATATTGCGAACCGATCCAACGCTAGCATTGGTGCATCTCACCGTTACCTCTGCCCACTTGAAGCCGGTGGGTGGGTGTCTGCCTCATTCCTCGACTATGAAAGAGGCATATCTTTTCCGGCTCAGTCCACTTCATGATAGGTGGTGTGATATCCAACGAGCTTTACAACGAGGGTTCTGAGCAGTAGCGGCCATTGATGAAGTAACCAATGCGACGGGCTCCCTACTTTTATATAAGGTAGCAGGATTGCTTGGCAACATTAGCGACTTAGAGGTCCCAAGTCAACCATTCAAGTCGCTTAGAGCCGTACCGAAGCAAGCGATGCCGATGGTCTGTTCGATGCACAAGCTCCGTGCTCGACTATGGCTTTGTTCCTGCTGCCCACACAGCGCATCCTTTTTCCTGACTCACATCCTGCCAACCTGCCGAGGCACAATCGATCGCCATAGTCAGTCGCCGTCAGTGCTCCCACCGTTACGTGATGGGTCAGCTTCCTTTTCGAGGAAAGGTTAGGCTCTCGGAGGAACGTGGGTCATTATCCCAGTCGACACCGCAGTATCTCGGAAGTCCGCGCCGAGCTCCGCCAAGATCGCCGCAGATGCGGGCTCTTGCGGACGGAGAAGTGGACGGGGAACGCTGCAGCGGAGGTCGGAAACAGCCCCGGAGGCTCGGAGTTGTCATTCGGAGGCGCTGAGAATGTCGCGGACAACAATGAGCATGATGCAGTGAGCGGCCCGGGGGGAGTGATGAGAGCGGCGTCGATGGCTATTTCGAGATGTGCGGTGTCCTCGTGATCAGGGATGTCGCCTGCATCGCCAGTCGCCTCGGCAATCAGTTAGGATGCGGCTCATCCTTCCTCCGTCGATCCGTTCCGCGGCCCGCAACGTCGCGATGGGCGATGACGAGAATGGAAAGCGATGTGTCAACGATCAACGCAAGAGCGCTCTGCATGGGTGTCGAGTGGGGATTGCGTAGTGTGTGGGGAGAGTGAGATGGCCAGTCATACTGCTTGCAGTGTGCTGCGTCGACTGGGCCAAGGATGCCCAGGCCAGCGATGCTCACGGCCGCGCACGCAGGAGATGCATTGGACGGGGAGAGGGAAAGCAAAGTTTTGCTTGGCTGATGTGATTGTCCTTGGCGAGGTAAACGAGAGAGCGAGGTTTAAGCGCTTAAGCGAATAAGCGAGCAACGTGCCAAGATCCGTGCTAACGCCGTCCGGGGCCCTGCAAAATTACTGATCCCTCAACCAACGCCTCCTTGATCTCTCGACGACCTTTGTCTTATCGATCCGTGGATCTGTTTCGCTGCATCGACTTCTGCCTCCCCCATCTCCACGATGCCCCTCTTCTCGCACCCAGAATAGCCCACCTCAACCTGGGACTGACCAATGCAGACACGTGCACACCGCGCACGGGGTGGGCTCGATTGCGGAGCACCATTCCCGCTCAGAGGGGCATCGCAGATATCTCGTCTCTAATACGCCGAGCACACGACCCCGCGGTGTCTCTCGGCCGAATAGCCAGGCAAGCCGCCACAGCAGTTCTGCAGCACTACGTGCCTCGACCGCCGGCATCACAGACGCGTAGTGATCTCTGAAACTCACGAACTAGTCTTAACTGAGCGACTTTGGCATCGTCGATCATCTTTCCCCGCACTCAACTTTGACTTTTTCCTCGAGACACGACACACACGACTACGACTCACGATGTCTTCGATGGACCCCTACACTCCGCCCGAGACCACCTCTCGTACGTGTGGTTCTCTTGCTTGCGCTCATTCACAGTGCTTATCGGTGTCGGCGCGAAGAAGGCCGGACAGTCTTACCACCTGACTTTTTTCAAGGCATGGATGGGAGGATTCATGATCGGATTCGGTGCCAACCTCGTGCACGTTATGCACGGAACCGGCGGTGTCATTGAGGAGAAGGCTCCCGCCATTACGAACCTGCTCGCCGCACTCTTCTTCCCGATCCCTCTGCTCATGATCCTTGTGACTGGCCAGGAGCTGATCACTGCCAACCTCATGACTCTCCCCATGGCTGCCATCAACGGCCGCATCAAGGCATGGGAGGTCCCTGTCAACTGGCTCATCGTGTTCTTTGGAAACCTCACTGGTGTCCTCGTTTACGCCGAGCTTCTTGCCCAGTGCTCTGAGCTTTACACCGGCGAGGCTCTTCTCGCCTTCACCGTCAAGCTCGCCATGAAGAAGTGCAACCTCCCGTGGGGTGTCGTCGTTCTCCGCGGCATTGGCTGCAACTTTTTGGTCTGCATGGGCGTCTGGCTCGCGGTCACTTCGCGTGAGATGGGCTCCAAGATCATCGCCATGTACCTCCCCGCCGGTCTCTTCGTGTTCCTCGGCATGGAGCACGTCGCTGCTAACATGTACTTTGTCCCTGTGCGTCCTTCAAATCAGCGTGCGACTTTTTCTGACATCCAGATGGGCATGATGAACGGTGCCGACATCACTGTGGGCCAGTATATTGGCCGCTCGATCATTCCCAGTTTCATTGGCAACAGTGAGTGAAAACGTGCAGAGGCAGAGGCTAATTCATTCAGTGATCGGTGGCGGTCTCCGTGAGTCGACTCCAGCATTCCCCAGTTCTCCCTTACTGACCCCGCAGTTGGCATTCCCATGGTTTTCATCTACCACCCCCCGATGCTCCCGTCGTTTCTTACGCGCAACAAGAGCGAGAGCTCTCTGTCGACTCTGAACGAGGCCCCCACTCGTTCCAGGTCCCGCATCGCGGAGGCGTACCCCATGGAGGACATTCGCACCGATGAGTCAATGGCGAATAAGGTGTAGGCAGGCATTCAACTGGACATTCTAGACATCAATAGAGGGCCCCAATGTATCAATACTCGTACCCGAACTGAGGCCCCCGGGCCCCGACGATGCAGCACAGAGAGCACAGATTGCGCAGATGCAGGCACAATGCACGAGCAGTCACGCGAGGATCACCGCGGACATGTGATGGCTCAGGGACATCGGTCAGGTGGACGATTTCCGACACGGGGTGGCGCATCACGTTGGCAGCGTCCCGAGCGAAGTCGCTGCTCAATCGGACTTTCGCCCGCAGTAGAGATCCAACGAGGTGCCGGCAGGTGCTCTTGAACAACGTCTGAGTGCGAGCATCGAGGTGCCAAGACTTGGTTCCGGGGAGATGTGCTCGTACTGACAACGTCGGGCAGATGTGTTCGGACTGACTCTGCTCCTTCGATGACCGGCGCGCAAATGTTGAAGCAACGGTCCGGGCCAACGGCAACAGCATCGCATCACAATTTCTCCAAGATACACCTCTTCGGGGGCCGTGATGTCGGGCGCCGGCAGGAGTTTAGTTGAGATTTCTGCCCGCAGTCGGCTGCCACATTCCTGGTGTGGTGGCGGCGCGTACCGGCAAGGAAGGCTCCAGCAGCCTCGCGACGCCTCGGGTGACGAAGCAATCAGTGGGCATGCTGAACGGCTGACTGGCACCTGACTGAGCCAAGGGCCAAGCCAAGTAGCTGTGCGTTATCTCCCCCACTTATTCGTCTTGGTGCCGCTCAGTATATTCCTCTGCACTGAGTCGCTACGTGAGACAGCGGCCGTCACCGGCAGTGGGGGAGCCGGCCACTGGTGCTGCCTTCAACACCTAAGAGTGGGGGCTTCGAACATGTTTCCCATGACAACGCCTGGGGCGGCATGGGAGCTCCGCCTTGAGGACCACAAACCCACATCAGCTGCATAAGATGTGGTGTCCCGATGTTATGTCCGCGCACGGCGACAATAGTGGACAGCGGTCGTATAGCTGGTTCGCCTGAGCAACTTCTACTGCCACGCCGCACGCCCACCTGAAAGCGGGGTGCTTGGCGGCGTTCTGTGCGATACTGCGGTGATGAGTGTGCGGACGATGGCTTATCTGCGGCGGCGGCGGCAACAAGATGGACATGTGCTCGGATGCAATCAGGTGGTCGGGAACCCTGGACGGGCGTGATCGACTGCCGACGTGCCGATACAGTCTTGTGGTAGTGTTCTGCAATCCGTACGTAGGCACCGTATGCAGATTCATATGCTCGTGTGGTCTGCGATCGTTGGCCCCACGGTGCAGCCGTGCAGAGATTCCAGTTGACATCGTGCATTCCCAAGGTCCACAGTTGCGGGAAGGGCGGTGTGTTGCTTATAATAGCCTTGCACATCGCGATGCCCGGATTGTCGTCAGACCGCTCGTCCAGCCCTGAGCTCGGTACAGTGGCCGATCCGCGACCCCCCACCATCCTGCGGCGACTTGCGCCGCAGCATATAAAACACCGCAGGTCACTCAGCATGCCGTGCTCTACTGCTATGTTCTGCTCTACTCAGCTTCGCAACTTCGTCTCTCTTTGACCATGTGCGCCGTCCATGGGTAGCGGTTGATGAGTGCGCGGACCGGCACGGGTCTCGTTGCGAAGATTTTCGAAACGACAACCCTGGGTTTGCTGTGCTGCGGACTCCCACCCAGATCTCGGGCTCTGATACGCCAGCCAATTCTACCGTACTGAGTAGTGGGCGTCCGAATGCGATGCACAGCACTTGTGCATTCATTGACCGAGACTTTGGCGCATCCGGTCGCTATATCTTCATTGTTCAATGCAGAGAAAGCAATCTCGTCGAAGTGTCGATCAGCCGAAAGAACGCTAATGTGCCACTGGCACTGACGAGATGACTGCGAGGGTGGATGCGCATGGGCCGGGGCCGGGGATCGCCGGCCCGTGACCCGAATTTTCTCCCACTTGATTTTTTGCCACCCAACCATCTTCCAACTCGACAGCATCCACCCACCACACCGGCGCATGTCCGATGACTTTGGCCGACGTCCCGGCACCGCCCCCACCAAACGACGCCGATGACGTACAGCGCAAGCTCTACCGTGGTCCAGCAGCCAGCAATGTCAAGCCGACCACCTTGAACCTGTCCGATGACGAGGATGATCTCCACAACATCACCGCGCTGCTCGCTGCGCGCGCGGCCATCACCGACCGCCTGGAGCAGTCGCCCTATGACCTTGTTGCCTATCTCCAGCGCAGCAGGGTGCACTCTCTCCTAGGCTACCCGGATCTCGCCGCGGGCGATGCTTACCGTGCCCTCCTCCTTTCCGACGAGGCTAACACCGAGGGTCTCGAGTTTCACGACGAAGCTCTCGAAGCGCTCGAGGTTTACACTACGGTCCCGCGAGCTCTCTCCGATGTCGAGGCGCCCCCCGCCGGCGATGATCTCCATCACCTCGGATCTGTCCAGGCGTACACTCTCCTCGCTCGCGCTTTAATCGATGTTGGATGCCTGAAGTCGGCCGCGACGTACGTCAAGCGAGGCCTCGACACTGCGCCCAACAACACCGCCCTCATTGCTGCCCGCGACGCGCTTGAGGCGGCTGTCAAGTCTCGCCTAGGCCGCATTCCCGGCGATCTCTTCTCCCCCGACTGCTCGCTCCCCGACACAGCCCTGGTCCGCCGTGAAGTGTACCCCTGGAACGCTCATGAACCGGACCGCTTCGCGCCCGAGTCGCTGGCCGAGCTGAATGAGACGCTGAAGACCATGGCACCAAAGTGCGCAGTGCAGGTCGCCACTCTCCCTGTCCTGGTCGACGGCGCTGCCGTTGAGGGCGCAACTTGCTCCCAGCTCGGCGTGTTCGCGACCGAGGATATCGCGCCTGGCGAGAAGGTGCTCGAGGAGTATAGCTTGCTCACCGCCAGCAATCGCATGAAGGACAGTGTGTGCGACGCGTGTAGCACGCAGCTTCCGCGTGACCTCGACGGCGTTGTCAACTGCGACGAATGCTACGACACCGTCTTCTGCAGCGAGTTCTGCCACGATGCCGCGCAGGAACGCTACCATCCAGCCGTCTGCGGCACCGGTACGGATGAGATCGGCAAGGATCCCGAGCCATCGGAGGCGGACGAGAGCTTGCACCTGCTGCTTCTCGCGCGTGTTCTTGCCATCGCGGCCCATGGCCAACTGCACCCTCTCGGCGTTCCCGAAGTCAAGTACATCTGGGGCGACTTCTCGACAGTGCCCGCGCTCCCGTGGTCATTCAAGTACAACCTCGAGACCCCGCTGCATATCCTCGAGTCCATGGACGTTGACTTCTTCGCCAACCCGCAGTACGACACATGGGTGCTCAACACGCTCTACGCCAAGTTCCGCGGCACCGCGAGCGCGCGTAAGAACCCGCTCGATGGCAAACCAGATGTCGCCGCTGTGCACCCATACTGGTGTCTCGCGAACCATGACTGCGACCCCAATGTGTCTTGGGACTGGGCCGGTCGTATCGTCCTCACCGCGCGCCCTGAGCGCATCAACCTCGAGGCTGGGCTGCGTAAGGGCGAAGAGGTCCTCAACCACTACTGCGACATCCGACTCCCCGTTGACGAGCGCCGAGAGTGGGCCAAGGGACCTCTTGGTGGTGCGTGCCAGTGTGACCGCTGCCGTCGTGAAGCTGGCGAGGTGTAAGCACCTTCAGTCAGGTTGCGGACGTGTTTATCAAGTAGACGATAGCCATAGACGTGCCGCACTGAGATACGCTCCGCGTGCGCACACAGAATGTATAATATGATTGGGTCAAATCGTTCAGGATCGAACCCCTTTGCAACAGTCTGGCGCCGTCATCGCGACCCGCAAGGGAGCCGATCACGGACGTCGATCGTCTTCTACATGGCATCGACGCTCTAAGAACCGTAGCATCGTCTCCTAAGCGGGGCGACACTGACCGTGCGGCTCGAAGTGGGCCCGAACACGATGGAACATACAAGCGTTGTAGCATTGTCTGTTTTTGCGCGCATACGCCATTTAAGGTCACCGGCATCGTGCAAAGGCTCAGGCAACCACAGGTTGTGTGGGAATAGCTCTCATTAATAGACACACGCTTGCCCGCAACGCTGAGCGACCGCCCGCGGCCGGTGCATCCCGCAAACCGAGCCCAAGTGAGGTGAACCTTATGTCGACTTATGTCTGAGATCCCAAGCTCATACGATGCCCCCGGATTTGACGGTCAGAACGCACATAAGCACGAGTCAAACTGGGAGACTTTTTCGTATGGATAACCCCCCAAAAACCGTCCTAACCCCCTAACCCCCTCGAGGGGTTAAGCCCCTAATCAAGCACCTAACCCCCTGCATCCATTCTGCTCATTCCTTCGGTTTAGGGGCCGGGGGTTGT
>NW_014040877.1:0-3110 GCF_000293215.1 Trichosporon asahii var. asahii CBS 2479 | reverse complement strand
AGTGGGTATTATAATGGAGAGAGGAAGAGTAAAGCTGGATGACCCGGCGGATGGGTTCGGGCAGGGTCAGGTTGATGCTGGAGATAATTCTCGGCCCAATCGCACGAGTTTGGTCCGGGGACGCGATTGGCTCTGGGGTGGGTTCTTGGATCCTGAATCGCCAGCTAGCGAGTGTTGGTCAGGCGAGCACTTAGTCTAGCTGATGCAGCTGCGGATCGCAAGCAAGCGGCTAGTGCGAAGAGACTGTCGGGAGGGGATGCACGATGGAGCAAGAAGGTGTGCCTCAGCATAAATACGAAGCGAGAGTCGAGCCCCACACCACAACCGAGCGACCGAGTACCGTCAGCACCTGACCCAACCCAGTTCGATCGCAAGCTCTAACCGGCCCGCAAATCCGGACCCCCGCGAAACGCGCCCACATTCTCCCCTGAATTCCAGCGTAACCTCTAGCGCAGCCCTGCGGTTCCCCACGGCTATGCCCGGCTGCTTGGCATCTGCACTACGCTTCTTCTGCAGTTGCAATAATCTTTGTCAGAAATCATCGCTGTCGGATCTGGGAGCCACAGCCACAACCAGGTGGGCGCTTCACATGGCCCAGCTGGGCCCTCTCGCTCCACGGGATCCACGGCCGGCGGCAGGCAGCTGGCCACGGTGGCGTTCTGCCAGTGCGCGCAAAATTCACGGCCATTGTCGGCCTTTTGCGCGTTTGTGCGTGTGGCAGGTGTACGGCTTAACTCAGAAACACTCGAAATGGTCTCTAACGTGCAGCAGAGGTGTGCAGAGGTCGTGAGGTGCGCTGGGGGGCGTTGAGAGAGTGCGGGGCACAACATGGGTGAGTCAGAGATAAGATCAGACGCCAAACATGGTTGCCGAAGAGCCCGGGATGGCTTCTCACACAAACACCTCCGATTTTGTTCCGATCGGTGGTCAGTCGGCCCGGCCACGTGCCAATTTGGCACCGATAACGGAACACGCCTCCATTTACGGACCGATATCGGCCCAGCGCCGTCCGAGTGGACACCTATCGGACAGCAGTCGGAGCTGTGCCAGGACCGACGTTCCGCCGATTTTGAATGAAACACGGAGCAATCACGGACGTGGCACATGCAACAACCGCAACGATCCTGCATCAGCCGTCGTTGCCCGCTGCATGCCGCAAGGTTGCCGGTGGGGAACGCGGGAAACGTAGATGTCATGCGCAGAAGTTTAGTAAAGGGGGAATGTAACGTTCGCAGCCCGGGCCGGTCGCCGCTGGACCTGCTTCGTGTCGGAGCAGAGCGACACAGAGCGGGCGAAGCGAGCAGAGCAGAGCAGAGCAACGCAAAACTTTGCATCTCGACGCCCCATGTCGTCAAAACACCGCGCTCCCCGGGCCGTTTCCGCGCCACCCTCACACCTTCCGACAGGCCCAGGCTATATAACTTCTGACTGACTTCATTGCTGACACTGCATCATCGCCAACGGCCAGTGGACAGACCCAACCACGATGCGCGCACCAGTAGTCACGGACCAGGTACGACTCCACGCGACCAAGCTCGATGCGGTGTCTGACGAGATCGACGCCGTCAACGTGCTGAAGGGGTCTGCAGCATGGGACGCAGCAAGCGAGTTCGACAAGGAGAAGAACAAGGACGACTTCAGGCAATACGACGACGCCTGTGATCGCGTCAAGGCCTTCTATGCGGTGAGTCTCCCCTCATCCCAATGTTTAGCAAACGCACATGAAGCTGACAAGTATAGGAACAACACGCCAAACAGACACTCGCATACAACGTCTCGATTCGGGAAGCACACTCTGCTCGCCCCAAAGTGAAGATGAGCGTCTGGGCAGCCCTCGAGCTCCTCGACCAGCTGGTCGACGAGTCCGACCCAGACACATCGGTCGGACAGATCGAACACCTCCTCCAGACTGCCGAAGCACTCCGGCGGGACCGCAAGCCGGACTGGATGCAGCTCGTCGGCCTGGTCCATGACTTGGGCAAGCTGCTCGTCTTCCTGGGCGCCGAGGGACAGTGGGACGTTGTAGGCGACACATTCGTCGTTGGGTGTGCATTCCCCCGCGCCATCATCTACCCCGACACCTTCAAGCTCAACCCGGACAGTCAGGACCCGGGCCTCAGTACCGAGTGTGGGATCTATGAGCGGGGGTGTGGACTCGACAACGTGCTGCTGTCCTGGGGCCACGACGAGTACATCTACGACGTCATGCGGCGGCAGAGCTCGATTCCCAAGGAGGGCCTGAGTATGTTGAGGTATCACTCGTTCTATCCCTGGCATCGCGAGGGGGCATATCGCTACCTCATGGGGCCGGGGGACGAGGAGCAGCTCAGGGCCGTCAGGGTGTTCAATGCGTACGACCTTTACAGCAAGAGCGACGCGCCACCGGATAAGGTCGCCTTGCGGCCGTACTATGAGAGGCTTATTGAGAAATACTGCCCCGGCGAGCTGGAGTGGTAGCCCTAGCAGTCGTAGAATACTCTGTAACTTGGATAGAATTATAATGCAATGCGGACAATGACGTTGGCTCTGGAGTCGGCGACGCCGATGACGGTTGAGTGGCGTTTCTACCGTAGTATACTTTCAAATGGGGAGGTCTACTGCAGTTCTGACGGCAGACTTCGCGTGCAGCCAGGCAGCTATGAGCGAGTGTCATTGTCCTTGCATTCTCAACTACGGTTCTACTTCTATGGCTGCTTCTATGGACATTCAATCCCTGCGGTAATGGGGCCGGGAGTGCGCGAGTTCCTCCAGCTTGCCCTGGAGAACGTCCATGCGGTTGTTGAACCCTGCAACGTCGCGCGCGAGGTCATCCAACTTGACCTGGTGGAGGTCCATTCGGTGGCCAAGCCCATCCACGTCACGCGCGAGCTGCGCCTCTACACGGCTTGACAGGTACACCTTAAAGCTGCCTAATGCCGAGAGACCGACCAAAATGAACGACAGCTCCGACGAGGTGAAGCGCAGAGCGGGTCGTTGACTGCGGCCGGGCCCCAGCCTCGATCCACGCAGGGGGGCGGAGGCGGAGGCGGTCGAGAGTCGCCTGAGGGGCCCCAAAGCGCACCGCATGATCGAACGGGTCGCAGTGCGACTGGTCGACAGGCAAAAAGAGT
>NW_014040878.1:0-2966 GCF_000293215.1 Trichosporon asahii var. asahii CBS 2479 | reverse complement strand
GGGGATGGGGGGAGACGACGCCGCGGGTTGAAGAGGATCCGGGGAGTCAGTCTGCGGTGAGTTGAGAGATGGATAAGAAGCAAGAAAAGATGGAAGAGAGGAGGATGGGTATAGGTGTGTAAAATTGTGAGATGGGGGTGTGTGCGGCGGTCGGGGGGGGATGCAGCAAAAAGGGCAAAGATAGCGGATGGCGTCTGGGTATGGCTTGATTGTGTCTCAGCGGTCTGTGTCCTGCTTGGCCCCTGTGTCCTTGCTCTGCATGCTCTGCAGTGCTTTAGCCAGTGCCCAGTGCCCAGTGGGGTCTTGGTTGGAGCGGGCGATGGCCGCAGACTCCTTCTCTTCTCCTTTCCTTTGCGTCGACCATCACACGGGGCTTTGTGTTCGCTACCTGAGCCGTCCAGCGGGATCAAACATCCATCGAGCGAGCATAGCATCCACCCAAGATACGCGTAATCTGTGCCTAGTGCCTGACCCTCCGTGTGTGCCTCGAAGCCTTAGCTCTGATGCCCTGCAGACAACACGGCACGGAAGCAAAGTACGCCGTCTTTTACGGGTCTTGGCGCCGCATACCCCACCCTTCCATCTGTTTGCTCAGTCGTAGCCTCGGAAGTGCTCAACGCCGCGACAGCGCCATCACCCCTTTTCACGTGCAGATATACCCCCGCTGCTGACTGCAGGAGACGGGGGTGCGAGATACAAATTCCACTCAGAGACAGGAATACAAACGCATGACCTCATAGATATAGCAGATTCGATCTCCACTGACCGGCTCCGGGTAGTGAACGTGTGTCATGTGAGCGAACGTTTCTAAGCCTTCTGGCGGATCGTTGCTCCACCGAACGCTCGCTTGCTCGCTAGCTTCTACGGCCCGTAGACTTCGTAGGAAACGTTGTTAGGAAGGTTTCGGAGGACACGGAGGGCGCAGAAGGCGTTCTCCGGCACATACAGCGTCAGCCTCTCCATCAGCCCGTCTGTTCGTCGGGCATGGCAAGAAGGACACCAGGATCGCAGGGTGGGAGTGAAACGGGGCCTAATTGTGGCGTCGCCTTGCTGAATGGAGACCAGGATAGCGAAGGGGCACCGGGCATGCAGGCATACAGGGCTTTTCGCCCTCCGCGGACACCGGAGAGTCTGGAAAGGTACCGGCGTACCCGGCACGTCAGGTCGCCGGTGGAGATCCGTGATTCCTGGGTGCCGGGAAAAGCATGCGCGCCGCGCGTTCTTGGGTGTGCGTGCGCGTCTTGCTCGGTCGCCGCCCCGAAGAAGATGGAGAGAGAGTGGCTCTCCGTTCTGACTCTCCGTACTCTGTGCCAAGTCCTAGGGCGGCGACGTAGACCTGCGGACATTGCGGCGTCGAGCTGGACGCCGCGCGTCGCCGCCATACCAAAGCCCGCGCTCATCGACGGAAACTCTGGCAGAGAGGAAGCTCGCTTATGCCGATATACACTCTTGGGTGGCCACCGAGGTGATGGTCTCGTGAGCAATGTCTGCATGTCTGCAGTCTGCGATATGAGAGGCCAAGGGCCTCTGTCAGAAATAGCAAAATAGCGCAGGGCCAGTCGGGCATGCGGGCATTCGCTTTATCGAGAGCGAACGAGCGAACAGGACGAGCCGCGGAAAGGTGCAAGGTACCGATGAATCCGGGCCCAGGCCGGGCAGCGCGGGCAGTATAGCGAGCGCGGGTCGTGTGATCGCCATTTGGACGGCGAAAAGTTTGCGCACAGTGTAGAACAGACTGGCCAATAATCGCACGTGACTCTACAAACGCACTGGGTGAGGGATATCGATAGCCAATCAGAGCCCGAGGCGTGTTGTGTCAGGTGGGACTGGAGGGCAGTAGTGCTACGTCATACCGCTGTGTCTGCTGTGCAACTGCACAACAACTGGTCGACGGTGGCGGGCAGCAGCGACTTGCCGGATGCAGCTACTCCTTCGCTACCTCTTACGCTGTATGAGGTCTTCGCTGCGGGAAGCGGTCCACTGCGCTCACATCGAAGTGAATGAGGGTTGGGTCACGTCGTAGATGGAAAGCCCGTCAACGGGGCGCACTTGATCGCTCGCCGCTGGCGATGATTGATGGTGATCGACAGCGATCTCTCCAGTCGAGGCATACATATCCTTACGCACCCTGCACTCTCCTCAATTGTCTCGAATGCAGAGACGTCAGTATGATCGTCGATCGCCCGAGATAGCTGGTATAGAGCAGGGTTGCATAAGACTACGGGGTCAGTCCGCACGTTCTCCTTGCGTCTTGCTTCATTGCGTTCACAGAATTGCTTGGTTGGCTTTGGCTTCTTTCTTCATTTCACTTCACTTCAGCTACGTCTGGATTATACACATATCCATTGACTTCGGAGGTCTGGTGAGACGAGACGAGAGTCGATCGGAGAGCGAGGTGCTTAGTAGCGGCCCTGGCCTGGCTTGTCAGCTCAGTTGCAACAAATGCGGAGCTCGAATGCTCGAGCGTCGAGCTCGCTACGCTCGCTCGTACTCACCACCCATGCCGCCCTGGCCCATGCCGCCGCCCATGCCGCCGCCCACGCCGCCGCCCATACCGGGCTGGCCGCCCATACCACCACCCATACCGCCGCCCATACGGGGGTCAGCGCCCATACCAGTCTGGCCGGCGCCATAGGCAGCCTGCTGTCCGCCCATGCCGCCCGCCATGCCCTGGTGTCCGACGCCGCCGCCGCCCATGTGGCCACCGCCCATGCCGGAGCCAGCCATGCCAGCACCGCCAGCACCCATGCCGGCGCCGCCCATGCCGCCCTGCTGCATGCGCTGCTGGCGCTTGAGCTGCTTGCGGCGCTTCATGTCGTCGTCGTCGTCCGAGTCCGAGGAAGAGGACGAGGAGTGCGCGCCAGGGCGGCGGACACGGCCGCCGCAGCCGGGACACTTGCACTTGCCCGTCTTGCACTCGCACTGGCCGCGGGCACAGGCGCAGCCCTGCTCGGGCTTGCACTTGC
>NW_014040879.1:0-2241 GCF_000293215.1 Trichosporon asahii var. asahii CBS 2479 | reverse complement strand
TGCCCGAGGGCCACCGCCGCCGGCCGCGCCACCGTCTTCACGCAGTTCTCGTTCCGCAGCGGCACGGTCGGGGCGTGTCTGTGCGGGCCGGGGTGCCCCGTGCGCGACGCCCCGCTTGGCGCGTTCGACGACGAGGCGGCCCGTGCCGAGGTGGCCGTGACCTTTGGGGCGGTGCGCGGGACGCGCCTGGACCCCCGTGATGCGGCGCCGTCGAAGCGGGCCCGCGTAGAGACGGAGCAGGAGACGGAGAAGGAGAAGGAGATGGACGTCGACTCACAGGGCCCCACCGAGCAGACCGAGGACGAGGTCGACAGCGCCCTCGACAAGACAGACAAGACTGAGACTGTGAAGACTGCGAACAAGACTCCGGAGACTGTGAAGATTGCGAGTGCGACTCCGAAGACCAAGACTGCGACTGTGAACAAGACTGCGGCTCCGAACAAGACTGCGGCTCCGAAGACTGTGACTCCGAAGACTGTGACTCCGAAGACTGTGACTCCGAACAAGACTGCGAGCCCGGACAAGACTGCGAGTCCGAATGCTCCGAAGACTGTGCATGCTCACAACCCGGACACGACTGAGACTGCGAACAAGACTCCGAACAAGACTGCGGCTCCGAATGCTCCTGTGGATACTCGCACGCCAGACAAGACGGCTCCGAACCGCGCGATCGAGGCCAGCCCGATCCAGAACCCGGCCACGCAGTCGACCGAGGCCAGCGAGCCGATCGAGCCGCGCCCCGGCTCGCCTCGTGTGCACCCCGAGCCGGAGAACTCGCCGGCGTGGGTGCGGGTCCAGGCCATGTTCCTGCGCTGTGCGCGCAACTCGTTTGGTGCGCCCTGTCCAGAGGGTGGTTCTCGTAATGGTTCTCCTTAATGCATCTGCTGTCTATGCAAACATGCGCTCGCGCAGGTTGACGCGCTTGGGCATGCGGCCGAGCTTGGCGCGCTGCACCTCGAGGTCGTAGCCGGCAGGCAGGGCGCCGACCTCGGGCACGTGGCCAGCGAGGGGGCACACGCGGAACAGGCGCTGGCAGTGCCAGCAGGGCTCGAGCGCGAACGTCTCGGGGTCCCAGCCCCAGATGAGCGTGTCCTCCGAGGCGGCGCAGCGGATGGTGCGGTGTCTCGCCAGCATCCTATCATTAATAACTCACTGGTACAGGAAGCAGGGGCGCGCGGGGTGCTCGCTGCAGCGCTGCTCGACGCCGTGCACCCAGCACTTCAGGCTGAGGAGGAGGTTGGGGACGGCGCCCTCGTAGAGGACGAGGCCGAGCGCGGCGGCGACGTTCGGAAAGACGAGCGGGGAGGCGTGCAGCCAGGGCTGGCGTTCGGGATCGTCGACAAAGTCGGGGTTCTGCGCGCGCCAGGCGACGCGGATGCTGTTCGTCGCGGTGTAGTCCATGGTCAGGTTGTGCGAGACGTGTCGAACGTCACGTCGTCATCAGTGGGCGTTCAGACAGCTTACGTACACGATCGGCTCCACGCGTGCATCGTTGCATCTACACTACACTGCTACACTGACGCTACACTGACACTACACTGACGCTACTCGAGCACTCATCGAGCTACGCGTCAGCACTGTCGCTCCTCGACTTACAGAGCATTGCGCATCTCGCTCATGACAGGGGGCTCCTCCATCGGCACCTGGGCCTGCAGCGCCTCGGCGTACTCGAGCAGGCGGCGGCACTGCGCTTCGAGCACCTCCAGTTCGGGATCGCGCGAGCGCGCGACGACGGCCATCGTGCGCACCTCCTCGAGCTCGTGGGGCTGCGCTGGGGGGACGGCAGCTGCGGCAAATGCGGCCTTGGCGGCGGCGTCGGCGTCGGCGATCGCCTTCTCCTCGACGAAGCGGTCGATTCCGCCGGGCGTGCCGCCGGCCATGGCGAGCCAGGTGTCGCGGTCGATGATCAGGAGGCCGACGTCGATGGTGGGCGTGGTGAACGGGCGCAGCGCGATGTCGAGGCGGGGCAGGAGGTACTCGCGCGTGCGGCGGTCGCGCTTGGTGCAGGGGACGAAGGCGGCGAGGTAGGCGGCGCCCTTCTCGATGCTGGCGGCGGCGGCGGCGCGGCGGGCGGCCCAGCGGTCGAGCTCGATGAAGAACTCGGCGGCGGAGTCCTCGGCGGCGGTGCCGCGGTCCGCGAGGGCGGCGAGGCGCCTGTCGTTGTGCGCCTGGATCTGCGCGTAGATCTGGGAGGCGTTCATGAGTGAGTGAGTGAGAGTGAGAGTGAGACCGAGAGGTGGT
>NW_014040880.1:0-3487 GCF_000293215.1 Trichosporon asahii var. asahii CBS 2479 | reverse complement strand
CGGGTGCCTCGGACGCGAATCGTACCTGACCGACTCTACGGTGGAGAGGAGACGGGAAGGGGAAGATGGAGGGGGATGGGAGGAGCGGCTTACGTCATTGCAAGCAGCGGGTCGGTGCTATAAATACGACGCAACGGAGAGAGGGAGTGGTACGGTGGTACGACTTGCCCGTGTGAACGGCGGCATGCATCAACATGCGTCCGGACTAGTGGAAAGGAGCAGATTAGGCGGACCGCCGATGGTCTAGAAAAGCTAGAAAAGAGATCGCGATCGGATCGTGAAGGGAAGATGGGAAAGAAAAGGTGGGCACGTGCGATCTGTCCTCGTGGTTATCGTAAGCCCTTGCGCCCTCCTTCCGCTGATATCGCCCTCCGCTCAAGTGACAGGTTAAGCTTTGACTGGTTGCATTCCATCGTTACTTCATACTTCATCTTTATGTACAACTTAGCCTAGTGAGCAGCCCATGTGACTAGCTCATGAACCCATGTGCTATCGCACATGTGTCT
Source organism: Trichosporon asahii var. asahii CBS 2479 (assembly GCF_000293215.1). Classification (NCBI taxonomy): domain Eukaryota; kingdom Fungi; phylum Basidiomycota; class Tremellomycetes; order Trichosporonales; family Trichosporonaceae; genus Trichosporon; species Trichosporon asahii. Next base: position 2,981 of record NW_014040880.1, on the reverse strand, counting down.
ACTCGGCAATCTTGACACCGTGCAGCTGCAGCGCGATCTGGCCGAGGTTGCGCTCCGCCGCCGCCGGGCCGAGACCGAGGGCGGCCCGGCGCTCCTTGCCGTCCTTGGAGTAGTACGGCTTCTCACCGAGACTGACCACCCTGTCACCTACACGCAGGGTGCGGCCATAGTCTTGGGTGGCGGTGTGGAACGTGCTCCTGTTGTCCCAGATGGCAATGTCGCCGAGCCCCGATTCAGGCGAATAGGTCGTCCAGTTGAAACGCACTTGCAAGTCGTGATTGCGGCTGACGAGGGCGTAGAGGTGGTTCAGAAGGAGATCGGACTCGTCCCGCGTCACGCCCAGGATGCGCCGCGTGAACGCCGGGTTGACGTACAGCCCCTTCCAGCCCGTGACGGGGTTGACGCGGACGATGGGGTGGACGGCGCTGAGCTCCGCCCCCGCGTTGGCGGGATGGCCCCTAACTTCGTCCCGGAGGGTGTGGCCGCGGGCCTGTGCGACGCGCTCGAAGAACTTGGCCTCGTGCACTGCCTTCTTGCCCTCGAGGAACTCGCGGAACGTGGGCGAGAGGCGCGAATACGCCTCGTAGGCTGATGCCCACAGCGTGTCGCCGCCCGTCTCGGGAGACGTGTGCACCTTCAGAATAGCATAGTCGCTGGGCACGGGCTCAAAGGTGATGTCGCTGTGCCATCCCTCTGAGGCCAGGAGAGAGCGGTCGTTGGCGGAATACGAGTCAAAGGTCTCGGACGAAATGACCGAGATCTCGTCCCCCTTCTTCGCGCCCGCGTGCGTCGTCGGGTGGATGTGCAGCCCCGACTCGGCCGGCTTGCCTGACAACTCGCCCAGCTTGCGGCCCAGAGTCTTCTGGTCCTCGAGCGAGAGGTCTTGCGCGCGGAAGAAGGCGACGCCGCGCTCCGACACGAGCACCGCCAGGTCGGCGATCAACTTGTCCGCATCGGGGGAGCGGAGGAGGGAGGAGAGCTGGACGTTGGGGAACTCCTCGCCGATGTGAGGGGTTACGCTGTGGTGCTCGTGCGCGTCGAGGGCGTTGTTCCGCGAGAGGGGCTCGTAGGACGCGCGGGTTGCGATCGAGCCGACCACCTTGGAGGGTGCGTCGGGGGTCGTAGTCTGAGTCTGGGTCTGGGTCGCCATGATTGTCGTAAAGAGGTCGTTGTGCTGCTTGCTGTGATGCTGCTTGCTCAGCCGAGGCAAGCTCTTAAGTACCTGCGAGGGACTCGGTCTCTCAACCATCTCGTTCGAGGTCGACGACGCTCGTGGTCAGCAAAGTCGTCAGCAAGTGTCAGAAACTCGCTCTCGGACATGTCCGTCAATGGTGAGTAGACTAGTGCTGTCCCACGTGAATGACGTGATGCAGCATGCAGAGAGTGAGGAAGCTGATGAAGTGGACTGGCGATGTCACCAGAGTGCGAGGCAGTCACGAGCTTTGCCAGGCACGTTGCGCGTCCGGCGATATCCGAGACGCTGGCCCAGTGAAGGCGCAATCGTTATCTCTGGCGTCTGATAGGCTCGTGGGGTATTAGGCGAGCAGAAGGCGACTTGATGGACGGTGGATGGGGGATATTCCGATGCGGGGAAAGGAAGATGGACAGGTGACCGGAGCAGAGTACAAAGAGAGCGGGATAAGATCGGAGAGTGGAAAGGTCACGGGAGTGCCAAGATGTGGAGAAAGGGGGAGATTGGGGGCGGAATGTGGGATGATCGCGCTTGGTCGTGTGATCCTCACCGCACGGGCCTGAGTTTCCCCGCTCGCTCGTCGCCACTCCCTTTCAACATCCTTGACGCGGGGTACGGGTGCAGAATGACTGCACGACGTCAAGCCAAGCCTTTGCCTTCTGTCTCGCCCAGCGTCTTCACAATCGCACATCTCTTGAAGCATTTGCCGCTCCTCCTCATTCACAACTTACCATGACCCGACGACTAGCTTCACGCTAGCACCTCTCTCTTCCCCGGCTCGGCTCAACTGACCATGTGTTCCCAATGTCCGACCGCTCATCACCGGCACTGACCTCTCGTCCTTGGCACGCTTTCCCGGCCGTGCTGAGGGACGCAACGGGTCCAACGGGCGCGGGCGTCCGCGTCGGGAACGAGAGCATCTGGTCACGAGCACATCCCTATTGTCCACACCCCTACATCCCCTACTCTCGACCGTCCTCGCCGTCTCCTCTCCTCATCCGTCATGCGCCTTCTTACGACCTGAAGCCAGCCATAGCCCTCGTTCCAGTCACAATGACCGTCGACGTCTCGTCTCCCCCCTCGGCGCTCTCGCCACGCACCAGCGACGACCTCTCCAGCGATCTACACCGCGTGCGCTCCCTCCAGTCCCCGACTCCGTCCGCAACCTCGCACAAGAAACGGCGCAAGCTCCCCTGGCGCTCAACCAAGAGCTTCCCAAGACGCCAGCGAGAGCCGTGGGTCACAAAGAACTTTTTCCCGTACACGGGCGAGAGGGAGGACTGGCTGTCGCGCGCGCTCGAGGCGGCGCGGCTCGCGAGCCGGAGCTGGCTCTTTGCGCAAAAGTGTGGGCAGTGGGATGTCATTGACGGGGACTGTCTCACGCTGGCCGTGTTTGACCGCGTTTACGAGATGTAAGTGTGGGCTTGCCGCCAGGCAAGACCGCTCCGGGCAAGAGCGCCGGGGGACGGCGACCCGTTGAACCGGCAGAAGCGGTAGAAGGAAGGCGCAGAAGGCCGCTGACACAACAGGAACATCAAGGCCCGCCCTTTGCTCAAGCCCGGCCTGCCTGGTGCCGTTGCCCGGATGCGGCGACGGAGCAGCGAGAGCGCAGTGCACGCCACGCTCGAGGCGTGGCGGAGGGAGAGGCGTGGCGGAGGGAGACGGACCAGTGGGCCGAGGAGGTCTATCATGAGGTGAGTGGCAATGGCTTGGCGAGCAGATGTGAGGTGCCAAGGAGAACTGTAGTCACCATGGCTTTGTGTCACGACCCAAACCCCGCGTTCCCCGC
>NW_014040881.1:0-3480 GCF_000293215.1 Trichosporon asahii var. asahii CBS 2479 | reverse complement strand
CCACGCGTCTCCCCTCCGCCAGAGTGCATCCGCCCGCTGCAATCCGCTGCCGCTGCCCATCTCTGACCCCGCCCTCACTCCCCCGCACGCACACACCCACCCACAACAGCCAGCCTCCACCGGCTCATCGCTCCGTCTCAAGCCGTCGACCACCACCGACGCGCAAGTCGACGAGCAGCCCCCGGTGCATCCTAGCAGAGCATCGTTGTAAGTCGCATACCTCGCATCTCCCCTAAGCGACCCGGCCTTCCTTTCTCCGTTGCGCCCCTCTCCAATCGCCAGGGACACACACACACACGGCCAGACTTCACAGGCCACTTGCTGCTGCACTCGTATACACGTGATACAGTCACTCACCTTCCCTCTCGCGTTATGAACGGCGAGCTGACCTCCTTTCCAGTCATTCCAGCTTCGCAGTAGCTCTTGTCTTGTACATACTAGCTGCTATAGCCCTCACGCCGTCTCTCCCTGTCGCTTCGACTAATCTGAAAAGTTGAACAGCGTCGCCGGTCACACGCGCGCGCGCCCTGCCAACCCTCGCGTCGTCAATCACTTGCTGAAGCGACGAGCAGAGCGCCGAGTCCTGTCAACCGACCCGTCGTCGCTTAGACAGCAGACCCTTGCTGTTCGTCGCCCTTCCCCCTCCACCCTCATCTCTTAAAAGAGTCCACCACCGTGATCGGGGTGGCTCACGACCCAAACGCCAAGCTGCAGTCGACTCAGGACGCGACCCAGCAGGCTGGCTCCGCCATGCCAGAGGCGTCGGCTTCGGCCAGTCCCCCTCAGCCTGATGCGGCGGCTGCCACGGCTGCTGCCCCGACCGATGCGACGACGGCCGCTGCACTCGATGTGACGGCGCAGGCTACGCAGTCTCAGACCCCTACGCCCGCCGATCAGCTGCAGCCTTCGTCCGACACCCTCACCCAGCAAGGATCATCCGACAACCTTGCCCAGCAGGCATCGTCCGACCAGCTCGCGCATCAGCCCTCGGCTGAGCTGCAGGCGTCGGCTGATCAGCTCGCGCAGCCCGCCGATCTCCACCAGGCTCAGCAGGCGGCTGAGCAGCTTCAGGCTCAGCAGTCGGCCGATCAGTTGCAGCAGGCTCAGCAGACTGCCGACCAGCTGCACCAGCAGCCTACCGACCAGCTTCAGGCGACCGACCAGTTGCACCAGCAGTCAACCGACCAACTGCACCAGCCTGCCGACCTTCACCAGGCCCAGTCTGCGGACCAGCTTCACCAGGGTCAGCCTGCCGACTTGCATCAGGCTCAGACCGACCAGCAGCACCAGGCCCAGACCGCCGATCAGCTGCACCAGGCGCAAGCGGACCAGCTTCACCAGGTCTGGGACCCCAACTCGGCCCAGTACCAGCACTACTACACTGGCCAGTACACCGGCGCGGACTACAACGTTAATGGCGTGATGCCGTTGCCGGCTGATCACACGGCTTACGTGCCTGGCGCCGATGACTACAACGGTGTGGCTGCCACATTATCCAACTGGGCTGAGGCGAGCGCTGCGGCTGAGCAGAACGGTGGACTTCAGTCGCTGGTTCCGCAGGCCACTAACGGTAACGGCCTGAACCTCGCGGACCCGAACGTTGGCAACGGCGAGGTTCCCGGTGTCCCTGTCGAGAAGCCAAAGAAGCTCGTCCTTGCCTGTCATTTCTGTCGTGGGCGCAAGCTCAAGTGCGACGGCGGCCGTCCGACGTGCGGCCACTGCGCCAAGCGCTCTCTCACTTGCACGTATGACGAGCAGGTCCGACGACGTGGACCAGGCAAGCGCTCAAAGGAGATGCGTGAGCGTGCCGCGCGTGAGGCCGAGGCAGCCGGTCTGGGTCTGCACCCTGAATCTCTGGCGCACCTCACTGGTGCGGCCGACCTCAACGCCGCCGCCCTCGGTGAGCCGCCAAAGAAGCCGGGACGCAAGCGCAAGTCTGAGGCGACCGACGAGAGCGACAAGAAGCCGCGCATGGACGAGGACGTCGTTGCCGCTGCTGCTGCGGCCGCTGCCAACTTTACGCACGAGCATGTCCCCCACTCGCTCGAGCACAGTCTGACGGACGGCTCGCTCATTGATCCGGCGCTCACCGGCGAGGCGCTTGACCTTCCGCCTCTTGAACCCGGCACGCTCGGCCAGGTCATCCAGCAGCTCCACAACGGCGGTGCTCAGCAACAATAGCTCTGTTCTGAGCACGAGGCGGAGTCGGCATTGGACCCGTCAGTGGAGTCGAAGCTGGAGTCGGCATCCAAAGCTCAAACCAGCGAGGCAGAGGCAGCATGATGCGCTCTTCGCAATACCGGACTGTCGGTCGTCATTCGCGTTTTTCCTTTCTTTCTTAGTTTTTATATCGGTATCAGGAGGTTTCTTCGGTCTTTTGGCAAGAGAAGGTGCCCGAGTTAGAGTCGAGGCAAAGGTGGTAGCGAGGAGGATGATGAAGGCGAAAAGAGCTCGGCCTGACGAACGCGGCCGGGCGACTCAGTAGAACGTTGTACGTGTAGGCAGACGGGCTCGCTGCGGCCATAATGTACGCTACAGCAGCCCCGCGTGTGTTGACACATAGAAGCAAAGCAAAACAGCATGAACTTTTGTCCCATATCAGCCTGGCGCGTAGCGAAGCGGAGCGCGCGGCCAAGCTGTGTTGGCTGGGTAGCGGGATCAGAAAGATGAGGGTGGAGGCGATCCATGACATGAGCGATGCGGGAGTGATAATTTCGATACCAATCTGATTAACCAAAACAAACACCAATGCCGCCAAAACGGAGACCAGTCAACGTCGTGCGGTCCGGCAACGCGGGCAACTCGAGCAAAGCTAAGCCGAAGGACGACGCGAAGGACGCGAAAGGCGGCGGCAAGGGAGGCAAGGGGAAGGACGACACGGAGGATAAGCCGGCAAGACCCCCGCCCCTGTTTCCCGTCGGGTACAAGAGTCCGGTGACGATTCTGAATGAGAAGTGTCAGAAGATGGGATGGGAGCGGCCCGTTATTGAGACTGTGAGTGGACCCCACCGCTGCGCCGCTGCGCCGCTGGTCGGCATGGAGTGCTCTTGTCTGGGTAAGGCGACGGTAGATGAGCTTCTGCTCTCCCAGCCCTCGAGCCAGGCTTTGAACCGGTCTTCGAGCCAGCCCTCGAGCCATCCCTCGAGCCAGTCTTCGAGGAGGGAGCAGAGCAAGAGCCTAGCTGTTAATTAGTGGACCCAGCTGACATACGCCAGCGGGCCAACGCCAAATCGTCCCCCGAGACTTTCTCTGGCGTCGTGACGCTGCGCAAACGCGTGAGCAAGAATGTCTACGACCTCGATACTGTGCGCATGATGCCGCACCCGCCCCTCAAAGTTGAGAGCGCGGCGATGTGTAAGCATTACTTGGCGACTTATGCGCTGTTCCGGGTGAGTATGGTCTCCTTGCCTTCCTCCACTTCTCCCACCACCCTCTCCCCCCCTTCTCCCACTACCTACCCACACACACCCCGCCCCCCCC
>NW_014040882.1:0-2400 GCF_000293215.1 Trichosporon asahii var. asahii CBS 2479 | reverse complement strand
CGCGCCGGCTATGCCGGCGAGGACGGCCCGCGAGTGGTTACCCCGTCGTTCTACGGGTACACAGACGAGGCGTCTGGTTCTGGCGAGAATGGCGCGCACACCGATGGCGACGACCCGATGGACGGAGAGAAGAAGGGAAAGAGGAAGTACTACTTTGGCGAGGACGGTGTAGGCGTCTGGCGGCCCGGGATGGAGGTCGGCAACTTCATGGTTGATGGTGTCGGTGAGTTTACGTAACCGAACCTTTGTAACTGACCCCAGTGAACGATGGAGAAGCAGCAGGCGCGATGCTGAAGCATGTTTTGCGGGAGCGGCTCGCGCTCGATCCCTCGGAGCATCCGCTGATGCTGACTGAGCCGGCATGGAACACGCCGAAAGCGCGCGAGGAGCTCACGCAGCTCGCGTTCGAGGGCGAGGGCGTTCCGGCGCTCTACTTTGGTTCGTCGGGTGTGCTGTCCGCGTTCGCTGCCGGAAAGCCGACAGCTCTCGTGCTCGACATTGGTTATGCGAACGCGTCTGCGGTCCCGGTTGTCGACGGCTACGCGCTTCGTGCCGGCACGATGCGGCAGCCGCTGGCTTCCTCGCTGGTGCTGAACCAGCTGCACCACCACTTCAGCAACCCGACGCCGACGCGTGATTTCGGTCTCTCGCTCCTGCCGCGACAGCTCGTGAAGCAGCGCGACACGACGGGCGAGGCGGGTGCGCAGCCCAAACCGGTGGTGCGCGACGACCGCGTGCAGGGTACGACGCCGTCGTGGCGCGCGTGGGCGGAGCAGGGCGTCGTCGACCAGTGGAAGGAGGCGTGTGCCGAGGTCGTGTCTGCGCGCGGGTTCGACTTCCAGTCCGCCCGCGACCTGCCCCAGGTCGTTTACGAGTTCCCAGACGGATACCACCAGTACTTTGGCGAGGAGCGGTACCGCTTCACCGAGATGCTGTTCGACCCCAAGAACTACTTCAACCAGAGCATCGAGCCGCCCGCGTCGCTCCGCGCGACTCCGAGCGGGGAGCACTCGCACTCGCTCAAGGACGTCGTGTCGCTCAGCCAGCTCGTGCACGACTCGATCATGGCGTGCGACGTCGACGTGCGCGCCGCCCTGCTGCAGAACATTGTCGTCGTCGGCAACACGAGTCTGACCCGCGGCCTCGTCGAGCGTCTGGACGTGGAGCTCGCGACGCTTCTGCCTAGTGTGAGTGGAGCGAGCGAAGCGAGCGTGCCGAGCGCCAGCTCAGCAGAGCTGACGGCTGTGTATCAGCTTGGCGGAGCGGCGGAGCACGCGCTGAGCGTCAGCTCAGCGGAGCAAAAAGCTCTTTATCGTTCAGCGCAGCTCGCCATCTGTCCACAGCAGCTTAAAGGTGACCTGCGAAGCTAACGCCCACAGCAAAAGATCAAGATCCACGCCCCGACCATCCCGTACGAGCGCAAGTACGCGTCGTGGCTGGGCGGCAGCGTGCTCGCGTCGCTGGGCACGTTCCACCAGCTCTGGGTCACGAAGGACGAGTATGACGAGCACGGCTTCAACATTATTCAGCAGCGTGAGTACCGCAGCCGGGGGCCGGCGGAGAGCCCTCCGAGCCCGGAGGGCTCGACGTGGCCCGTGGCGGGACAAGGAGTGCGTGGAGCTCGCAGGGCTCGCAGGGCTCGCAGGGCTCGCAGGGCTCTGAATCGGACCCGTAAAATCGGAGCCGCGGAGCCGGGCGATTCCTTTCGAACAACTTCCAGCTCTCAACGAGTTTGGCCAAGCTGACATGCCACAGGGTGCAAGTAGATGTAGACACTTTTTTGGATCCCCCGATGTTATTCGATTTGTAGCAGACGACAGTTTGGCGATTAGCTCGGGGGCTGACTCTCGTACTGACCCACCCCCCCCCCACCCCCTTTACTGATTGTCCCATAGTCTCAGAGGTACGAGATGTCAGTGCGGCATAGGGTGGGAAGTAAGCCGCAAGGCTACATGTGCCGAGTACATGTGACAGTGTGCAGAGCAGGTATTGCGGTGTTGCTAGTGATACAGACAAATGCCAACTGTGGCGCCGAGGTCCAGCGTCCGTGTACTTCCATTCCTCTCCCTTTTCCTCGATCTCACGCGAGCGTAGCGTACAGGTTATGCTAAACGTCGATATCCCCCCGGGCAGAGACACTATCCGCTGCCCGGTGCCCCTTCCGTCCCATTAACCCCATTACTCTCTCCAGCAGCTCCTCCAGCAGCTCCTCCAGCCGCGCCGTCCGCGCCTGGGACGGCCACTTCGTGTCCGTCCGCGTCCGCGTCCACCGCCTCCGTCGCCTCCGCCGCCTCCGCCGCGTCCCAGACAATACACCTGAGCGCGGAATAGTTGCGCCAGATAGCGTCGCCCTCCGCGATCTCCCCCCTCAGCCTCTCCTGCAGCCGGGGGGACAGGGAG
>NW_014040883.1:0-4120 GCF_000293215.1 Trichosporon asahii var. asahii CBS 2479 | reverse complement strand
AAGGACGGCGATGACGACGCCGGCGTGGTCCTTCGAGTCGCCGGTCGAGTACTACATCGCGAAGAACAGCTTGAACCATGGCACGTTCCTGCGCGAGGTGCCCGTGGGCGCCCTCGGCGCGCAGAGCACGACGCAGCTCCCCGCCAGCAATGGGAGCAGCAGCTCTGGCGGACTAGCCCGACAACCGACGCTGGGCCGCTCGCCGCGCCCCTCGCCCAAGCCGAGCCCGATCACGCCCACCGCGCCCAGCTTTGTCAGCGAGAAGAGGAAATCTGGTAGTGAGTGTTCAGCAAGACTAGCTTCGGGCGTTTCGGCGCCGTTGGCACAGACGCATGGAGAGATCTCGTAAAGGAGGCCCAGGAGAGGTGGTCCGGGTACCGGGTCTTCGGGCCGTGGCATTCCGCAATATCCGCGACGGACAACCGCGGCTCTTGCTGTATCCCACACCTCCAACGCGAGCTGCAATGAGACCATAGCCAGGACATTTGCTAACGACAGGCGGCCGGGGTATCTCGAAAGCGCACGTCAAGCATGACCCGTCTCCGGAACGGCGGCTCGCCAACCGATGGCTGAAGGGCAAGATCGGCCTCAGCCTCCGCGGAACAGGCGGCAAGGACGGCGGCGAGCTGCGGATCATCAATGTCGTGCCCCCAGTCAAGCCGGGGGACAAACCTGTACGGCGCCGGTGCATATTCTCCCATGCTATCACCATGGAGGATTCCTGGTCCATCCCCGACATCCAGCACCTCCACCCGTCGGTGAGCGGGCGGAGCTTCGGCCTCGCGCTCAAGCTGCGCGAAACAGTCGAAGAGCCAGATGGACGGGACACGCCCCCCGTGCCTCCTCTGCCCGGCATCGTGAGCCCGAAACCGGCCCTCGGCTCCGCGGTCCCAGAAGAGGATGTCTTCGCCATCATCGCGAGTGGGCCCAAGACGCCCCTCGACGGTCCGAGCGAGGAACACCTCCCCACGCCCAGCGAGCGCTCCGAGCGTGCCGTCCGCAGCCTGACGGAACCGAGCGCGGCCCAGAGTCTCGGCAAGGAGCTCTTGACGACGGGGAAGAAGTTCCTCCGCCGCCGCCAGGCGAGCGAGACAGGCAAGGGGTGGAAGGCCTTTGGCCGGAGTCGCGCCAAGACGCTCTCGAAAGTGCCCGGCGAGGCGGCGCCCGCCCCCCTTCCGGCCAGCTACGGCGAGGACGACGACGAGGCCGCCCTCCTCCGCCCGCACCTGGACGAGAGCGAGCGTGCCCGCCGTGCTGCGGCCCGTCTCTCGCCCATGACGCCGTTCGCGCCCGGTCCCTCGCTCGGAAGCAGCCTCGGACTCGGCAACGGGCCCAAGAGCCCCTCCCGCGCGAGTCTGCTCAGCGGCATCGGCGCGCCGAGCTTTGTGAACACGATCGGGGGTGAGAGCTCGGCAAGCGAGAGCGAGCACGTGAGCGTGACCGAGGTCGAGGTTTCTATCTTCATCTCCTTCGCGAGTGCGCAGGAGCGTGACGAGTGGTTCACCATCCTCCGCTCCCTGGCGCAAGTCGAGGGATCCGTGGAGGGGCGCATCGTGCGTCCCCACCGCCGACTCAAGATCAACGTCCTCGACGTGACCGAGGTGTCTGGCCCGCTGAGCGTGAACATGGACCGGCGGACGCCGAACGGGTCCGCGATCGAGACGGACGAGAAGAGCTCCCACCTCAGCGTGAGTGGGAGCGATGTCATGAGCTCTTCAGGTTCCCCGGGGCGGACAATCAGGAGCACGGGCAAGGACTACGAGCAGTCGAAGAAGGTCAAGCCCGGCTGGAGCTGGAAGGAGCGATTACGTGTCGAGCTCGTGCTCGATGAGCGGCTCCTCATCGCGCGCACGGCGTGGACAAAGGCCGAGAGCCCCAACGGCACCGCATTCTGGGGAGAGCAGTTTGGCATGACGGAGATGCCGCCCTTCACCAAGTGCCAGCTCCTGATCTATCGCGCAAAGGACAAGGACAAGACGCCCGTGCTCTTTGGACAGGTCGACTTGCCCCTCGTCTCGAGCTTTGGTAAGAGCGAGGACGAGCGGTATCCTGTCCGCTCGCTTGGGGGTGCGCTCATTGGAGAGATCCGGCTGAGCGTGTCGTACCAGGAGGTCGACATCCTGCCGTTGGCAGAGTACAACTCACTTGTAAGTTTCTTGCTTTCTTCTACCATTGTGTCTCTTTGCCCCTCCGTGTCATGACTGACACGCTTTCCCCGATCGTCACCACAATCCTCTGCTCCCTCACAATGTGTTTTGATACCTTCAGTGGCAGCACAAGGACCAGACATTGACAACCCCGCAGCAGATCATGCACAAGGTCGAGGGCCCTAAGCTGCTCTACGTCCTTGGCGGACGTGGCCTTATGGAGGGCACGATGGAGTACCTTGCGCGCATCGCGCTGGTGGAGAAGGTACTCATGCCGCGCGTGCTCGACACGTGCACGCTGGAAGCGAAAGCAGCCGGTTCGACGCTGTTCCGCTCCACGACGCCGCTCTCCAAGACGCTCGAGGTGCTTATGCGCATGATGTGCGGCGAGTTCCTCCAGGCCGCCCTCGGACCGACCATCAAGCGCACAGTCGAGGAGAAGATTGAACCCAAGCTGTTCTGCAACTATGGCGACCCCGAGCGCCCGCCCCTCAACTACCGTATCCTCAAGGACGTGACGGGCCTCGTCGAGCAGTGCTGGGCAAACATGTATGCGCATCGAGGTCTCTTCCCCAACTTTATCCGGCACATCCTGGGCCACCTGTTTGTCACGGTGCGCGAGTTCCACGACGACGGCGACGATCTGCTCCGGTACAAGGCCGTGTCGTCGTTCGTGTTCCTGCGCCTGATCGGACCCGCGCTCATGTCGCCGCACCTGTTTGGACTGTCCGAGTGCCTCGTCCCCTCAGCGCAGCAGCGCACGCTCACACTCATCGCCAAGATTCTGCACACGCTCGCCTTCTTCTCGGACCGCGACCTGGCGCGTCACCCGGATCTGGCCCTCTTCCGCGGCTTCATCCGGCGGAACAACCATGCCATGCTCGACTTCCTGACGTCCATTGCGACGCCGGTGGGCGAGATAGAGGACCTGTTCCCGGAACCGACGCGGCTGGACGACTATCTCGACGAGCGCCGCGGCGTGCTGACCGAGTGGGAGGCCGAGGCCCTCCCGCACATGACGTTTGCGGGGTGCATCGACCTGCCCGCCGACTGGGCGGTGATGCTGGAGATCTGGGCCGAGAACCTCGCCAAGCCGGGCCTGAAATTGAATGTGGTCGGATGCCGCGTCGACGACATCCAGGACATGCTGGACAAGTACCAGGGCTACGTTGCGCGGATCCACGCGCTCGCGTTCCCCGAGGGAAGGAGCCAGGGCGGGAACGGCCGAGCCTCGCGCGCCAGTAGAGTTGGCAGCAGCAGCTCGCGCTCCCTCCGCAGCCTCACGAGCATGAGCGCCAAGAGCGAGGACTCGCTCCCCATGCTGCCCAGGAAGTGGCTGGGATACACCCCCGAGGACGAGAAGCGCGCCAGTCGTGGACTCAGCATCACGCCGCCGCAGAGTGTCTCGGTGTCTCCGTCGAGCTCCCGCCCGACGTCGACGCATACCCGCAGCGTCTCGAGGAGTAACAGTCCGGAACCGAGCCGCGCCCCGTCCCCAGTGCTTGAGGAAGAGGAGCGCATCAAGGTCACACTCCGCCCTGCGTCGACGCTGATCGACCGCGCGCCGTCTCCGGCCGCAGAGCGCGTTGGCGTCGAGCGGTCCCTCGAGCCGCCATCCAACATTGTCCTCACGAGCCCGCACGAGACGACCATTCTCCTCTCCGGCTCGCCCTCCCCGCCCGTACCGCCGAAACTGTTCCCGCCCCCCGTCCCGCTCAAGGCCAAGCTCGCGCAGCGCACGAGTTCGCTCCCCGACCGCCCGTCGGAGAGGGACCGCCCGCAGCTACCCGAGAAGCCGAAGAGTCCGACCCGCCCCATCCCCCCGCTCCCCGACTACGAGGCCGATACGCCCGACAGTCCGCGCGTCCCCATCCCGATCCCAGAGGACGTGGACGGTCCGAACGTCGTCTCCCCCACAGCGCCCGGATTCGAGGAACCCGAGAGCCCCCGCTTCGCGCTCGCGAGTCCGACAC
>NW_014040884.1:24627-42492 GCF_000293215.1 Trichosporon asahii var. asahii CBS 2479 | reverse complement strand
TGTTGGAAATCACGTGATTTTGTGCCAGTCTTACGATGCCTCGAGGCCTCGTTGCAGCCTTATTCTCATTTCTATTGTTCTCAACTCTCGCTTACTCAGCTCACTTCTCGGCGCGGTGGCAAGCACTCGGCGCAGCTCTATTGTTCTATAGCAGCCTGTAGATATATAACCGGCTCTCTGAGCGTGCAATGAATCACCATCTCCAATCAGTTCTACTACGCTCAGCCTGCCAGATCATCGATCCAGCGGCATCACGAGCCTAAGTTCCCAACAAAACATGTTTACGCCCCGAGTTGCAGATTCTCATCTTTTCCCTCACATCTAAGCAATCTACCGATTCCCCCCTGAGCTCTTGCTTATCTGGGTGCATAGTACAATGAACAGGAAGGAGATTAGGCCCCAGAAGTGACGTTGAGAGTGATGACGAGAGCCCTACAGCTGACGTGAACCGTGGTGTGTGTCAGGATCCATCGCTCCGTCCGCGCAAACAAGCTTTCAGACAGGCGCTCTTCTCCGAATTGTGTGAGCCGCAGACCCTACGTCAGCCCGTCCGTCCGCCGCTTATCCCAGCCGCGTCTAAAACGTGAGGTGCTCCACACTCGTGCCAAGATCCAGTCTCGGATCAAAGTTATCTGGTTGGCCACCGACGTAACCTGGACGCCAGCGACGGGCGCGAGGGGACATCACGAGGGTTGGCCTGGCAACGGCGAAGGCCGGAGCTTGGCCGCACGAATCGCAGATCCCAACCGAGTCCAACCTGCAGAACTTCGGGCACCAAACAGCGGCCCAGAAGCGATCCAGCATGGACATGTGATGTCAGGGTGGAATGCGATTGGTCGGAATTGTCCGTGGAGCAAGACTGGCGAATGACTAAGGGTCCCACCGAGGGACCGGGCAAAATCTTGACTCGAGAAGGATTTCGGCGGGTCAGGCGACACCGCGACCGCAACGGCGCGAGGCAGGCGCCGCAGGCGGCTCGCGGCTACATGCTTGGTCATGACGACGGATGATGACCTCAACTCTTCTCACTTGCCCACTCACTTCGACTCACATCTAGCCCACACTACAGTCACCTGTGACACTCGCAACACAAAAGAACGTCCCGCCAACGTTCATAACAGACGCAAATTAGCGAAATTCTGCGACTCATCTGAATTCATTCAAAACACAGGCACGAACCACACGCTCATGTCGACCACGACGATTGAGCTTGCGACGCTCGAGCGGGGCGTCCACGGCTCTGGCGACCCGACGCCGGGCCCCTCCATCCCGCCAACCCCCGCGCGTTCGCTGAACAACTCGCCCGACCACTCGCGCCGAACAAGCCGGACGAGTTTTGACATCCCCTCCCGGCCCCCTTCCGCCGTCACGACAATCCCAAAAGCAAACTATGAATACGAGTATCCTCCCCCCTCTGCCGTGCCGTCTGTGCACTCGCGAAGGCCGAGCGAGGAGGGCATTGGCGCCGCCGAGCTCGACAATGACACGGCAACGGCGGCGCTTCCGCCCGTCGACGGGGGCAAGCGGGCGTGGACCTTCCTCGCGGCCGCAACGTTTATCGAGACGACAGTGTGGGGCCTGCCGTACACTGTGGGCGTGTTCCATCAGTATTGGCAGACCAAGATGTTCCCGCACGACGAGAGCACGCTCACGCTGGCGGCTACGTTGCAGACGGCGCTCATGTACATGTCGACCGCGCTGCTTGGACCGTAAGCCAAATCAATGGCCAGAGCTAATGACAGACTGTTCCAGGCGTTTCCCCACTACTCGCGCCAGTTCCAGATTATCGGCCTGACCGTCTCGACGGCTGCGCTGATTGGGAGTGCATTCGTGACGCAGGCGTCCCACCTCGTCATCACGTTTGGTGTCCTGTACCCCTTTGCCGGGGCGCTGTACCTCCCCTGCGCAACGCTGCTGTACGAGTGGTTCCACCAGAAGCGCGGGCTCGCCAATGGCATTCTCTTCTCCGGAACGGGCGTGGGCGGCACGGTGCTGCCCATCGTCATTTCGGCCCTGCTCAACGGCGTCGGGTACAAGGCCACCATGCTCGCGTTGGGGATCGCCTTTGGCGTGTCCAACCTCGTCGCCATGGTCTTCATCAAGCGCCGTGTGCCCCTGCCTCCGCGCAGCGGACGGCTGCGAGACAAGCTGCGCGGCCTCCGTCCCGGCCGCCCCAACCGGAGGTTGCACGACGGGCACTCTGGACGACACACCGGCGGCCTGCGCGGCAAGTGGAACGTCGACCTCGGCATCACGCGCACGTGGGCGTTCTGGTGCGGCCTGCTCGTGCTCCTTCTCACGAGCATGGGCAACTTCAACCCGACGCTGTGGATCCCCACTTTTGCAGACAACGTCCACGCCCATCCCGACGGAACGGCCATGGTGTCCATCATGAACGCGGCGAGCGTACCTGGCAATCTCCTGCTCGGATGGATCTCCGACCGTGCTTCGGCCCGCGTCACGATTGCCATCAACTGCCTCGTCGCCAGCGTCATTGTACTAACCCTCTGGGGCTTTGGCACTAGCTCGTCGCTGCTCATTCTGTTTAGCATCTTCTGGGGCTTCTCTGCGCTCAGCTTTGTCTCCCTCTGGGGTAAGATGATTACGCGCATCTGCAAGGACAGGCCGAGCTGGATTTCCCTCATTTTCAGCATGTTTGCAGTTCTGCGCGGTGTTGGAAACCTCACCTCGGGTCCCATCTCGAGTAAACTCCTCCAGACGCAGGCGTTCAAGGGCGCCGCAGGAGCATACGGCAAGACCAATTTTGGCGCCGTACTCATCTACACGGCCGCGACCATCTTTGGCGGCGGCGCCATTGGCATCTTCTTCCCTGGCTCCAAGTAGGACATTTTACCTTGTACATAATCTCTCGATGCATATGCTGGCCAGGCCGGGTACAGTATTGGTACAGGTGGTGACAGGGTATCGGATCGACTAGGCGGCGGCCTGGGCGGTCGGGGCGACGTCGTCGTGCGCCGCGGCCCCTGCCGCTTGCGCCTGCAGCTCCTCGTCGTCGACCCAGCTCTGCTCCACTGTAACCTTGACGCGGCGCTCATACTCTTGCTTGTTGTCCTTGAAGAGCGTCGCCGCCTCCACATTCGCCGGACTCGACGGGTTCGGGTCGTTCAAGAGCGATTGCACACTCGTCAGGATCGCCGCCACGTCGTACGTCGGTGACCATCTGTTCTGCAAAATGTCAAGACACAGCTCGCCATTGTTGTAGATGTTTGGGTGGAACATGCGCGACACAAACCGCACCGTCGGCGGCTTGTTCGGGTACGAGTCGGTAAACGTGAGCGTCAGGCGGAACGATCCGTCCTCAAACGGCGTGTCGGCTAGGAACGTCAGCTCGGTCAACAAGATCGGCAGACGATAAACGATCAACAATTGCCACTGCCCACACTTACGAGGTCCGAAAATGACAGCGTTCCACACCATGATGTTGTCGTGGCACGGTGAGCCGGAGATGCCCTCGGGCGCCTCGGTGGCAAGACGCTTGAAGTCGCGAATGAGACGGCGCTTGGCGGCTGTAGACTGCTCGGTCAGCACATGTTCTCCCACGTTGGTGGCGACTGGGAACAAAGAATTGATTTAGGGTTGTGCCGAGGGTCCAGACAACGGCACACGACAGCGTCACGGTAGTCTTACACGAGCAGACTATGCGCCGTAACAGTCCCGAGCGACTCCGAGGCGGTGTCCATGCCGATCCGCTCAGGCAAGCCCCAGCTTACAAGACCACTGCAGATCCCCAAGCGGTGCTCCAGTCAGCAGTACTCACCATGATTGAGTCTGGATAGACGCAAAAGGTGGAGGGAAGGGGGCGGGCGTAGTAGGTGGGAGGTTATATATCGCGAGAGCAGACTATGCGGACTGGGAGGAGTGGGCTCGAGGGGCAGGACGCGAAGGGCGGGGAGGTCGGGCGTTGGAGTCGGCGGCGCGGCGGTGTGGGGGCTTGAAGAGGCGTTGACGGGAAGCAAAGCGAAGTTGTAGACGATACGATCGCGAGTGATGACCACGGTGCGTTCCCGTGATCAAGCCGGGTCCACCCCGATTTGCTCCCGTCGGCCCGACCCACTCCCCTAACTGCGCCTTATCTGCAGCACCAAGAGGGAAATTTAACAATGCATGTCCGGATGAATCAATGAATGCTACTGAATTGGTACAAGAATGATCTATGCAATCGCCTACTCGTCCCACCCGCGCCGCACGTCGACGGTCACCTCACTATCCCTATTAGTGTTAACGGCGCCGTTGATGTCGTTCCACGCGAGCCGCGTCACGTCAAAGATGTCCCGGTCCGAGCTCTCAGGGTGGACGTGCACCACCAGAGTCACGACGAGTGGCACGTGCTGGGCCGACTTGTCAGCGTCGAGATCCACCTTGATGTCGGTGAACGCCGCCGTTGACGGGGATGGCGTGCTGATTGAAACGCGCCGGCTCGGCGGAGCAGACGGAACGAAGGGTCCTTCCTCCGGCTGCGTCTTGCCCGCATTGATCGCCCAGACTCGCAGCGT
Organism: Trichosporon asahii var. asahii CBS 2479; assembly: GCF_000293215.1. Taxonomy (NCBI): domain Eukaryota; kingdom Fungi; phylum Basidiomycota; class Tremellomycetes; order Trichosporonales; family Trichosporonaceae; genus Trichosporon; species Trichosporon asahii. Next base: position 37,978 of record NW_014040884.1, on the reverse strand, counting down.
GCCAAGTCCGAGGACACGCTTGTCGGCCGCCACGTCCTGCAGAGCGCTGCGCAAAGCCTTCATCTGGGGCGACGAGCTCGGCGGCGCAGTCTGCAATAGCACGTGGGCGTAGGCAACCGTCGGCGGGTATGCCAATGACGCAGTGAGAACAGTCAGAATCAGACTCGCTGCGGAGTCGAAGTGTGGGAGTGCAGAACTGCTGTTAGCTCAGACGATATAGTGGCAGCTCACAGTGGTGTCACGAGGCCGCCCAAGAGGAGAATGGCGGCGGTGCCGGCGACGGCGAGCGTGTATGGGTTGCACAAGAACTCGTTGGCTTCGACGAAAGGGATCGAGAGATACCACGCGGGCAGGTAGAGGGGTCCAGTGGCGTCGGCGAGCTTGGAGTGGTTGCGCAGCGCGACGCCCGAGAACAGGCTCGCCAGCGAAGCGAAGAACAGGAAAAGGTACGGGTAGTTGCGCGGCTCGGAGTGGTCGACGACGCCATGCGAGTGACCGTGGTCGTGGCCGCCGAGCACTGCCTGCTCGAGAGCCTCTTTGGCAATGTACGTGGCAGAGAAAACGAGGAAGACGCTCTGGCTGAAGCAGAGCAGCGATGTGAAGCGAGATGATCTAATGTCAGTTATGCACAACGGTAGACCCACCCATAGGGTCGCCTGAGGCTGTTCCACTCGATGTTCTCGGCCCTCGTAAACATGTTGATGGCGACGCCCAGAGCGTCAAAGACGACGAGGTAGCCCATGGCACTGAGCGCCCTCCAGCCACTGATCTGGCCCTCAATCCAGATGCCAGCTCCAAGGACGGCCTCGACTATTGCAAAGCTCAGCAGCAGCTGGTCGTGGGGGTCTCGCTTCTTCTTTGGCACTGGCGCGAGGGTCGTCGGCGTCGAGTTGAATGTCATCGACATTGGTCGGGGCTTGGACTCGGCTGCCGGCGGCTCGTTCAGGGCAGGATTTGTCTGGGTCGGGTCCAGGAAGCTGAAGAAGTTGTGTGACAGGGAGTGTCGGTGCTGACATTAGCTAGGAACAGCATACACACCTACGTGATGTCCTCGCCGCTTGCCCCGCGGGATGGGCTCCTCGCCGACCCTGTGGTCGGCGGCAGAGCCGTAGTGTGCGCTCTCGTCTGGAATCATGCTGTCCCCTGCCTCGGGCGTGGGGCTGGACGGCCGCGCAGGCATGCCGGGATGAGGGTAATAGGCACTAAGGTTGCGCGAGTGGTGGTGACTGCCCCGTTGATCAAACGAGGAAGCCGGCGATCCCATCACAGGCACCTCGAGCGAGTTGCGCCAGCTCTGCGGGCGCTCCAACGAGTTGCGCCAGCTCAGCGGCCGGTCAGCGGGGCGGACAGGAGAGGCGTACGGCGACTCGGGAACCTCCATGCTGGGCCAGGCGGGGCTGACCGGTCGGCCTGGCGAGCCGGGAGCTTCGTGGATAGACGGCGGGCGGTCAACGTTGAGCATGAAGGCTCTGCTAGGCGATCGCACCACTTCGGTCAGCTCGGCGACGCCGTCGCTGGCCTCTGAGGCCTCAATGGCGATTTCTACGCCAGAGTCATGAGTGTCGAGTTTCTTGACGTTTGGCTCTGTCGCCTTGCGAATGAAGATGGGTGGAGGGACCTGAGCTCGGCCAGCCAAGCTTGGGCGGCGCGGGGAAGGGGTGCGGATCTCGGGCAAGGAAGGTGTCGCGGAGGGCGGAGAATCGGGCATGGTCACCCAGAGTCCCAAGTTGAAGTGGGCTGGGCAGTGTGAGGGGGAGTGGTGATGACGAGGGAAGGCAAAGAGTTGGTTGATGTCGAGGAAAAGTAGGTTCAGACTGATCGGGCAGTAATTGAGGGAGTCCGGTGCCAAGGGACGTCCAAGCGCAGCGCGTCGCCCTGGCGTGCCGATGCCGCGTCCGACATGCTCACCATCGTGCAAGTCCTCTCGCGTCGGTCACGTGAAAGGCCGACATGTGGGAGGCTCGTGCGTATCGCGTGTAGGCACTGCACGTGACCTGTCGGATATCGGTGTCCGCTCGTTACGTGTGCCGATGTTGAGTGTGCCTGTACCCCACAGTGCGGCACTCTGCAGCAGGCGGCCGCTTATAGGGCTGGGGTGGGGGGACAGCAGCAGGCGGAGTGCCGGGGCCTGCAGCGCCGGACGACGTTCGGGATTAAACGAGGGGGGATTTGGTCCCGCGGCAATGGCTACGGTGACAGACTCAGGATCGTCTGGGTGAGCGCGTGGTGGCCGGTTCTCCGTTTGCCGCGCTACGTGCCGGGCGGTAGGGGGGCGGTCGCCGTCTGGGCCGTCTGGGTGGGAGTTGGTTGCCGCCTGCCGCGCTCGCTGCCCCATCCCTTACACACTTACACACCACTCAAATCTGCCTCACTCATACGTCCCTCTTTTACGCTTCCAAGTCATCCTCATCCCTTCCATCCACCTCTCTCTCCCCCTCCTCACCATCCATCATGCTCCGTTCCCTCCGCCCTGCCCGCCAGACCCTCCTGGTAAGTTTACATGCCTCAGGGAGTGACAACCAAGGCCGCACAGCGATCCGGGGAAACCTGGGGATGCCGACGGCACAATGCGCTCACCCATCACCCATCACACCGTTATCGTTATCGCTGACCCTGTTAGCGCGCCACCCAGCAGCAGCAGCGCCGTAACCTCTCCATCCACGAGTACCAGTCGTACCAGCTCCTCAACGACGTGAGTAGCGCAAGCATGGATGGCCTGGATGGTGACTCCGAGGCCCGCAGCACTTAGCCGACATGGTGTTGGCTGGTGGGGGATGTCACCTCGGCTAGATCATTGGACGCCCAATGGCAGGCACTGACGTCAATCACAGTACGGAATCCCCACTCCTCTTGGCAAGCCCGCCCGCACCCCCGACGAGGCCTACGACCTCACCAACAAGTTTGAGAAGGACGGAAAGAATGTCGTCGTCAAGGCTCAGGTCCTCGCTGGAGGACGTGGAAAGGGCCACTTCGACACTGGCTTCCAGGGCGGTGTTCACATGGCCGACTCGTGAGTATCGAGCGGGAGTCGCCGCCGTGCGCGAGCGCCTCGATGAACAGGCGGCGGCGGTGGCTGGTCCAACTGGTTTGCCGACGTGCGACATTCCGACGCGGTGCACGCGTTCATTGGACCACTAAGCGCGCGCCTCCCCCACCTACCGCGGACAATGCTAACGAACCAGCGCCGAGCAGGCCAAGGAGCTCGCCGACCAGATGATCGGCCACAAGCTCATCTCCAAGCAGACCGGCGCCGGTGGCCGCATCTGCAACGCCGTCATGATTGCCGAGCGCACTCCCAAGGCTAAGGAGTACTACGCCGCCGTCCTCTCGGACCGTGCCCGTGGATGCCCCGTCATTGTCGCCTCGAACCAGGGTGGTATGAACATTGAGGACGTTGCCCACGACACCCCCGAGGCTATCATCACCACCAACCTCGACTTTGACAACGGCATTGACCACGCCTCGGCCGTCAAGCTCGCCGAGCAGCTCGGCTTTGCCCCCGCCGCCCGTGACAACGCGGCCGAGATCTTCCAGCGCCTCTACACCATCTTCAAGGAGAAGGACGCTACGCAGATTGAGATCAACCCCCTTGGCGAGTTCCCCGACGGAAAGGTTCTCTGCATGGACGCCAAGTTTGGTTTCGACGACAACGCCGACTTCCGCCAGAAGGACGTCTTTGCTCTCCGCGACAAGTCGCAGGAGGACCCCGATGAGGTCAAGGCCGCCGAGTTCGGCCTCAACTTCATCAAGCTTGACGGTGACATTGGCTGTCTCGTCAACGGTGCTGGTCTCGCCATGGCCACCATGGACGTTCTGAACCTGCACGGCGGCAACCCCGCCAACTTCCTCGACGTTGGTGGTGGTGCCACCGCTGAGGCCGTCAAGGAGGCGTTCAAGCTCATCCTGTCCGCTCCCCAGGTCAAGTCGATCTTTGTCAACATCTTTGGTGGAATCATGCGCTGCGACGTTATTGCCGAGGGCATCATCAAGGCGACGACCGAGCTCGAGCTCAAGATCCCCGTCGTCGTCCGTCTGCAGGGAACGAAGGAGGCCGAGGCCAAGAAGCTCATCAAGGAGTCTGGCCTCAAGATTTACGCCAACGACAACCTCGACGACGCCGCCGCCGAGGCCGTCAAGCTCGCCGCCGAGGGCGCCCCGCACAAGTAGATTTAGAGCGCAGCGTGTCGACTGAATTGTTTGTACTTTTTTGCCTTGCACCAACCCCTATATAGTAGATGGATTACAGATCACCCAAAACGTGCGTGCCCCCAGCATGGTTAGTTTGCAAGCGAGTGTGTGAAACTGGAAATGACGACGCGATGACCGAGGGAACTTCGGTGAACACGACGGATGACGTGAGTCCGTGGATGCTTTCTAGCCCCCAGTCTCACACACTGCAAGGCACAGCACCCAGGTGCCGCTTTATAAAGGATATGCATTCCGTGAAAGGACTGACACCACCACACGGCATACACACACAATGTCCTCCAGCGGCCAGCAGAATCAGCAAAAGCAAATCCCCAAGTCGCTCCAGGGGCTAGCAAAGGCGAACAAGGCGACAGGCCTGCTCATGGCGTACACGGCGGCGTTTCTGACTCTTGGGTAGGTTATGGGTTCTATGCCGTTCGACGGGCGTTCCGAGAGTGACGACGGCGCCGAGGGATGGATTGTGCAGGAGCAGAAGCCTCGAGGGGTTTCAGCTTGTCCGATACGGCTTGGAGCTATCGGGAAGGGCGTTGATCATGGACGGAGCCAGAGCATATGGTGCACCGAGAGCTGTCGCTGGTGACAGTCTCGGCTACGAGGTCGAGATGGCTCCGAGATGCGTGTGGATGGCTACCGGGGATCCTTAGCAGTACAATGTCGTTGCAGGAAGCTGACGTCCAGTGTTATCGACTACATCACTGAGCGTGTCACGCCCTCCTCGCGCCCGGTGCTCGCAATGCACCTGAACCCTGCCAACTGCCAGTGCCCGCCCTGCCGCTCGATCCGGGACGGGTCGTACAACTCGCAAGCGCGCAACATCTACGCCGTGCCCGTGGGCAACTCGCCAAAGGATCTCTCCAGCGCCGCCGACAGCGTACAGCGCCTGGCCGACGATATCGGCAACTGGGCCCAGAAGGGACCGCCCAACACGAAATCGGCCATTGCGTTTGAGGGCTCGAATGAGGAACTGGCCGCTGTCCAGGGGAGGATCTCCCAGCTGGCGGTGGAGCTGAGGCAGAAGGCGAATAAGGCGAGTAGCCAGGGAAGTCAGCAGATTGGGCGGGGTCAGTAGCCTTCGAGCCCCGCAGCCAGCGGTAGCGAGCGGATGGGAAAGGTGGCAGGGGTTGGAGTAGAGACAGATATATCAGAAGGACAGATAGATATGGATGCAGCGAATCGAAAGGCACATGCCCACTGGGGGTAGCACATGCTCCGCGCCTCTGCACGAGCCGTGCATGCGCACAAGGCGTGCCCGAGGAGGCGTTATCAGTGCGCCGATAACTCCCTGCATGCCCTATGCAGTCGCAAGCGAGCAGATCGCTGGGCAAATGGAAATGGTCACCGTAGTAGTGCCAAGCCGAACCCGCCGTGCTGCCCCGCATTAGGTCGCCGGTCAGACGTACCGGCGTAAGCCGGGATTCCCCGTTGAGAGATCTACGGCCGGATCTGGTTACCCCACACTTGAACTCTTGTGACTGTTTGTGGGCACGGTTATCTTTCCACACTCTTTATTCTTTCTCTTCTGACCTGTTTTCCGCCTGCAACGCAAACATGGCTGAGAAGAATCTTGCGCCCTACGACGTCGTCGTTATCGGTGCTGGCGGTATGTCTTCCCCATCTTCCTCATTCGACACTCGGATATCTCGGGATGAATACACGGGCTGACATCAGTGCTCGGGCTCAGCACGGCTGTCCAGCTGTCCGAATCCGGTCTCCGCGTTGCCGTCCTGGCGCGTGAACTGCCCTCGGACCTGCAGTCCTCGCAGTGGGCGTCGCCATGGGCCGGCGCCAACTGGTCCTCCTTCGCCTCCAACCCTCAGGAGAAGCGCCGGGACACGGCCACGTTCGAGTACTTTGACCGCCTGGCCAAGAGCAACCCCGAAATCGTCGTGAAGCGGCCCTTCAAGTATATCTGGAACCGCGATGCGGGCTACTCGTCCCCGTGGTACCGCGACGTCGTGGGAAACTTTAGGCCGCTGAAGGACGACGAGAAAGTGCCCGGTTTCAGCGGCGGGGTGCACTTTGAGTCGTTCACGCTCAACCCGCACCGCCTCCTTCAGCTTTACGAGGAGAAGCTGCGCGCGCGCGGCGTGCCGCTCATCAAGGTCCGGCTCAACAGTCTCGCCGACGCATTCAAGTGGAACGCGCGCCTCGTCGTGAACGCGAGCGGACTGGGGGCCCGCGCCCTCCTCGGCGTCGAGGACGCGAAGGTCTTCCCGGACCGCGGACAGACGGTGCTCGTCCGCGCTCCCTCCGTCAACACGTGCTTTGGCGTCCGCGACCTCAACAACAAGCCCGGCGAGGCGACGTACATCATCCCCCGGCCGGGTAGCGGGGGGTGCGTCGTGGTCGGAGGCACGAATCTGAAGGGCGAGACGGACGTCCTGCCCCGCAAGGAAACCGCCGAGCGGATCCTCGAGAAGGCGTTCAAGATTTGTCCCCTGCTCGCTGAGGGCGGCAAGAGCTGGCGGGATATCCAGATCGTTTCGCACAACGTCGGACTCAGGCCGTGTCGCGAGGGCGGACTCAGGCTCGAGCTCGAAGAGGTTGACCTGAAGGGTGAGAAGGACTTGCTTGCCGAGGGAACCAAGGAGTAGCACGCGTGGAACAGTGCTTCACTGCTATGGCATTGGGCCGGCCGGATACCAGGCCCACCACGGCGTGGCACTCGAGGCGTGCGACGTCGCCCTCAAGTTCCTCGGAAGCAAGGCTAGGTTGTAGAATACAAGATACATGCTACAGGGATCTAGGATATCTATGGACATTGAATCATTACACTGTTCCGCTCACTGCGGCTACGCCCTCACATGCTCCTCGACCTCGCGCATGCCGCCGCTGTCCGCCTTCCAGCTGCCCCGGAAGTAGTGCCATACCATGGCCTGAGGATCGTCCCTCGACTGGCTGCCAAACTGTCCCACCTCGGGCGAGAATCCAGTGACTGGTAGCACAATCACGTCTCCAACGCGGAGAGGCTTGTCGAGCCCCCGGAGGTCGGTCCACTGGCACCCGTACCGAGCCGCGAGGTACTGCAGCACGGCATCCGTCCAGATGCCCGGGCCGGTCCAGTCCATGATGCCCACGGGTCCCCCGGCCGATGGCTCCGACAGTGCCGTTGTCTTCATCATTTCGATTGCACGACCCGTGTCATTGTTGTGCAGTGCGAATTGAATGTCGCGCCAATGGTCCTGAGCCCATTCGGCGGCACTTGCTGTGCGGTGCACAATTCGCAAGAGAGCGCTGAGGGTGATGGGGTGGTGCGGCGCAGACGCCATGGTCCACTGCACAATCTGCAGCGGGCGCGGCCACCAGTTGTGCCAGTCGTGGCGGTTGTGTACGTCGACCTCGACGCCGACAATGACGCTCGCCCGGCCGAGCACCTTGCCTGCGTCCTCGCCCGCCCGCAGGCGGCGGAGCTCGCCCTCGCTCGCCCACAGCTCCGGTTTCCAGACCTCGGCGCCGCGGCCCCAGTCCGCCATCGGCTTCAGGCACTCCGTGTCTGTGTCGCTGTACACGCCGCCGTGCACCAGGAGGAGTAGGTAGCGGAGCACGTCGGCTTTGAGGATACCGACTCGCAGGTTGTCCCAGAGATACCGGATACGGCCGGTAGGAAAGGTCGATGACACCCAGGCATCGGCGCCCGCGTTTGTGAGAGAGTGGTACGCCCAACCCTCGTCGGGGCAGTGGTGATCGCGCCAGGTCTGGACCGCAAATGTCTTGGCCGTCTCGCCTTCGCGGTCCGTCTGCCATACCGTCTCATTCACGTCGTACGCCTGCTTTGGCAGGGATGTCCGTCCAGCTTCGCCGAGATAGCGCCCGATGCCTGCGCGCAGGTCGTGCTCCAGATCGAAGGGGAAGGTCGCCGACGATACAAAGTCGGACAGCTGTGCCGCGTAGGCTCCCAATTCTGTCGGCCCCAGGTCGTATGCGTCCTTTGCCTCGGAGCCGAGCTCTGAAGCGGCCTCGCTGTGTGCTGACACCCACGGCGAGAGCTTTGCACGCAGCTTGGACGGCTCTGGCTCAACATAGCCCCACGACACCATGTAGTCGGACGGCGGCTCGTATCCGCCCGACTGGAAGTCAAGGTCGGCCTCGTCATCTGGAGTTAGCTTCAATAGGGTTGTCCTACAGCTCCAAATCACTGCGCCCTCCTGCGCCCTTGCTTCTGCGCAGTCTCGAACTGCGCCCCCTTTGGCCGCATTTGCGCAACAGAGGTGATTCCCGCGGCGGCGAAGAACGAATCACGCCTGCGATCTTGCGCGATCATGCTCGCGGGCGAGCAACTCTAAAGTGTACTCACGGTAGCTGTGTGCTCGCCACTTGAAATAGCTGTCACCTCCATAGTGGTGAGCGAGGAAGAAGAGTGTGCCAGCGCCGACGGCGAGGACGATGGCCCGCTTCCACATGCGGGGGAAGCCGACCTGCCCCTGCCCCGGCGGCGGGGAGAGTGTGCGTTCGTGCTTCATTGCTTATCTCTGTCCTCTGGCGCAATGTCGGCGGCGGGGCGGATATCGGCGGGAAAGCCGGGGGCCGGTGGCTTGAGCTGAGACCCTTAGAGAAGGCAGATTCTGGTAATTCTGGTACTGGTGTGTGTTAGACTGAGGGGGTGTGTAGGATCTGGTGAGTGGTGAGAAGAAAGGAGATGAGGAGCGAGGAAGAGAGATGACGAGTGTGAGGTGTGTAATGGATGATGTATGCGAGTAGCGAGGAACGAACGTTTGCATGGGGTGGGATATGCATGAAACGCAAAGGCGCAGCACGATGACGAGCCCAAATCTCGCTGGCTCGCAGAAATTACTGCGGCGCTGGACCCCGGTGCCCCCAAATTAGACCACTGCTTGATTAAACCTCCACCGCCTCGTCGATAAGCCTTTGTTTAGTGCTGAGCTTGGTGCGTCCCGTTGGGCAGGGCATCGACTGCGGAGTGTGCACGAGAGCTGCGGGCGGGGCAACCGAGGCCGGCAGCGCATCCGTAGGAAAAGCAGCACCGACATTCTCGGACATGACGCCGTATGTACGTACACGTCCCTCCTCGTGTGCTCCATGTGCAGAGGCGTGGGTTAACTAGCGAACCTAATAAAGGTCCAGCAATGTGCCGTGTTGGCCGATGGCTCCAACCCTATGTGGAGAGGCTAACCTAGGCCGATTGCTGGAACGAAGGTACACCGCAGTAATGGTCTCGACTCTTGTCTCTGCACTGGTAGCCCGGCATGCAGATCTTGTAATCGAGAGTCAGTCGGTGAGGTCATGTGCCCCGATGCGATGTTTTCGTGCGAACAAGTGAACAAGAGCGCGGCGCTGTATGCAAGTGTAGAAGGCATGTCGCAGTCGAACGCCCCCAGTTCTCGATGGAGTGAGTGGCCGAGTGGGTTCCAGTGTCCCTGGGGGGCTATCGGACGCGGTAGACGCGGTGGGCGGGTGACAAAAGGGCCAGAGGGAGCCAAAGCGATGACGGGGAGCCCTTTTCGTTGTCCAGACCACGGTGGTGCCAGGGATCGGCTCATCGGCTCACTCGACTTTCATTGCATTCTTCTCCACTTTCCTTTCGCTTCTTGCTATCAGCGCCTCCCATTCACACCTTCCACCACTACATCAACAACACACACACACACACACACATACACACACAAACACTACACTCCTTTGCACACAAACATACTCTTCAAATCTCGGCGTCTGCTCCTTTTCCTCCCGCATCGCACGAACCTCTCGCACCTCGCGCTCTACCTACGTGACACCTGACTTCTTGCCGCTCACCTATTTCGGGCACTCGGCATCTGGGCACACGACCAACAACATTTCATCTCATCTCTGAATCTTGTCGCTCCGACCTTTCAGCAAGAGCCAGTAGCTTGGTTGATCTGCACCGGACGCCGCACGCACCCCTCCTTCCCTCCTTGAGGATCTGTCAGCCTTTTGCGCATCCTTCCTCCCCTGCTCCGTCCTCTTCCCTTTCCTCAACATTGCTCAGCATGAACCAGCAGTCGCGCATCCAGCGTCTTCTCGAGGACGTCCTCGTGCAGCCCGGCAACGACAAGTGCGCCGACTGCCATGCGCCCTCGCCGCGCTGGGCGTCGACAAACCTCGGCATCTTCCTCTGCGTGCAGTGTGCGTCCCAGCACCGGCGACTGGGCACGCACAACTCGCGCGTCAAGTCTGTGACGCTCGACGAGTGGACGCGCGAGCAGGTTGTGCACATGCGCTCGATTGGAAACACGAAGAGCAACGCCATCTTCAACCCCGATGAGCGCCGGCATCCCCCGCCCCTGCAAGTCGGCGAGGAGCGCGACAGCGAGCTCTTCAAGTACATTCGGAGAAAGTACGAGCTGGGCGCCTTCAAGGCGGGCGCGGCGCCGGCGCTCTCGCAGGTTCCGATCAACTCGCGCGTGACCCAGCAGCAGGCGCGCAACGTCTCTGGTGGCGCGCAGTCGATCCGCAGCAACCACACTGGCAGCACCAAGTCGCCGGCCACGCCGACATTTGGCACGCAGCCGTTTGCCCCCAAGGCCCCGCCGAAACGCCCCGAGCTCGCTGACATTGTGGTGTCTCGCGAGCGCGATCTGCCCGCCCTTCCCAGCCCCCCGCCAAAGCCGAAGACCACTGGCCTCGCTCCGCCCCCAACTCGTGCTAGGGCCCCGACATGGAGCGGCGACGGCCTCGCCCCGCCTCGTCCCACGCCCGTGAGGAGCAGCAGCGCAAACGCCCTGCGCCAGAATGACCTGCTCGTCGACACTTCGGGCAGTTCGAGCGCGACCCGTCCCCTGCAGCTCGGCGGCTTCCCGGCAGTCCCCTATCAGTCGCCCCAGCAGCCGGGCATGCCGCCAAACGCGACGCCGGGCTTCGCCCCATTGGCTTCGCCCGGCTACCCCGCGCCCAGCCCGTTGGCTCTGGGCCAGCAGGCGTTCCAGTTCCCGATCCAGCAAACGCAATTCCAGGCAAACAACCCCTTTGGGCAGCAGATGCAGATGGGCATGGGACAGCAGCAGATGGGCATGCTCTCCCCCGGCTCGGCGGGCGTTAGTCCCATGCACACTGGGTCCCCGATGCACACGGGCATGTCGAATGGGATGAATGGCATGTACAACGGCATGCCCAACGGCGCGAACGGAATGATGGCCTCGCCTGGCGGCATGGGCTCGAACTCGCTCTCGCCGAATGGGTACGGCATGAACGCGATGAACACGGGCATGTCGAACATGGGCGGCATCAGCAACTCGATGTCCATGAACGGCATGAGCGCCATGGCGGGCACGAGTCCTGGCGGGTTCGGGGGGCAGATGAACGGCATGTCGCACGGTATGAACGGGGGGATGGGAATGAACGGCATGGGCATGGGCCAGCAGCAGTACCAGTATGGCGCGGGCTTCATGTGAGGGATGCGAGGAAGGGCGGATCTTGGTCTAAGAGTTGGTCTCATTCTTGTTGTAGATTATGCACGCTTTGGTCTTCACTGCGCTCGCTCTCAAGCCGTCGATCTGCTAAAGGTGTGACCGAGAGAACATTGACTTTGCCTGCGACAATTGTCTAGTTATCACAGTATTCATCCCGGGAACAAGAACACAAACACTGGAACAAGGAATCTACGAGGTCGAGTCTAGCGGTTGAACATACAAGAGCGGGTTTGAGCATGGAGGCGTGTGAGGGGTAGAGTAGGGAGGGGAGGAAGAGGGGGTACGAGTTGAGTCGTCGTAACGTGTATTCGTGTCGGTCATTATAACCTTTTTAGAAGAGGGCGCGAATGGCGGCCGAGGAGGCGGCGAGCCAGGCCCACACGACGGCGCCAGAGAGAATGGGCAGCGAGAGGTTGTCGTCGCATCCGAGGTCGAGGGCCTCGACGACGGCGCCGCCGACGCCGACGACGCCGGCAGTGAGCAGGCGGCCGAGGCCGTACCGGAGCACCTCCCAGGATGCCTCGCCCTCGCAGCCCTTGTGCCAGAAGCCGGCTCCGATGAGGAAGCCCGTGACGGTCGCGGCGAGGAAGCCGGCGAGCGACTTGCGGGGCGCAAACGGCAGCCACTTGATTCCGGGCACGTGCGAGGGCAGGGGCTTGGTGTACTTGCCCCAGAGGCGGCCGATGGTCGAGGCCGTCGTGTCGCTCCAGCTCAGCGTCAGGATGGCAACGACAGCGACATCCTTCGGGTAGAACGAGAGCACGAACACGACTCCGATCAGGTACCAGATCACGCCGTTGGGTTTCGTGCGCTCCTCCTCGCGCATCAGGAAGCCGACGACCATCTCCCACACCTCGGCGAAGCGGGGGAAGTTGAGCCGCACAACGTCGATCGCACCGATCGTCACTGCCGCAATGGACAGATACGTGATCAAGGGCCGCAGCGTCGGCGGGTCCGTGTACCACAGCGCCAGCGTGAAGAAGCCTGATGTCAGCGAGCATTCTTCTGGAACAGGGGTCAGGCACGCAGGCCGAAGGTCACCGGCAAGCGCAGCGAGCAAAGATAGCTCGACCGACACACAGCTGTGCATACTACACACGCAGCACACAGTCATTCCGTCATGCGCATCATCGGGCAACCCGCACACTGGATCCGCATCGTCCGACTAGCACTGATGCTTAACCGAGCGTGCGAGCTCTAGTGCGTGCGAGCCGTGTGGATGACGGAATCGGGTGTCACGCTTCCCCACAACCCCCATGTTCGCTTGTTCGGTCGCGTCATGGATGGCCAATACGCTGCTCGCTGCCGCTTGCCTGCTGCATGTCGTGTGACCGCCTTGCTGCACTCACCGATGCTAGAGTGGAACGTCTTGCGGGGAATCTCCCAGTCGACCGCCTTGGTCGGAGTCACGCCCGGGGGCGGCTTGGCGTGGACGCTGCTGCTCCTCCTCCTGCGAATGACGGGCTGGCCGTTGATCTTGCCGTTTGCCTGGCCGTTCGTGAATGCCGACGAGGGGGCGGCGGGGGCGTCAGCGTGCTCGGGGTGGTTCGGGTCGAGCTCGACATGGGCGCGAATGATGGGGAGCGTGCTCGTGGTGGTCTGTGGGGAGCGGGACGGGCGCCGGGCACTCCGCCGCCGCGGACCCTCACTCTCCGAGCTCGAGTAGCCCGACAGGGAGGGCGAGGACGGCGACAGCACCGGCGAGACCGGGGACGCGGCCCGGAAGGACATTTGCGGGTCGCGCGGGGGGCTGGCGG
>NW_014040884.1:0-23868 GCF_000293215.1 Trichosporon asahii var. asahii CBS 2479 | reverse complement strand
GGGGGCTGGCGGGCGAGGGGGCGCGGCGGTTGTGGGGGCTCGAGGAGACGGTGGTGGCCATTAAGTTGGCAGAGACGAGCGTCGAGGTGTGAGTGAGTATGCGATGAGGAGAAGAGTAGACATCTTTTGTCGGAAGAGAGACGCGCGAGTGGCGGCGTCAGGTTGACCGGAGTCCTGGCCGATATTCTGCCCCCGCCGTGTGATGGTGAATTGGAGCGCAGCGTCGACAAGTCCGATCACCCCTGACTGGTGCTGTGCCTGTCGCCCGCCGAAGACTAACAGCTAGCTTCAACTTTGACATCGTCCCACGCCATCAACCAACTAGTCTCATCCTCCATGACACACAGAAGCATACCACACCCAGCATTCGCATCCCGCACCCCGAACACACTCTCTCACACATCTCCAATGCATCGGAACGACTGACCCACCACGCTCAGGAGCAGCGGCGGGGGCGCCGGCCCAGAGGCGCAGCACTGATCGCTCCCCAGTCTTATCTGGTTGGTCGATCTCTTCCGAATCCTGCAATCATCCTGGCAGCCAAAGACGGCTCTCGACGCATGCATCGCACAATCGGCGACTGTCTTACTCACCGGCGACCTCTGCATGCATGTCGTCGACGTGTCTGGACCCACCTAGTCGTCGCTAGGGTGGCGGCCCCGGCGCAGCTGATCATCTTAGTCTCTGCCTATCTTGTGGGGTTTCCGGCTACTCGAGTGCCCTACTGGGCCGAACTAGCCTTGAAATGGCTATCGCTTGTTCCGATGCACATGGCCGCAGAGACCGACCGCGGTCAGTTACTGTCACTCTTGGACCTGGCCAGTCACTCGTGAGATCGTGATGGTCGTGACCGGTACATTGGGCTCACTGGGCGTCACGTCGACGGCGTGGGGCATGTGTCCGTCCGTCCGCTCGCAACGAACGAAGAGAATGATGCGAAGTTGAAGATGTTTCTCACATCCCGACTTGACCCGCAGACGGGACCCGCAGACGCGCAGACATGTACCGCGCACTTCTGCGAACAACAACGAGGACCACTGCCGCGGCCCGAGGCAGATCGTTCATGGGTGTGAGTAGCGCTGGAGGCGCAGCGAGCGTTCCGTTTTCGGACCGAGTGGCGAGTTGCTTCTCTGCAAAACTTGTCTTCGCAGCTCTACTGACTTAAGCTGACCCCAGGGACCCAGCAAGGAGAGAGTCGACGGCCTATCTCGCATCCTCGCCGACGTTGCAGATAGCAATGCATCACTTTGGCGCGAAAAGGCCGAGCTGAAGCGAGAACTGCACATGCTCGAGGAGCGATTCGCCGCTCTCGTGATCGCACACGAGGCAATGGCCCAGCGCGTCGAGGAGCTCAGCGCGAGAGAGAGGCAAGGGCCTTTGTTCCGGCGTTCGAGCGGTGCAGGACAGCACATCAGATGAAGTTAAAGATTGCATTATGATACATGAGGCATATAGTGATACGGAGTCGTTATGTCATGGAGTCTACGCCAGTCTAGCTACTCTCTCCTCCCTCTCGCCACAGCTCACGCTCATGCCCACTTGGCCAGCACGCTCATGCAGATCAGGCCCGCAATGACGGCGGAGAAGGCGGCAATGACCTTGCTCCACTTGGCGCGGCGCAGGGGTCCGTCGACAAAGTCGCCCGCGACGAGCTTGAACGTGGTGTAGAGCAGGATACCCGCCGAGATCGAGTTGAGAATGCCGACAGAGAGGAGCGACGCCTTGCCGTTCTGGGAGAAGGACTGGCGGATTCCGATGCCGATCGCAATGCCGATGGGCGTGATGAGGATGAACGCGAGGCCCATGAGGGCAATCTTGAGCTTGCTGACCCAAGTAAGGAGAGCCATGCGCGCGCCGAGGGCCGCGCCTTCGAAGAATTGGTGGAAGACAATGACGATGAGCAGCGTGACCCAGCCGGCACCAGAGCCCGCGCCGAGCGTGATTCCGATCATGATGGAGTGGAAGATGATGCCCGCCTCGAGCATGATGACCTGCCACCCCTGCTCCTCCTGGAAGAGGGCATCGGCATGTACACAAGCGTCGGCGACCATGGGCTGGGGAACGGTGTTCTTCTCAACGTCGGGCTCGGAGCTCGCATCGCTGCTGCCAAGGTTCGGGGACGTGTGGAGGTGCATGCCGCTCGAGCGCGATGCCTTGCGGTCGGCGGCGCGCGTACCGATAAAGTCGAGCACGGCCGTCACGACGGCAGCAGCCATGGCAATGGCGGGCGCGGTCGCCTCGTAGGACATTTCGCCAACGCACTCGTTTTGGAACATGACAAAGCCGTGGTAGAGCAGATGCACAAATGCAGTGGACAGGATGATGCCAGTGCCAAAGTGGCGCGCGAGGAAGAAGACGTTGGGCCAGAAGCCGAGCTGGCGGCCCCAGGACGCCGCGTCGAGAGGTTGGGAGCCGGAACGAGCCCATCCGGCAACGATTGGGATCAGAACTCCGAGAGCACTGCCGACGAGAATGATGAAGATGGCTCCAATGTGCAGACTCATGTTGTAGTCCTCGAGCAGAACGCGGCCGCACGCCAGTTGCGCGTCAGAGCAGTCGCCGTGCGTATGTCCGACTGCATGTTAGCAGTGGCCGATAACGTGGGATGCCGGACGATCTGACGAGATCGGCATTGGAGAAGTTACTCACCGTGAATGATACACTCCCCGCTGTCCTCGTACTGCGCGTCGTGCGCCGCCTCGGCGCTTCCCGGAGCAGCGGCCTTCTCGCAGTCCCAGTGCGTCTCGTGCCAGGTGCACTTGCCGCGTCCTGTCGGCGTAGCGTCGGGCGACGCGGCGGCGGTTGAAGTGGCAGGTCCGTCGCAATGCCAGTGGTCGCCGTGCTGGTGGCATCCCGTCGACTCGGTCGGCGAAGGAGCGGCAGCAACACCACCCTCGTGCTCGTGGTCGTGCTCCTCTTCGGCGTGGTCGTGACCCTCTTCGTGGGCGTGGCCCTCTTCGGCGTGAGCCTCTTCTTCGTGCTCATGATCGTGCTCGTCATGCACGGCAGGAGTGACCGTGGCGGCCGCAGTTCCCGTAGCTGTCGCGGGACCATCACAATGCCAGTGGTCTCCGTGGGCGTGGCATCCGATCGACTCGGTCGGAGACGGGGCAAGGGGCGCGGTAGATGTCTGCGCAGCGGTCGTCTGCGCCAGCGCAGGCGCGGCGAGCAGGAGGGCGGTCTGGAGTGCGGCCCACTTCATGGTGTCGGTCGCGTTTTGGTCAGAGGTGATGAAGAGATCAGACACCTTGGCATGCTGACTTTTATCAATGTATCGGCGCCCAGCGCGTGCACGTTTGCGGTCGCGGACTCGCCCAACCTGGAGGTCATGTCCGCGCCGGTGCAAGGTGTGCAGAAAGTGCAGGTTGCTGGAACTTGATCACGGATGCCAAGAGTGCCAAGAAATGAGGACTTGGTGTATCTCGGTGACATTGGGATGTTGTTACTGGTCGGCGAGCGCCAGATGAGCGCCAGTCGTGCGCCAGAGTCGCATCGGCGCCGCGCAGAATGAGGACTTGAAGGTGGTCAAGACATGGAGGACTGGGCAAAGACGCGAAATGAGGACCCGACCGGTGCCCTTGAACGGGTGCGTGCCTGGATAGTGACGTGCCTGATTTTGCTCCTCTCGAACTCATGTGGCTCCGCTGTGCTCTGCGCACGCCGTGCAGCCGTCAACGCCCCGTCCATGCCAGTTGTGCGTCGCCGAACATGCCGAGCGGAGCAGCGTCAGGCTCTCAACCCATCTGGAATGTAACCGATTGTGGACTATAGTGATCAGGGAATGAGGGGCAACTCCGACTCGCCGAGAGCGAAGACCTCTGTGATCAGCCACGGAAATCTCAGTTCTTCGACAACTCCTTCGTTAACATTGTCCGCGATATTCGGATCCGTAGTCCTCTCCGGAGTTACAAGCGCGCTAGTGCAGAGTGAATGGTCTGTGAGCACCCTGGATTCTCTTGTCTAATCGTCCATTCGCTCAGAGCAGTCATGCTCGCTGGTCAATTGCCATGTATCGGTCGTCGGTCGCAAGACTGGTCTCGCGAGTTCCGCTCCCCAGCATATCTGATCCTTGACATGCGCCTTTTCCCCGAGCACAGACCACAGATAGCTTGCCGCTGGCCGAAAGGAGGACCTCCCCCCTTGTGGCGGCGTAACCTCGGACACGAGCGAGCGGGCGGGTCACTCGTGACCGGACGATCCTCATTCGTGTGTGGGCGGCTCAACTGGCAGTTACTCGAAGACAATGATGAACATATCTCCAGCCAACCTGGCACAGACAGTCTGGCCACTTTCGAGGCGTCGCACAGCGAGGACTGCGAGGCTCTCAATGTCTTGGCATTGAGGTCATGAGCGCCACGGTCTCGTCCTGGTGGAGAGGTAATGTTGGTCGTGAGGCAGATAAAAAGCGGGAGCTAGTAGATATCTTATCATCAACCCAGCAGTCCCAACATGCTCACCTCGCTTCTTCTCACTCTCGGCGCTGCCGCCAGCGCCTCCGCCGGCCCCATCCTCATCCCCCGCGAGCTCAAGGAGTACTCGGCCGATGTCGAGCTCCACTCCTCGTGCAATGCCACTCAGCAGCGCATGCTGAAGCAGGCCCTCGGAGAGATGAACGAGGTCACCTCGTTTGCCATCGAGTACCTCGAACACAATGGCGCGCAGGACCAAGTCTTCACGACCTATTTTGGTACCGAGCCCGAAGCGTACCCGACCGTTATCGGCGCATACAAGGCTCTCCTCAGCGCGAACAAGAAGGGCGTCCTCATCCGCTGCGACGACCCCGACGGAAACTGCCACCAAGACGGTTGGCGCGGCCACTACCGCGGCGAGAACGCGACCACTGAGACCGTCATTTGCGACTCGTCATACACCGACCGCCTCTTCAACTCTGCCTTCTGCATGTTTGGCTTCCAGCTCGCCAAGGACAAGCCCAGCACGTACTGGTCTATTGACCTGATGTGAGTGCTCCCGAGGAAAGAAGCTGACCGCAGGCACCGCATGTATCACGTTCCGCAGGTCTCGAACGCCGCTGTGGGTCACATCACCGAGGGCCTCGCCGATGTAACGGACAAGGCCGCGCACAACTCGACTGGCCTCGACCTCGACTCGGATGCCCTGCAGTACTTTGCCGCCCACGTCTATGCCATCGAGGTTGCCGGCGGCGGCGAACAGTGCATTGGCGACATTGGCCACGACCACGACGAGGCTCACGGCGACGACAACAAGGATGCGCGGGGCGACAAGGACTGCCACACGCACGCCGATGGCACTGTGCACTGTGAGGGCGGTGACGCTGCTCAGCCGGATGCTCAGCCTTCCTCCGCGGCCACTCAGCCTACCTTGTCGGAGGCTCCTGCTCCCGCTCCCACCTCCGAGGCTGCCGCCGCTCCTGCCCAGGCCAGCGACAACTGTCACACCCATGACGACGGCACCGTTCATTGCGGGGACCACGACGAGCCCGCCGCGCCGGCTGCTGAGCCCTCCACCACCTCGGACAAGGACTGCCATACCCACGCCGACGGCACGGTCCACTGTGTCTAAAAGTAATAGCCTCCATAAGTTTATAATCGCGATGAGTGATGCACGAAGCCCTTTAGGACCTTCACTGGCTGATGTTAGCAAGAGTACTCATTGTGAGCTTTGCATTGGGTGCATTTCGGTTCATCTTCCGATGAAGCGGTTCCAGTTACGCTCCAGTGTCTGCACGGTCCATGTCTCGTCGTCGCGGAGCTCGCGCACGTGTCCTTTCTCGTCGAAAACCTCCCCGTCATCGTCATCGCCGCCCACATTCTCAGTCTCAAGCTTCCACCCCTTGCACGTCGATATCCACACGGTAGCAGCCCAGATGAGTCGAGTGATATCCCCGATGGAGCTTGTGTCGCTCTCCACTAGCATGCGATCCCGGGGCACAGCGCGGACAACGTCGTCCCCTAGCCGGGCCGTGATCAACACGCTCGGCGAAAAGTAGACATTCGGCATGGTGCGCGCAAGCTGCGTGATGAAATCGGGGCTCATGCCGCCGCACGAGTGAATGCACGCGTTGCCCCGATGACCCTTCAGGAGGTCCATTGTCGCGCCGCTCGCATTCACACAGTGCAGGCTGGCGGGCACGCCCAGCTCTTCGGCGAGCTCGAGCTGGAGTTTGCAGATGGCCGTCTGGTGCGTCATGGCCGTCTTGAAGGGCGTCATTTGCGCTGGCTCGTCAGAGCCCCGTGGCGGCCAGATCCGCGCGCGCGCGGTCGCATCGAGCCCGATCTCGCCCACCATTCCTCCGCACTCCTTGATGTTCTCCCGCATCTGCGCCAGCAGAGGTTCGAACGATTCCGGATCCGGCAGCTGCGGCAGCAGCGCCTCGAGCTCCGCGACCTGCTTTGCCTTCTTGGGCGCGAATACCGCGAGGTAGTGATCCCGCTTTGAAGGCTGCTCACCCAGGTAGTACCGGTGTACGAACCAGGGATGATACCCAAAGCACGGCTGAATATCTTTCCGATCAGCGACAGCCTTCACGCTGTCCTGGTCGATGTACGTTGACATTGCGGCCAAACGGCCCAGTGGCACAGCATCGTAGTCTGCGGCAGACGGCGACTTGTCCGTCGGGTGGGCATGCGCGTCCGTAACTGCCGTCAGCGGAGCAAAGCAAGCATCTTACGGTGTTTCAAGACCTCATTTGGGGGTAGCTCGATCGTCTTCCAGTCCGGAATGCTGGCGAGTTTTGACTCGGGCTTCTTGGCTCCGTTCTCCGCTCCTGTCGGCTTAGTCTGCTCGATCGAAGGACACATTTTGGACAGAACTGAGATGCAGACGCCATGATGTCAGAAGAGTCGTTGGTGGAGGTGCATGTGGAGGTTGAGGACTGTCACGTGATGAGCCGGATGACGCTTGCGATAAGCAGAGTGTGTGGTGGGCAAGGTTTCGCTTTCACTTTTCCGTCGCACATGCTCGACTATGCTGCCTCGTTCGTGAGCGCAGGGGAAAGTAGTCGGTACACTTCCGCCCACCTGCGTTGGCGATTTACCGCAAGCTCACGCACTCACAACAGGCAAACCGGCGGTGAGGCACATGACGCGGCACAAGCACAATCGGTCAGTTCACACGGTAGATCCGCACGAACCCGCACCTCCGCACCTGAAGCCGCTCCATCATTCCACGAGCAAGCGAACGACCTCTTACAAAACTCTGCAACGATACGTTCGGATTCCATGTCCGGAATCCAGCTCTCGACACAAGCCTGGGCCCCGTGGAGAAACGGGAGAAGTAACATGGAGACCCCAGATGCTGCCTGTCGATCTCGTCTCCATACTCCGCACACCCAAAGTCTGCCAAGCCTGATGATTGCCGACTGATCTCGAAGTACTCATGGCAACCATCCCGCAGGCCACAAAGCGGCAAAGGGTGATCGAGGGTTAGTCTCGAAAGGGTCACACGAGAGCCCTTCTCTCCTATAAAGCAGCACAGAAGCGAGGAATCCCCTCACGAACGGCGAACATGACTTCCACACTCTCGGACAGCAAACACGACGTCGACAGCGAGAAGGGTGAGGTTTCCCACAGTAGGGAACTCTGTGAAGACCACCATGGCTCCCAGACAGACAACATTGACGCCGGCTTCGAGCCGGCGTTTGTACACCGCACAATGCGCAAGGTGGACATGCGCCTCGTGCCCATTCTCGCCGCGCTATACGCCATCTCTTTGATCGACCGTACCAACCTTGGACTGGCGCGTGCAGCCAACGGCTTTCAGATGGACCGCGACATTGGAACTGGTGAGGGCATGCACTACTCGATTGCGACAATGCTGTTCTTTGTTCCTTACATCATTTTCGAAGTCCCAGTGCGTGATCCTTCTGCTGGGTGCGTGCTGACGACAGTCGCAACTTGGTTTGCGCAAGTTTGGTCCCAGGATTTGGCTCGGTATCGCAACCGTGCTGTGGGGCATCACGACCATTGGAATGGGGTGGGTACCCTCGTGGCAGGGCTTGGCCGGTCTTCGCGCCGTTCTCGGCCTGTTCGAGGCAACACTGTTCCCCGGTGCGACCTACCTCATCGCGACATGGTACCCGCGGCGGCAGATGGCATCGCGCAACGCACTATTCTTCCTCACGGCCGCAACCACGTCTCAGCTCTTCAGCCCTATCGCCTATTGCTTTACACTGATGAACGGCCTGCAGGGGCACAGTGGCTGGCGCTGGGCGTTTACCCTGTACGGCGTCATCACCGTCGTGATCGGTATCGTCGCAATCGTTGTTCTAGTCGACTTCCCCGACAAGGCCAAGTTCCTCTCAGCGGAGCAGCGCGAGCTCGTCAAGGTGCGCATTGAGCGGGACCGCAAGGATAGCGAGCCCGATCCCCTCACTTGGCGCAAGGTCGGGAGATACGCGTGCGACCTCAAGCTATGGATATTTGCCTACCTCTTTGGCGTGAGCTCGCTCTGCGGCTACTCACTCGGGTATTTCCTACCATTGCTGCTGTCCGCAATGGGCTTCAAGAAGAGCATCGAGCAGATGCTCCTCGGCGTCCCAGCGTACTTTTACGCCATGATCCCGTCATGGATCACGGCGCAGATTTCCGATCGCAAACCGCACATGCGCGCGTGGATGTTCGTCTTCAACTCGTGCTCCACGTTGATCGGCACGCTCATGTACTCCCAGATCAAGGAGAACAAGGCGGCCCGCTACGTTGGCGTCTACTTCGCGGTGGGCGGGTGCCAGAGCAATGTTCCTCTCGTTACGAGCTGGTGCCAGTGCAGCATTCGCGCACAGTCCAAGCGCGCTTTCGCGTCCGCTCTCGTCATTGCCTGGGGTGGGGTCGGCGGCATTCTTGCCAGCGTGACATTCCAGCAAAGGGAGGCGAAGCAGGGCTATCCTACCGGCGTGTGGTTCACTGTGGCCATGAACATTGTGGCGATCGTCGCCACCATTGCGCTTAAGTTCTGGATGAGGTGGAGGAACCTCAAGGCGGACACGGAGGGGGTTGTTCTTGAGGACGACCCTGGCTTCCGGTACCAGGATTAGGCGGCTGTGCCGGGTGCCGGCTCGAATGCAAAATGGACGATGCATGTCATTGAGGTTATAAGGCGGGCTACAGAATACAGGCTCCGACACAAGGCTGGGCCATTGAGATACAACTAGGTTTTGCAAGCTCGCAAGATGAAGCTCAGGCGGTTCCATTAGCCGTTGAGAGCCTCAATCCATCCAGCGAGGCCGTAGAGATCATCCGCCTCTGCACCGCTCGCCCGAGCAGCCGAAGCCTTGACCGACTCTGCAAGCCGTGAACGGAATTCGGGACAGCTTTGGCCAGAGGTGTTGTCGGAGTTGATTTGATATGCAGAGAGCTTGTTGATGAGATCGTTGTCTTCGATGCAGGCAGGGCCGGTGATCGGCCTGGCTGCCGCGAGGGACGCGAGAATGGAGATTGCGGCGAGTTTCATGGTGCGATTTGGTATTTCAGGGGACAGATGCTGCGTGGGCGTGGAAGTTAGGGAGCGGTTGTAGCGCGCTATATACCTGGGGCTCAATGCCGCTGACGAACTGCCTGCGGAACGCACAGATTTCCTGGATCAGTCTGAGATTGTCGGTGCACTACGTGCGCGAGATACCCAGTCAAGGTCCGGCACAGGATTGCAAGATTGCGGCGAAGATTCTTTTACAAGTCGCCAAGCGTCCTAGAACATATGCGATGCACAGGCAGTGAAATATGAAACGAGAGCCACTCCTGCAGAGCACCGCTGTGCGGAGGGTAGGCGGTGCATATCTGCAACCGTCAGTGCGATGGAATGGGTTGGGTGGGGGGGTAAATGTGTCTTCTGCTGTGATCTACCGATCGTGTCTAGGAATTGCGGAGGCGACACGGCGATGACGCTCTAGGGGTTCGTGAGGACAACCCCCCGCAATAGACGGAGTCACGGGATCATGAGAGACACCGCAGAGAAGCTTCTTTCTCAGCCGTGAAGACACTTAGAAGCATCCACGAACGACCGCAACGGAGGCGTTGAAACATGAAACAGGTGTGCCTGACTGTTACCTGAAGGCGGAAGCCATCGACGATGGGGCACCGCTCTGGTGTATGAAGGGCCATGACTCACAGCAGCGGCGTGTGAGCAGCTGCTCGTCGTCTCGTCTTGCGCTGATACCCACCGATACAGAGATGTCTGCTCGTTAACACTGCAATGCGACACCGCCTCTCTCTGGTGCCCCTCCGGGTGTGGGTTCCGCAACTTGTGGACAGGGTATGCTTAGGGTAGACGACACTTCTAATGCGCTATGCAGTCGGATTGCGGATAGAGCACGTTACTAGGGGTCTTCAACGGTACCCGTCAGACATCTGTCGGAGTTCAAGCTGCAGAGGTGCTGAAGTCATGGAGACAATGCAGGCGCTGGGCATCGAACTCCCTCAACACAGGTATAAATCGTAACGTCGCTCCGTGCGTATCTCATCGACTGTCGCGCTCGTCCAAGACATACCATCTCAGTTTTGAAGACATAGGTTTCCCGACACAAATTCAACATGAAGCTCACGAGCTGCATCGCTTTAATCTTCCTCGAAGCCTCCGCATCGGCAGAGTCCTGCATCATGGGCGAGCTCTGCGACCGCGTCATCAAGGAAGGTTTGTCGTGTGATTCTGCGGGCATTTGCGAGGCCCACGTACAAGAGAT
Organism: Trichosporon asahii var. asahii CBS 2479; assembly: GCF_000293215.1. Taxonomy (NCBI): domain Eukaryota; kingdom Fungi; phylum Basidiomycota; class Tremellomycetes; order Trichosporonales; family Trichosporonaceae; genus Trichosporon; species Trichosporon asahii. The sequence continues at coordinate 13,217 of NW_014040884.1, read as the reverse complement.
TTACCAACAACTCCGCGAAGGAGCGGCCATCCTCACAGACGGGACCGACAATGGGGATGGTGAGGTTACGAGCCAGGACCAGGCTGTCGCAAACCGCAAGATTCGCTTGGCTGAGGGCATTCAGCACTGGGGGCCTTCCGCGGGGTTGCATGAGAGGGAAGTGCGTGCCACGGGCCAGCCCGTTAGGTAGTTTCAAAGTCTCGAAGGTCTGTACAGCGAATGGATGCACGTGTTACAACCAAGCAGGATATCTGACTCCCAAACTGTGACGGTTGTCCAAGTCTACTGACATCTGTATCAGAACAGAGGTCAATTCTCATCTGCAAAGTACGAGGTCTGCCCCGCACTCGGGAGCTCAGTACCAGCCTCCGTTCTCCTCCTATGCCAATCAGCATTCCCGCCCATTGTTACTCGGATCAACAAGCGCAGGACGACTGAGGCATCTCAAGTGCTTTATAACGTGAGTAACAGGTGAAAGACCCACCGATCCTGCCCCCGGGCAGACGGTCAACGAGTCCCGGCATCACCGGCGCCGCAGGTATAGACACAAGGCTCCACAGCTCTTCTTGATGGCACCTGCATTTGATCTCCTCTCCCACGCTCTTCAAAGTCTGTGAGACTGCGAGAACAGACGTCACTCATGGGCCGGGCGGCAGCAATGATGCGGACGGCTAAGGCGTCGCGCAGGCCGATGTCTCACTAATTGCTTGCTGTGCTGCTAACGAGGTACAAGTAGGGTTTCTCATCTTCGTGCAGTACACAATCACACTCTAGGGTCGATACCCAAGCTTCGAGAGTCAGGGCTCGTTGTAGAAGTGCCACTTGAAGCGGTACCTACCGTCCTAGGCGCTGCGTTAGTGTTTGACTCGAAACAGTGAGCACTGCTCTAACGTCGCAAGAGCCCCAAGTTTTCGTCCTGTTGCGGTACACATATGGTCCCACCCTTTCATGAGCGGCCCTCAGTCGCCGGTTGTCATCTGTGCAATCCTATCACACGAGGATCTGCGGCAGTGCTCCAGGCTTCAAGGCGATCCTCAGCATTACGGTCTAGAGTCTAAGATGCGACATTCGCTCGCCGACATGGGCGCTCCATGGACAGTCACGAGAGCTTTATGCGCTCTTGCAATCTCAGCTCATCACTCGGGAGCTATAAACCAAGTTTTCAGTGGTCCTTTCGTATATCCTTCCACAACACCTCGCTACATCTCCTACAATCATGAAGCTAGCATACACCGTGGCCATCGCCGCCCTCGCCGCCACGGCCGCCGCTGAGAGCTGCTTCCCGGAGGGCATGTGCCCCGGCATCGAGCATCATAGCTTCAGCTGCGAGCTTCCCAACGACTTTGACAACTGCGACGACTACAGGATTCACGTCCAGCTTGAGCTCGACAAAACGGCAACCGATCAAAACGACAACGGAGACATGATCAGAATCATCGCCAATTGGGTTGCCGAGCAGAGCCAAAGTTAGGGGTGACGCGCCAGTGATTGGTAGTTGTCTCAAATCGTACTCTCTTGCCAGAGTATCAATAGTCGCCGCTGACACGGCGCTCTGTAGCGATAGAGCAGAAGTGCTCGATGTATTCTGCGTACAGTACACCGCATCCGTCGTCCAGATGTTACCTCAACCGAGCGGCACATCCGTGAGCGGTCAGCTCTGCAGCACAGCTGTAAACATGGCTGAGTTGGGAGAGAAGTAGAAGCAGTGTCAAAAGTCCCATGTGCAACAGAGATGCTGAAACGCTTTACCCGACGTTGGCTGAGGTGTCTTCAGGATCTACGACTGTTGCCATACTTCTTCCTATAAGATGGTTCCGCCGACGGCGTTGTTTCATGCATCGTACTCTATCTTATCCAATAGGGAGCACAGCCTTGAGTTTCACTAGAAGCGGCGTTGCCGTACAGTGTGTCTTGGAGCGCAAAATCCCATCGTGCACCGCCCCAAGAAAGTGTAGGCGAGCACTCATGGCAATGCTCTTGCAGCTCAGCCATAGAATGATACCCAGTCGTAGCGGGTGGCGGTGTATCTGGAGCCAATCATGACGGCTCAACTTGTCGTTGGCTGATGGACAGCCTGCACCCCTTAGCTTCCGAGGGGCGATCGCTGTCATTCCCTGTCGGCGGCGCTGGCTCTCTCAGAGTGAGCACTGCGCGCCGTTGAGTCAATGTGTCGTGACTACGCAAGCGTCTTTCTTCTCTGGTACTTCGTTTTGCGGCCCTATAAAGACCGTTCTGAAACTGAAGCGTTGCATGCCAGAACGTCCTTCGTGCAAACCCCTCGGGACCACAGCCATGAGGCTCGCCAAAACCATCGCCATCCTCGCACTCGCCTCGTCTTCGATGGCCGCCAGCTGCTTTTCAGAACAATTGTGCTCTCAATTGCAAGCAGAGGAACTAGAGTGTGGGCCTCCCGACGGAAACTGCGAAGCATATCCATCACAAATCGTAAGCCAGCTCAAGGAGAAGGCCGATGCCGCAGAGGCTTCAGGATCGACCGAGGATCTTTTCGCAGCCGCTCGAATGGACACATTACGCAAGACGATCGAGTGTTGGTTCAACCTAGGCAGTAGCAATTGGAAGTGCCCCGTAGAAGAGCATATGTAGAGTAATTGTGAATTGGCGCACTACTGATTGGCAAGTCGTGGGTGATGAAGCCAGACACGCTAGACACCTCTTGACTTGCTGGAATTGAAGGCGTGTCAGGTATGCTCCTTCTCCCCGTGGCACGATGCATAGAGCACCTCTTGTTGCGAGTGAATCTCATAGCCTTGAACCTTTCTTCCCCTGCTTCATTGCTCGCTTCCGCTCCACTAACCAACATTTGACGCAAGGGGGGCCCGTAACCTGGGCGGCCGAGGAGGGAAGCACGACGCGAAATCGAAAGGCATCCGGGAGTCTAGTTTCGGTGTTGAAGTGCGGGGTGCGAATGCAAGTCGCTCAACTGGACGCACCGGCTGGGCCGTTGAGCTTCTTGCCCATGCGGTAGCACCATTGAACTTCCCTCTAGGCCTAAAACATGCACTCTATCTGTCAGGCAGAAAACAAGCCGGCAAGCTCGAGGGTATCGAATCCCTTTTACCTCGCCTCAACATCTATCACGACTTCTTCAGCTATCGTTCGGCTACTATCCGAGAAGCACCGACGACCGTCCGCCATCGCCTCACTCGGCAACTGGGTTTGACCTGGGACCGTCATGTCTCCTCTTGCTCCCAGTGGTTTCCTACCTCTGCTCGTAGTCACTTTCGCAACTTGGCTTACTAACCGAAGCAGCAGGAACATGGCTTCGTTTCGAACCAAGTGGTCAGCGGGTACTGGGTGGTGCTGCAAACCTTTGTAAGATTGCGGGACCACCGCCACCTAGCCGTTCCTTGGCATCTCGTCGTGAACGCGTATGCAACGCAGCGTTAAAGGTTTGTTCGGGAGATGTTCACGATAATGTCCAAGACGCCAAGCTCGGTCTCGGCGACGATGACCGCGTGACGACGGGCGATGTAACACTTGTTGCTTCCGCGAGGTCCGAGCCACAGGCGACCGTGAGCTTGCTGTTGTCATGGCATGGGGTTACCTGTCCAGAGAGAGATGGAGGGCTGGAGAACCAGAGTGGAGCACAGTGCCACAACCAGACCCACCCCGCGTATTTTGGCTTTAGTCGCCGATCGCGACGTCGCAACATTGTGGCACGCTCCAGACTCATCCCTCTTTGAAACGTCGGTGATGCAATGAGCACTGCCATGCGCAGCTGGTGCTGTCATGTGCTGCTGCATTATGACGGAGGAAGGGCTGCATCATGACGGGGGAAGGACTGCACGCGACGGTCCGGAGTGCCGACGACACCTCCCGGAGTTCCGTTGTTACCAGGCACCTTCGGCGTCATGTGAGGATGGGCATGTCGCCATGCCCGCCCGTTGCCACATGAGACGCCACATGAGACGCGTGAGACGCGTGAGACGTCGCGGGTAGGTGCCGACACCGCCTTCAACGTCATGGGAGAGTCCTGGGTGGAGCGATGGAGTGGCTGCCTCTCATGCGTGGGTAGTGGCGAACTGGGTGTGGCGAAATGTCGAGAACCATGCGCGCTTGGTGGTTTCGCGCTGAAGCACCTCGTTGCTGCTAAGACAAACTTTCCAGCTGGTGGCGAGATCGTCCTGGAAAGGTATAAAGGACGGTCAGAAAGAGGTCTTTTGAGAGTCCAACGCACCGACACTCGACTGCATCTCCCCCCCGGAACCTCCAAACGCCTTACCGTCCTATAACTCCACGACAACCAACCAACATGAAGTTCTCCACCACCGCCCTCATCGCCGCCTTTGCCGCCACCGCCGCAGCTGAGACCTGCTTCCCCTCCTGGATCTGCGACAGTATCGGCGCCGAGGGCTTCTCCTGCGACAGCGACGACTGTCGCTCGTTCCGCGCCTCGGTCCGTGACCAGCTGTACGCTGGCGCCGGCATCATGTTCAGCAACGGCGACGACGCGAGCCGCGCCGTCGCGGAGCGCAAGCTCGCCGCTGCGAACGCGGTCAACAACTACATCAACGGCAACTAAGTAGATTAGTCCTAGCAGCGCCTAGGTCTGTAGCCTGTGGACGTCTCGGGACTCTTCAACAGGGTGACCTGGGGTGCCACGCTCGTCCTGGTTCTGTATCTGGTCTCTATGAACACGTGCTGTTGCTTGTCTCATTTGCTTTCCAGAGCGCCGCGACAGCAGCCATGCGCCGCTGTCCCATTTGGCTTAGCAACTGACTTAACCATACGCAATGCGCCAAGCCGTAACCTCGTTGCGTATCCACATGGTACGTATGCGGGAGGCAGGATCTTGGGTTCTTGATCACCGGTCCCACGACTTCACTACTACATTCCAGCGATGATTGCAGCATGCACTGCGCTATCCTGGCATTTCCATTTTCAGATTTTGGAATAGTTCGCAGAATCGTCTGCGCCGATGATTCTTCTGGTGGAGGAGGCAGTACTCAGCACATGATGCGGCCATCTCGCCGTCCCCGCGTCCCGACTTGACAACCGCGCATGTTGCGCTGGCCTCAACAGCATATCGGAATCAGAGTCTGAAGGGATGGTCGTGGGCCGTGTCCACTGAGCCCTGGAACGATCATGGAATGCGGTGCTCGGTGGCTCCGACGTTGGGTAGCAGAGCGCGGCGCGGAGGCAAACGCACGGCGGACGAGCAGCTGGGTCAAGCCCGCCTCCCCGTCTCATCATCGGCGCCGCTGGAACCCCCCACCACCCAACTCCATCGCCGCGTAGTCTGAAGCAAAGCCACATGGGGTGCTTCGGCGGCTCCGCCTAAACTCTGGCTCTGACAGTATGCAGCAGCAGATGATTCCGTCAGATCCAGCTCCCCGCGATGACAACGGTCTCTGGGCCCTCCGTCTGAACTCGGCCTAGTTCGAACACTCTGCTCCGGCCTCCGGGACGCATCGTTGGGAAGCTGGGAGTGCTGCGAGAGTCGCTTCGATGCCAAGTCGACTGTAGTCCGCGATTTTCTCCATCCCGGCTGGAAGACCATTTAGGCGTCGGAAACGTATGGTAGTGGCAACGTCAGTATGATACGTACAGCAGAGGTGAGCCACATGGCCACATGGAGCCACCTGATGGTTGCGGAGCGCCATGTCATTTCGCGTCGCGTCGCTCATGTCATGACGCGTGCACAGGCGTACGTAGGTTCCGTCCCTTACTTGGCAAGATGCTTCTGCAGATCAGTGAAGGTATGGGCGTGGAGCGACATGACCGAGGTGATCCCGGAATCTTGGGACATCGGTGATTAACAGAGGCAATGCGGCGCAGAGATAAGCGAGGAACGGTTCTGCGGTTCGGCGGTTCTGCGGTTCTGCCGGACGCCTTCCGAACAGCCGTGCACAGCTTGGGGCATACTGCGATGTGGCGTGCTGCCATGATGCCGACTGCGGTGAGACGACTGAGAGCGGGGAGACAGGGGATGCTGGATCAAGGCTGGATCAAGGCTGGCTGGACGATGGAAGGGATGAATGGGATGGCGGATGGCCGAAAATAGCAAGCGGCAGAAAGGATGCATTGCGAGGGACCCGATTCGCTGCGGACGGATGGCTTGTCGATCGAAGTTCATGTTTGTCGCGTCGTGGCGCGGCGCCAGAGGGCCCACTGGTGGAGGTGACGTCAATTGCCCTCACGTGACTGCGCTGCGGACTGGACCAAACACAGCAGAGGCCGCAGGCCGGCGGCCGCCAGTTCCGTAGCGCGCGTCCGCTGCTCGGCGCCCAAGAGCGGTCCAAGGCATCCCAGGGGCGCACCCGGCCTAGGACCAGGGTGGAAGGAAGGACCCAGGCACGCAGAGCCTTGGCATGGCTCACTACTCACTCCGGAAAACAAAGTTGCCTGCACTCACACACACCGCCGCCGCCGCCATCTCTCATTCTCTCCAACGCACAATCAACATCTTGCATCCATCCACCATCCATTAACTCCTGCCATCCACCATGTGAGCAACATCTTCGTACCGCTCTGACCACAGGGATACCACCGGCTGGAGAGAGAAGCGCCGCGAGGAGCGCTTCAACCGTCAGGCCGCGCAGGATGCGCACTCGTCCTACTACAAGCACCCCGCCCTCCATGCCAGCACCTACATGCCCTACCAGCGCGAGGCCGACCCCGACGCCAACCAGCAGGCTCAGCCCTATGACCCCTGTCACCCCAGCCAGCAGGGCCAGCAGCCGCAGCCCCCGACGCGCCGCAGCAGCCAGAGCTCGCAGAGCTTGCTCGAACGGTACTCGTCTCACGGGTCGCAAGAGGGCAAGGAGGAAAAGTCGCCTTACTCGGGGCCTGGTCCTAGCGTGGCCGACATCGAGGGTGCCGGACAGGCCGGAGGCGCTGGTGTCATGCAGCCGCACATCCAGTTCATGTGAGTCAGGTAGTCGCGGGCGCGAGGCGTGGGTGTACAGCCTCACGCGTCCGTGCACGCCATGCACAGTGTGCACACACTGACACGCAGGTGCGGCCCCCTCCTCAACTACTACTCGGTCGTGAACGGCGTCTGGCACGGCGCTGCTCTCGTCGTCACCGCGGACAAGGGCTCGATCCTCAACCCCCCACCATACCTCACCATTTCGCTCGGCGGCGCCTCGGAGAAGATTGGCGGGCAGTGCATCCTGACGTATAATGATGTGACGCAAGGGCCCTGCTCGTTCTGGCGCTTCATGATCCAGATCCCGCTGCAGGACCACGAGGCCAAGGTCTACTACTCGATCAATGGCGGCGGCGAGCTGTCCTTCTTCGTCCCTGCCCGTGGCCAAAACATGCGCTGGGTCGCGCATTCGTGCAATGGCTTCTCGGGCGGCGTCAATCAGGAGGAGTTCAAGGGCAAGTATGACACCGGCTTCTCGCCCCTCTGGGAGGATGTTCTCGTCAAGCACTCAGAGCAGCCGTATCACTGCATGGTCGGCGGCGGTGACCAGCTCTACTGCGACGCGATTACGAAGGAGAAGGAGTTGCAGTCGTGGATCAACGCCAAGAGCCGCAAGGACAAGGTTAACCACGCCCTCACGGACGACATGAAGATTGCCATCGACCGCTTCTATTTCAACCACTACTGCAAGTCGTTCCGCAGCAGCGCGTTTGCGAAGGCCAACTCGACGATCCCCATGGTCAACATGCTTGACGATCACGACCTGATCGACGGCTTCGGCACGTATGACGACGAGACGATGGCCAGCCCCGTCTTCTCCTACATTGGCACACGCGGCTACTTTTGGTTCCTCGCGTTCCAGCTGTTCACGGTCGACGCGATCGACGGACAGGGCGACGGCCCCGCCAACCACCCGATCCCGTCCATGCTCATTGGCGAGGTTGGCCCGTGGCTCCAGGGCAAGCGCTCGCACTCGCTCATCACGTACCTCGGCCCCAAGGTGGCAATGCTGCTCCTCGACTGCCGCGCGGAGCGCCGCCTCACGCAGATTGTGTCGCCCAAGACGTACCAAAAGGCGTTTAACGCCATTGCCCAGCTCCCGCAGAGCGTTGAGCAGGTTGTCATCCAGCTCGGCGTGCCGATTGCGTACCCGCGCATGTCCTTCCTCGAGCATTTCCTCGAGTACAAGTGGAATCCGATTACCATGCTCGCGCGCCGCAACGCGCTTGGCCTCGGTAGCTTTGTCAACAAGTTTGACCAGAGCGCCGAGCTGCTCGACGACCTGAACGACCACTGGTGTGCCAACACGCACAAGAAGGAGCGCAACTGGCTCGTGCTGGAAATGCAGCGTATCGCGCGCACGCAAAACGTCCGCATCACCTTCCTCTCTGGCGACGTGCATCTCGCGGCTGTCGGCAAGCTCTTCACGCACAAGCGCAAGCTCCGCACCCCCGTCACGCCCGAGCAGGACCACCGCTACATGCTCAATGTCATCTCTTCGGCCATTGTCAACACGCCGCCGCCGGCGGGCGCCGCCAAGATGGTCTCTATTCTGGCCGGCCACAAGCACCGCACGCTGCACCGCAAGAAGACGGACGAGACGATGCTGCCCATCTTCAACAAGGACACGGACGGCTCGACGCTGAAGCGCCCCTTCATCCTTGCGCGCCGCAATTACGCGAGCATCGACTATCTCGACAATGGCGCCTTGCGCTTTGACATTCGCGTTGAGCGCGAGCAGGGCGCGGGCGAGACGGTTAGCTACCCCTGCGAGTCGCCCCCGCCGCGCTACCTCGCAAACAAGAGCGTCACCTCCACGAGCACGAGCCCCGTCACGCCGACGACTGGTCGGTTCGCTAACAATGACGACATTAGCGTCGTGTCCGGTGCGCCCCAGAGCTTTGCGCCCTCCACAAATGGCGGCAGCGCGACCAACCTCGCGGGTCTCGCGCAGGCGCAGCGCCGCGAGCAGGAGAAGTACAGCAGCGCGCATGCTCATGCGCAAAAGGTTGACGAGGCCTTTGGCCGCGGTGCCGAGCCCAAGCCTGTCAATCCACACAACCCTGCCGAGCAGGCCTACGAGCACGCTCAGCCCGGCCAGTCGAACCAGCAGTTTGCCCAGCAGCAGCAGGGACAGTATCGGCAGCCTGCCCAGCAGCAGCAATACCAGCAGCCCGGACAATACGAGCAGCAGCAGTACGCGCAGCAGTCTGGCGTTCCTGCCGGACAGCCGCAGCAATACCAGCAGTCGTCGTATCAGTCTGCTGGAGCATACGGACAAGACTCGTACGCGCAACAGGGCACTCACGCGCAGGGCTACTCCCAGAACCAGAGCTACGCGCAGCCGGCGCAGTACGCTCAGCCCGGCGCGCAGATGCAAAACGTGGGCGCCCTCAACCACGCTGCTCAGGGCAAGTACTAAGTAACAATGTTGAGATACCCGGACACGACATACCCCTTTTTCACCGGTCTGCAATCACCATAGGACCCATTTAATCAAGAGCAATCATAGTTTATAGTCTTTACTCCTGCGCGATCCTGCGCTGCCATTATGCAAGAATGCACGAAAGCTCCCGTATCAGGAACGAGAGCGTCTGCGCGATGCGGCGTGTAGAGCGAGTGGGTGCATGAATGGTGCGGCGGAGTCTGCGCGTAGCCTCGTGGGATCCGGACACTCCGGTGCCTGAAGGCGTACTGTCTCGCGTGATGTTGCGAGCCTACCAGCGTCATCGGATGAGGCCGGCTGGTGACGGCGACGCCCCGCAAGCGCCGAGTACACCGCGTGTTGACACGACGCCTTTCCTCATCCATCCTCGAGTCTACATTCTCGAGACTAGCTCAGGAGCATTCTTATGCCCCGGCTCATCACTCCTCGCCCACGACACCTCATCCCCATCGCCTGCATTCCTCTTATACCCGTCTTCGCACCCCGTCTCTACCGTTTCTCTTCTTCCCTCATCTTCCCCAACATGGCCAACGCTACCTGTGAGTCACCCTCCTTCTCCATCACTGACCCCAGACCCCAAGCCGCCCATCAGCCCGCCCAACTGGCAGTACACCCCGGAGCAGATCACCGAGGCCATCGACAAGGTCTGCGCTAGCGACAAGGCGCAGGCTGACGAGCTCGTCGCTCTCCCGGAGGACAAGCGTACGTTCGAGAACGGCGTGCGCCCGCAGATCTTCTCTGGCGGCCACGACAGCTGGATCGACTCGCCTGCCCTCTTCCTCCAGCACGTGCACCCCGACGATGCCATCCGCAACAGCTCTATCGAGGCGGAGAAGAAGATGACCGAGTTTGGCCTGAAGGAGAGCGCACGTGAGGACGTCTACAAGGCGCTCAAGGACGTCGAGGCCAATGTCGAGAAGAATGGCGAGAAGCTCAACTCCGAGGAGAAGCGTTTCCTCGAGCGCATCCTCCGTGACCGCCGCCGCCTCGGTCTCGCCCTCGAGCCCGAGAAGCGCGAGAAGCTCCTCGAGCTCAACACCAAGCTCTCCAATCTCCAGGTCGACTTCCGCCGTGCCCTCAACGAGGAGAAGGGCTCGTTGCTCTTCACCCGCGAGGAGCTAGACGGCGTCCCCGAGGCTTCGATCGACGGCTACGAGAAGGAGGGCGACAAGTACAAGGTCACCTTCAAGACGCCGGACATTGTCCCCATCTTGTGAGCTAGACTCAAGTTGCACAGCTGACTCTCCAGCCAGTACGCCAATGTTCCCGAGACCCGTCGCAAGGCGTACATGGGCTACGAGGGCCGCACCATCTCGAACGTCCCCGTTCTCGATGAGATCCTCAAGATCCGTCGCCAGATCGCCGACCTCATGGGTTTTGAGACGTACGCCGACTTCATCCTCGACGTCAAGATGGCCAAGAACTCGAAGACGGCACTCGACTTCCTGTACGACCTCAAGGACAAGCTGACGCCGATTGGTGAGGCGGAGAAGAAGGTCTTCCTTCAGATGAAGAAGGAGGAGCACGCCAAGCGTGGCCTCGACTTTGACAACGAGCTTTACCTCTGGGACTACCGCTACTACGACCGCCTGTGGACGGAGCAGAAGCTCGGCCTCGACGACGAGAAGGTCAAGGAGTACTTCCCGGTCAACAAGGTTGTTCCCACGATTCTCGACATCTACCGCAAGCTGCTCAGTGTCAACTTCTACCCGATCCCCAAGGACTCGCCCGAGGGCAAGTTCTGGCACGACGACGTGCAGGGTTACGCTGTCTGGGATCACCAGGACGGCAAAGACGGCGACTTCCTCGGCTTCATGTATCTCGACCTCTTCCCTCGCGAGAACAAGTATGGCCACGCCGCCGTCTGGGGTCTGATCCCCGGATTCACCAAGGAGGACGGCGAGCGCTCGTACCCTGTCGTGTGCATGGTCGCGAACCTGGCCAAGCCGACGCCGAACCGCCCCGCGCTCATGAAGCACAGCGACGTCGTCACGTTTTTCCACGAGATGGGCCACGCGTTCCACGGGCTGTGCTCCAAGACGCAGATCCCCCGCTTCCATGGTACCTCGGTCGCGCGCGACTTTGTCGAGGCGCCCTCGCAGATGCTCGAAAACTGGTGCTTCATCCCCGAGCAGCTCAAGGAGATGTCGGAGCACTACGAGACGGGTGAGCATCTCCCGGACGACTTGATCGAGGGTATTGTGAAGAGCAAGAACGCCAACCTCGGCCTGTTCAACCTGCGCCAGCTCTTCCTCGGCATCTTCGACATGACAATGCACACTTCCAAGGAGGACCTCGACCTGAGCAAGCTCTGGTGCGAGACGCGCGAGAAGGTGTCGCTCGTGTCGACCGACGGCGAGGTCGTCGGTGGCCAGAGCGCATTCGGACACATTGCGGGCGGCTACGAAGCCGGCTACTATGGCTACCTGTACTCTCAGGTCTTCGCCGCCGACATGTTCGAGACTGTGTTCCGCGCCGACCCCATGTCGCCCGCCAGCGGCATGAAGTACCGCGACTCGATTCTTAAGCCTGGCGGCAGCCGGGAGGAGATGGATTCGCTCAAGGAGTTCCTCGGCCGCGAGCCCAACAATGAGGCGTTCCTCAAGCAGCTCCTCAGCGGCGCCGAGCCCGAGGCGAAGCTTTAAGATATGAAAGAGAGGGCCCAGTAGACAGATGAGATGAAGATGCACCACTAATACATGTACCACGCTCATGCTGAATCGTCTCTTGCTGACCGTGACCTTCTGGCTCAGCTTTCACAGAGATCTATTGGGAAGCCGACCGAGCATGGCGCAGCAGCAGCGTCTCCGGTACGACAACGATGGATCCAGACAGAGTCGTCCAGGAGCGCCTGAGAGATCGGACATCCTGATAAGTCATCTGAGGTGCATGCTGCTCTTCAGGGTCATGCGGGCTTGCCGAAGGAGTTTAGGGGCTGGGGTCCAACAAGTAAAGCGGTGGTATTACCGTCCCAGTCGGTCTCAAGCCGCGGCAGGTCCATCCTGGGGCCGGATTCTCGGACAGTGCTCGTGGCTTGAGACTTCTCTTCGTCCACTCCGCGGGATTGCGCATCCTGGGATAAAGAAGATGCTCAGGCTGCTTTGGTCGGCGGCGCATCACGCCAAAACGATACCACAGGGAGGATGTTCAAAGGCATCGAATACAGCAAACGGGGGCCGGGTCCCCTACTCTCTGGAGCGCGCGTGGACTTGCTTGCTGCGTTTACGATACTGACCGATACTGACGGACAGCTATGGCCGCGAAGCAGCGCCGACAGACCGCTCGGCACTCAACGGGTGGCTATTACGAACAGCGCGTTCAGGCACCGCTTCCAGCACGTCACGGCGGCCGCGTTTAGACCGATCGCTGTAGTCCTGAACCAGCGACGACGGCTCCGAGGTGCAAGAACGCCGAGTTCATCACATTGTGTCTGCAGTCGCCGCGACAGACCGCGAAAGTCGACGTGTGGGGGACAATTCCGCAACGACAGCGCCGAGACCGAGGTGACTTTTTGGTGAGTTATGTCTGAGATCCCAAGCTTATTAGATGCGCCAATGTCCAATGGTCACGATCTACCTATGCATTCATAGATCTGAGTGACTTTTCCGTATGGATAACCCCCAAAAACCGTCCTAACCCCCTAACCCCCTGAGGGGTTAACCCCCTAACTCCACATCAGCCCCTAACCCCCGCCCCTAACCTCTGCTCCTAACCCCTCCCCTGCCCCTAACCCCTAGCTATCGGATCCCATCACCTCTAGGTGCCCAACCAATTAAGGGTTAGGAGAACTGTTACGCCTCGTACCTAGCTTAGGGGTTACAAGGGTGACCCGGGGTCGGTGTCACACGCGCCCTCAATCCATGATGCGGGATGGACCAA
>NW_014040885.1:0-3069 GCF_000293215.1 Trichosporon asahii var. asahii CBS 2479 | reverse complement strand
CGATGAAGCGGTTGAGCTGGCGCGAGAACGGCTCGCCAAACATGGAGTGCACGACGAGGCCCTCGCCGCGGAAGTAGGTGTCGGGGCGAATACCCTTGGTACGGTCGATGATCTGATCGGGGATCACGAAATGGCCCGGGGCGATCTCCTCGCGGAGCGAGCCGACGGCACTGAACGCGACGACGGCACGCACACCGAGATGCTTCAGAGCGGCAATGTTCGCGCGCGCAGGCACCTCGGACGGCGTGATCGTGTGCGCCGCGCCGTGCCGGGAGATGAACGCGACCTGGGAGCCGTCCGGAAGGGAGGAAATGGTAATGGGCGAAGAGGGCTTGCCCCACGGCGTCTCGACCTCGACCTTGCGCACAAAGGTTAGGTTGTCCAGGTGGTACAGGCCCGAACCGCCGATGACACCGACGAGGACTGGGCGTTAGCACTCACGAGCGAGCACGAGCGAAGCGAGTGTGAGCAGAGCGAGCGTAGGAAGCATGAGCTCCGTTAGTGGATGTGAGCCATGTCCGACAGCAAGCTACTTCGCAGAGTGCTTTGTAAACAAAGCCGCTTTGCGACTGCCGGAGAGCACACCGTCGGACCGAGGGGATAGATGGATGGAGGACAGTCAATGGGACGCGAGACTCACTCTTGTCGTTCTGCTCAGCCATTGTAGATCTGATGACGTTTCTGAAGGGAGTGTTTCGGACAGCAAGTGCAGACAAGGAGCGCAACATGAGCAAGCAGAATGCCAGTCTCGCGTCCGCCGGGGGAGCCAACGTGCGCGTCTGGGCGGCCTGGCGGGGCTAGCTCGCCGAGGTGGGTCATATTAATCTGCTGGACGCAGAAATTTAGCTCCCGCTGTCAAAGACTGCTAATCTGGGCGTGAAGTGTCGACATTTGGGCTGAACACGTGATCTGGGCGAGAGAAAGCATGTGGTTGTGCAGCCGGAAATCTGAAGCCGTTTCGGGATTGGGCAGATGCACCAGATGCGCGCGAGATTCGGTCAACTGGCCGCTGGGCGCTGAGGGCTGAGTGGGCAAGGAGGCGCTGGGCCCCAGTCGGACGTAGACGTCAGTCAGATGCCAGCCTCGGTTGCGAGGAAGAGGGCAGATCGGGTCCCTCATTGCTCCTCCCTCCCACCGAGCGATGCTCCACCGCATTTCGGGGATCAAGCTTTGGTGGTGTATGGGCCGGCAGGGGTCCCGGTGATTGGAGAGAGAACAGCGGGGCAGGCTGTTGTCGCAGCGTCACGAGGTTCGTTTACGGGTGCGGTTTCTTGGCAGACGACACGGAAGCGGTGGCGAAGGGGATCAGGGGAGGATCGGCTTGGCGGATGCAGTCGAGGGTACAGTGGCCCGGGCCAAGAGCCCAGAGCAGCCGCGGGTGGCCTGGATCTGGGCCCATTCAGGCCATCCATCCTCCTTCACGAACGTGCACCCGGCAGCCATCCTCTGTACGGATGCATGCTGGTCCGCCTATACGCCTACCGCATGGTGAGCGAGCGAGTGAGTGAGTGAGTGAGTGAGCCGTAGTCGCGAGATATACATAGATCCTCCCCCCGCACTTGGATGCATCGCCTCTTCCCCTTTGATCTCTGCTATTCCTGTACACTCCATCCCCGCCCGCCGCCCTTCGCACTAGGCTACGCTCACAGGCCTGTGGTCGCGTAGCCCGCAGACGCTTCTCAGTCTTGCTCAGCCGCAAGTGCATAGCACACTCGACAAGGGACGCAGCCATCTCGACAACCTCGACTCTCCTTCATATACTCTTTCCTCATCAGCCCGTAACTCTTACCGCATCACTTCACCCGATCGTCCATCTCAAGACGCCATCTCCCCCCACCTTCCCTCAACCCAGCGACTACACTTCACTTCACTTCTCGTTCTACCGCTCGCTTCGCTCGCACCCGACCCACAATGGCACCCACTCGCTGCGGTGCACGCGGTGCACGCCGTTCACGCCATGACGGGCAAGATCAAGACGCTCAAGCTCACCAAGTCACGGTTATCCGCTGCGTCGATCGACAAGCTCGCGGCGTGTGCAGCGCGGGCCCGCATTCGCGACATTGCCATGCTCCTCTGTAAGTGCACCTTCCCCACTCACATCCTCCCCCACGTTAGCAAACGTTCGAAATCTAACTAAACGCCCAGTCGGCATCGGACTCGGCGTCCTGCTCTATGCGCTGCTGCACGATCTCGTCCTCGCCTTCTTCACCCGCGAGCCACCGCTAGAGTGCCCGCCGGGGTGTATGTGCGAACCCCTGCCCGTGTACCGCGAGAAGGAGGAGGACGAGTACTCGGTGCCGTGAGCCACCCTCACGCTCCACTGTAGACGACCCGAGGGGGATCGCATTACGACAGCGGTCGACCACGCGGAGCCGACAAGGAGGATGGGGCAGGGGAGGAACGTTGGCAAGGGCTGCGATGGCTGCGCGCAATCTCACACGACGTCAAGCCGTGAGCCATCAAGCCATATGGGCGTGCCTGGCGTATTCGGAGCACTAGTCTCGCAGTTGGGTGACAGTGCGAGAATTGGGAAACGTGTGTGTCAAGGTCGTGTGCCCGACACTCACCGGCTTCGCACATGCGCGCATTACGTTGACCTCACTGGCTGCAGATAAGTCGGTTCGCTCTACTCGCCCTAGCGCCTATCCCTCATGTCCCATCTAGCCCAAACCGCGCTGCTCGACACCACCCCTCGCCATTGCAAGTTGTAACACTAGCCACACTCTCCATTTTTGGGATCATCATTCTTCTGGACTCTTTTCCACTACACTACCTCTACGGACATTCATAGCTTTCTCTCTGTGTGTATGACAAGATATAGATGGCTCGCACCGCTTTGAAGGCTGGCAGATCGGAGCAACTATTTTGGGCCCATGGGCGCAGCTTTGGGATCGTTGAGATCTCTCGCATTCCGCCCGTTGTCATTGGACTGTGCGCTGCGCTGCGCTCTTGGTAAACCATGTGCTCACTCGTTTCACTGCGCGCCATTGTGCCTCGTAGCAGGTGGCCAGGAGGCGGTTTCCGGCGCAGTCGGCAAGGGCACACCGATGCACACCGATGCACGCACCG
>NW_014040886.1:400812-432815 GCF_000293215.1 Trichosporon asahii var. asahii CBS 2479 | reverse complement strand
CCCCCTAACCCCCTAACCCCCACAACGCTGCATTGCAGCAGATGTAGATACCGGGCCGCGTGATCTTACCAACGATCATGTTCGAGGGAATTTGCAGCGCGACATAGCCAGCGAAGAGGACAGAGACACAAGTGTTGTACTGCTGAGTGGTAAGTCCCAGGTCGGCCGCTAGGCCGGCGACCTTTGCCGAAGAGAGGTCTGGGGTCAGGATCACCGCGCTCGGAGATGTCAGAGCGACCCACTTTGACGGTCAAGAAAGTTGAGAAGGTATAGGAGGCACACTGCGGTAAGCTGATTGACGCAGATGGCACCTACGGCCTGGAATAAGCATGATGTCGACCTTGCGCGTCCCGCTCTTTGCGACAGCCTCGCGCTCGGCCTCGGTGAGGTTGGCAAGGGACTCGGGAAGGCGGACTGCGAACTGGTCATCGACTTCGAGGGCGGGGCCTTTAGACACGGACAATGAGTCCCTATGGATTGACTCCTTCTCATCAGACATGGCTTTTATGAGCTGCAGTCGGGGGAATTGAGGTTTGAGCTTCGCTCGGCTTGGCAGTGTTTATAAACAGCTCCACGGGAGTGATCGCATTAGGTGCCTGATAACTCTTGCCCCTTATCGATTGATAACAATCGGCGTGGAGCCGACCCTGGGCTGAGTAGGACGAAAAGGATGTTCCGCGATGTAAACTTTGCCCACCTCAGTTGGCTCTCCTCCCGCGCTGACCTCCGTGGAATCGATGATGTCGGAAGATAAGCATTATCCGATGTCGGCGTTCCCAACGAATTACGCACCAGATAGTGTCCGGCTCATCGACGCTAGTGCGTATCGAGTGCGACAAAATCCTGGGAAATGCCAAAATTAGGAAGAAACGATGGGAGCCCCGCCGTTATCGGCTCACAGCGGCTTGTGCCTGAGCGGCTGAGCGGCTGAAAGTCCAGATGATACGGCTGTCGCTCCAGAGGTCCCGACCCGCGTGGAGATCGCGATGAAGGGATCATGCATGATCGTCCCCAGATCCCATGCTGCGCAGTGTGGGCGGAATGTTGGAAACGACCGGCGTCGGGTTTCTCCGCTCTAACACTTGACTGCAGACGATGCCGCGTTGATTCGCCCGGCGTCGACATCTGCTGGCAAACACAGCCGGCGCGTGAGTTCCGCCAACAAACTGCCGTTGGCGTTGGGCGCCAGGTGCGCTTCGATGACTAGACCTGGGGCTGATAGGAGTCACCAGATGGTGAGCGGATGATGTAGAGAACTGGCGCTGCATTCCTTCTCTCGGGGTTCGCGCGCCGTTTCCCGGACTTGTGTCGGCGTCGTCTTCAGCCGTGGCGCTGAGGGAAGCTTGACAAAGCAGTCCACCCTGATGCCAGACGGAAGCAGGCGTTGAACAGGCATGGAGTCGAATGGGTAGTTTCTGTGGCAGCAGTCTATTCAGCCCGCCAGGTCCTCGTTTGTCTCTTTGTGCCTTTCGCAACTTGTCTGGTGACGACCATAGGATTGTCAGTGACAGGGCCCTTCCGGGTCGTGGGCTGGGGTTCCGCGGTCGTCAATGCCTTCGGGGTGTTTCACTGCAGTAATCGTAAAGTGAACGTAGTCTTGTTTTTACTTACTCGTCTGACTCCCTCGAAGGCTTTACCTCCTGCGGTCTCTCAGGCGCAACCACCTCATGTTGATCTCACTGCGCGCAGCGAAGCGGACGGACGCCTCTTTACGACGATCTTTGTCACTGCAATCTGCTCATCGAGCCTGGCCACAAGTGAGGACCGTCACGGTTCCGAATCAAAGATCGAGGGCGCAAGGGCACAAAATCCAGCTGAGAATCTCCACACTGCGCGCTTGAACGTGCATGTTGAGAAGCATGGGCGAGCATAGCAGCGAGAGGGGCCGCCCAGTCTGTAGCAGATATAATAGTGGGTCTGGCTGATGGATTTCTTCGCCACCTGAAATAAACAGAACACAACGTAAGATAAAGTGCCGATGGTGCTGACCGTAGCGGAATGCTTTGCTTCACACTCGCGCTCCTTTTTGTTGCTGGCGCTGCCGCCCTGCCCCTCTCCTCCCTCCCGGAAGAGACTGTCCAGGTCGAAACCAGGGGGCCCCCTGTTTTCGTTGTTGCTGGCTTGGCCGTTACAGTGGCACAGGCTGTTACCGTCTGGGAGGGAGACGACAAGGAGAGTCGTAACCAGTTCACTGCGTCTGTGATCGACCGTGTCCACGAAAGTTACCCTGACTGCAACGCGTTTATCTACCACATTGGGGAAGACACGTTCACCTATGAAGTCCCTGCCGATGCTGCCAAAGAAGAAGTCTCCATTGACCATGGTGGTTTCCTCGGCTGGTTTGGAGTTCGCGAGCATTACGAAATTGTCGTGTTCGATGGCCCTGGCAAGCTCGAACGCCGCAACTCCGACGGCGGTTACCTGAACTGGGCCTTTGTCGGATGGTATGAAGTTGACGACGACAAGCGCGTTGTAACTTTCAGCGCTCCTCCTGACGACGGTGAGGATGAGGAAAAGTAGCGCGGTCTACTTCAAGTGCGAACGGACACTATAACTAGCCATGGAACGATAACGCGTGCTTTATTATCGAGTGTGATGCGACCGTGTCAAATGAGTTTCCAAGACGGGCCACTCTCTTATAAAACCCGGTGCTTTGCATTGTGTGCTGTGCACGCTGACCCTGCCCCAAAGCCATTATCAAGCTGTTCATGATACTGTACAATGAATGATAGAGCGTTCACTATGGATACAACCATTATTAGCAACCACCACCTCCCCCTGCCCGCAGCGGTGCCACACGCCGAGATGCCCGCGGCACCAGCACACCCACTTTCGCCAGTGACGCACGCCCCGCTGCTGGCCGCGCCCACGCCGGCCGCACAACCGGCAGCGCCAGACGCGTGGTGATTCGCATCGCAGTACCACGGGTCGGCCATGGGATACACGCCATAGCCATAAGGCACAACACCCCAGTATAGAGGGTAGCCGTAGAGGAAGGCATCGTTCTGCGCGTCGCGCTCGCGGCGCCTGCGTGCCTCGCGGTCCTCGCGCTTGCCTTCAGCGAGGGGCTCGGGCGGCCCAAAAGTGCGACTGCCCTTCACGCGGCGGGGTACAAAGACGTACCGTGCAGTAAAGGGGTTGGTGTGATCGGACTCGGCGCCCTCGCGCACGCCCAGACGCTCGCGGAGGGTGCGCAACTTTGGTGCCGCCGAGCCATCAACCTGTACGCGGAGCATATTGTGCGTCGAAGGGCACTGGGCATCGCGCTCCTCCTCGGGCAGCTCCTGCAAGAGCTCCTCAACGTAGCGCTTGCCAATCTCGACCGACTCGCGCGACTTCTCGGCGCGCTTCCAAAACTTCATGCCCGTGCTCTGCCGGAACTGGCGCTTGTGGTTTTGCCGCAGCCCTCGCTCTGCGTTTTGCGCGACGGGACACCCGCACCCACTATAGGGCACGCCGAAGCGCCGAGCCCACAACGTCGCCGTGTCGTCGTACGCCATTTTCAGGCGGACGTCGGCAACCTTGTCGTCGTGGTTGAGTAGGCGGCCCAGAATCGAGACGGTCTCGGAGACATACTTGCTGCCCTGGAGCTGGTGCGTATGCCATGCCAAGTCAATGTCGAGTGTAGGCGAGAGGAAAGCCCCCCGGTGCGCACACATTAGGTCGAGGAATGCGTGGTACCGAGCCGCAGACTTTTGCAGCAGGTAAAACTCGCCGCGATCCCAGCGCCCAATGTCGAGCCATCCGATGCGTTCCATGTTGCTGATGAATGAGGCCTGGCGCTGTGTTGCGGCCGCGAGGTTGAGGCTTGAGAAGAGCTCCGTGTCGGCGTACGCCTTGCCAATCGCGGCAAGGGATGCACGCATATTCTTTCTAAACTCCTTTGGACGTACGCCCCAATACTTTGGGTCGCGGAGGGGAAGCAGCCGGCGGTCCTTCAAGGCTTGCGCCAGCAGGTATGTGCGGATCCCGCTGAACGACCAAGACATGTGGTCGCCCACCTGTATCGCGTCTGTAAACCACGCCGCCTGGGCGAGACACTGGCTGAGCTTTGGACCCCATCTGCGAAACTTGGCGTCGCTGACACCAGCCAAACACGTAATGCCCGTATTTGCGGCCACCAAATCGTCGCACAATCGCCGAATCTTGAGCTTCTCGTGTGTGTTGTACTTGAAGCAATTGGTGCAACGGCTGTTCATCTTGGTAGTTGCGTACCCGGGCGAGCGGGGTGTGCCCACCAGCGGAACATTGCCAGTCTTTCGGCAATAGTAGCACTTGATGCGCGCCTTGGTCTCGACGGGGTGAATCTCAATGAGGTCCCTGGCGTGTGTCTCGTAGGCTGGTGGCGGGGGTACAAAGCCCGTCTCGCCATTCTCCGACGGCGCGACTGGCACGAGCTCGTGAGGCTGGTACACATAAGTTGCCTTGTCAATGCGCTTGACAATCTCCTCGAGGGGAAAAGCGTCGGGAATCTTGAAAGCCAGGCGCCAGCGGTCTCCCTCAAAGTCGGTAGGGTTCAGCATGTATGTATGCCACACCATGAGAACGTCAATGTCGACGCCATCTAGGTCGACGCGTAGGGACGAGCGTTGATTCTTGGCCCATTCTTCAAAGCGCAGCGCGGCTCGCTCGCAAAACGCGGCCCACTTGATGTCGCCAGAGAGCTGAGTGCCATCGGGCGTAGGGCATTCGCGGACATCCTGCTGCAATCGGTGGAGACAGGCGAGGAATGTGAGGTGCTGCACAAGTTCGGGGACGGTGACGAGGGGTTTAGTCTCGCGATTGCCAACGCGAAAGGCGGCGGGGAGATGGGTCTTGGGGTTGACGGCTGCCTTCTCTGAGGGTGTTTGGGTGAGGAGGGATGAAGAGTAGCTGGGAGCGGAGGCCCCCTGCGGTGAATCGACTGCCATTGTGAGTTGGTTGCTCTATGGCCCAGGCGGTGTGATGGGTATATAAGTGATGTCGATGACAACAATCGCGGCTGCTGATGAGCGCGATAGGTCAGGGAGAAGTGCGTAACCGAGGTAGCCGAGATCGGAAGCACGTTGCCGTGTCTATTTGTGAGCGCCCAGCCGCGGTCATGTGACCGGGTCAGGCACCACCTGCACAGCGGCAATGGCTGTGCTCGCTCGGACCATCCCATCTCCATCTCCGATGCGCCGCGAGGCGATGCTGGTGAATGCTTATCGCACAGCTCTAAACTGCATGCACAGCATGGGAGCCTGAGACAGTCAACCAGCCTTCGCTTCCAACTGCGACGCACAGCCAATCTCATCTTCTCATCGCGGGCACCGCGGCTAAACTGTACCGAGGGTGACTTGAGTTCTGCCAGAATTCGGCATCGCTCGGCGATAAGATAGCGCCGCCGGTGGCGACAGTGGCGACAGCGGGGACGGGTGGCGACGGACTCGCAGCGACCTCCGCGCGTTCTCTACCTCGCGGTTTGTTCCGAAGCGGGCTCCGACGCCAAGAGACGGAGGCGCAACGCCCCGCTCCATGCCCAGACCCCGGTTGGAAGATCGACGCCCCTGATTCTATGATGTCAGCCAACAATCCACTCTCTCCTGCAATCGGTGGCGAACGCCTTGCTGCTTTACAACACTTGCATTACTATTACTTTGGTGCTATGGGAATCGGGCATTATGGACGATGACTCTGCTAGTGGTTCGGGCTGATGTGGTCGGGGTTGGTCGGGTGCTGGACATCGCGCGAGGTCATGCGGGCGAGCGCAGCAGAGATGGACGGGCGACGCAGCATGGCGCCGACAGAGCCACGGCGCTCGTGCGTCGGCTCGTGCTCCTTGCCAGACGAGTCGCGCGAACGAATGCGCTCGAGAACGTTGCCGAGGGACGGGGCGCGAGCATTGGCGATGCGGACATTGTTGGCTTCGCGAACACAAATGGGGCAGTCGGGGTGGTTCCAGCGGTCTTCCTTGGGTCCCGGAGGGTGGGCGGCGTGCACCATGTACTCGGCGGCTTGCTTGACGTTGCCATTGCACGCATTCAACTGGCGCTCTGACAGCCCACGGGGAAAGCCCATCTGGACGAGCTGTTCGACGGCGGCTGGGTCGGCCTTCTGCGTAAACGAGTGCGAAACGCGGCGCACAAAGTTGCGGAATCCACCCTCGTTTTCGGGAGACGAGGCAATGGCACTGTCTTGCTCCTTGTCGGCGGTGGGGAAGAGTCGCGATGCTTCAATGGTAGCCATGTTGTGAGTCTGGTTGAACATTGTGTGGGGGTTGCGCTCCCAGAGAGGAGCTTATAAGCCTGTGAGCGGGCGCGCGCCTCTGCGTCGAGACGAAGAACGCCAAGACGCCACTGGTCATTTGACCAGTCACACAACCAGATCTCAACGGAACAAGTCGCGGCCGCACGCCAGTGGTCACATGACATTCCGATACATGTTATCTATTTGCCGCCTCTGGGCCCGCGGTGGTGACGACGGGGCGCGCGAGGAGCTCCGTCACGGCGGCGCATACTGCTCTCCTGCGGGCACGTCTTGAGTGCATCGTAAATCTTGGCATCAGGGCAGTCGCCCTTGTTGATGCACTGCCCGATCGCATTCGCCGTGCTGATCCCAGAGTCCCATGCACCGTTCACGTAGCCAAACATCTCATAGGTCGTGGCTTCGCCGGCAAAGTGGATCCAAGCGTCACCCTTCTTTACCGGTTGGCCGAGATTGGCGTGGTGCTCTTCGAGAACACCGAGCGGCCAGTTGGAATACGAACCCCTGAAGAGCGGGTCTGCATGCCACCTCGGCACGACAATGTCGAGTGGCTCAGGCACGTCGTCATACATTTTCCTGAGCACGCCCATCGCTTCCGCCTGGATCGCGTCGTCATCGAGACCCTCGTTGCGTCGCGCAAACGTGTCAACCGCAGTGACCATGATCACGTTCGCGTCCGACGTCGCATTGATGAAGGCATTCACGTTTTGCCATACCGTGTAACGCCCACGCTCGGCCGAGTCGGCGTACATGATGAACTAGCGTCAGCGTCATTGCTTCTGAGGCTCACCTGCTCGTCATTCCAAAACTTGCGGTCGAACAGAATGAAGATCTTTTGATACGTTGCCATTGCAAACGTGAAAATCGCCTCCTTCTTCCAGTCGGGCAACTGTGGCTTGAACTGCACGTCCTGGTGCTGCAGAACGCCCACGCTAAACGTTGACACGACGTGCGGCGCGCTAAAGTCCCCCTTGTCCGTGCGCACAACGATCTGGTCGCCCGAGTAGTCAATCTGGCGCACAGTCGTGTCCAAGTGCAGGCGGGGGTCATCGAGATCTTGGCCAAACAACTCCTTTGCCTCCTGCACAAAGATGTATTTGAAGCCGCGCTGATCGATTACAAAGTCGTCGACCTCGTTTTCGATACCAGCCTCTTGGCCAAAGGCATTTGCAAAGCTGCAGTCCTCGGGCGGCTGGGCAAATGTAAAGTCAATGTTCCAGTATTCATACGCCTTCTGCACGGGCGTGACGGGAATCCAGTCCATAATGCTGGTTGCGACGCGCACAGACAGGTCTACGAGGCTATTGTTGTCGCGCCATTCTAGCGTCAGCAGTGTCACTCTGTCTACTCACCAGAGTAGCCTGGGGCGTGCTCGATAAAGTCGTCGTAGCCCTCGGTGAATACCGCCTGCTCTTGCTCATCGAGGAAATGATCGTACCACCACGCCGAGTCCGAATAATTGGTGCGCGCCGTCTGCAGTCCCCACTTGTCTGCGAGCTCGAGGATGGGCTCCTTGCCTGGACCCTGGATCCAGTTGCACCCCTTCTCGACCGTAGTGACGGTCCCGGTGGCGTTGTTCACGAGCGTCTCGGTGTAGGCCCGCCCGCCGAGCTCGGGACGCGCTTCGAGGAGAAGAATATCGGTGACGTTGTGATCATTGATGAGAGTGCGCACGAGCGAGATGCCCGCGACGCCGCCGCCGAGCACGATGACCTGGCTCTGCATGTTGCTGGGGTTGAATGGGACCATGATGCACTCTCTTATGTACTCGTCACGCCGGTCTCCACATGGTCATCTGATGGGAGCGAGTCGAAGCATCACGACGACTGATTGGGTTGCTCGGATCCCGATCAGGCGGATTGCAGGAACAACAGGAAGAATCCGACAGCCCGCGAGATCTGCTCCTTGTCACCAGTAGCGTCTCGGTCTTGGCACGCTAACATGATCAAGATTCAATCAAGCTCCCCCAATGTGCGTTCGAATCTTATCGTTAGTCATGTTACAGTCACGATGCTTCGATCGCTCCACAGAAGCCAGTGCAGAGTTAAGCATGGATATACCCGACCGTGGGATTGTGGGAATCACAGAGGAATGTCCGTGCACGTGTATCTCGCGTTGGGAACACGCGAGTCTCGCGCGCCACCGGCCATGTCCGATGCCGTCAAAGTCGCCGACGACTCGACCCCTGGATGTCGGGTACCCCGAGGGGCCTAGGGGCCGGCGGCTCCGTCCCCGTGGAGTTTGTTCTAAACGCAGAGAGCGCTGCCCATTCCTGAACGTTTCTTGCACGTACCCTGCCCGCATGTGCTCACGCCTCCCACGCTGCCCACCTGCTGACCAACGTGGCCGGACCCCGGACACCTGTCACCACCCTGCCACCAAGTGGCATGCCGGCAGGTGGGTCTTGTGATGTCTATTTTCGGTGGTCCGCCAAGATGTATAAAACCCATTGGCGCGATGGAGCACTTTAGTCGTCCTCGTTAATTAAAAAAAAAATGCCGACACATGTGGAAGAAGTGCAGCCCGTCGTGGCTGGCAAGGGCCGCGACCCGACGCTGCCGCCCAACCACCCCATCAATGCCTTTTCGCCAATGCGCAAAATGGGCATCGTCCTGTCGCTCGCGTACGCGGGCTGTCTCGCCAACTTTGCCATTGCCATTTGCAACGTTTCCTTTGGGTGGGTCACTGATCGAGTGTTGGCTGACAATAGTGAGGTCGGAAAGTCGCTTGGAGTTGGTCCCGGCGACATTGCCAATGCGCTGGGCTACAATCTTCTCGGGTGTGGAGTCGGCTCGCTGTTTTGGAACCCCCTCAGTCGTTCGTGGGGCCGTCGGCCAGTCTACCTGATCGGATCATTCCTCTTCATGCCCGTGTGCGTATGGGAGGCGCTCTCCAAAAACTATGCGTGCTTTGTCGTTGCACGCATCATGGCCGGCATTGTGACCAGCTGGTCCCAAACCATTCCGCCCTCGTCAATCGCCGAAATCTACGTGCCACAAATGCGTGGTTCCAAGATGAGCATCTTTGGCGTCGCCGTCGTCATTGGACCAGTCATCGTGCCCATCTTTGCAGCCGCCATTGTCGAGCACCATTCGTGGCGCAACCTGTTTTGGTTCAATCTCGGCCTCGCCGCTCTCCAGTTCCTTCTCATCCTCTTCTTTGTCCCAGAGACGATGTGGAACTGGGAGGAGAACACGGATATTGTCGAAGTGGACGACAAGAAGGACACTGTAGTGGAGCACAAGCGCTCTGGCTATGTCGGCCCCGCCTTCCTCCCCCACACCGACTGGAAGCGCTTTTGGCCCCTTTGCTGGTCGCCCATCTACATGATCCACTATATCGTCATTACCGTTCCGTCCTTCTACTATGGCATCTGCCTCGGTTTCCTCTCCGTGGCACCAACCGTCATCTTCCCGCAAATCTTTGGCAAGCCGCCCTACTCATTTGCAGTCGTGCCGCTCGGGTGCGCCTTCCTCGGCTTTGGAGTTGGCGGCGTGCTCGGCAAGTGGTCTGGCGGACACGTGTCCGACATGATCGTGGCCTACATGGAGCGCAAGCATGGCCGCCGCATCCCAGAGGACCGCCTGTGGGCTGGTATCCCGCTCCTGCCGCTCATGTTCATTGGTCAACTGCTTTGCGGCGTGTGCGTGCAATACGAGCTGCACTGGATGTGCTTCATCGTCGGCGCCGCCATCAACTTCTTTGCCCTCAGCGGCATCACGACCGTCATCCTGACATATGTCCTCGAGACGTACATCTCAAAGGGCATGGACACCCAGGCCGTCTTCAACTTTTGGAAGTACCTGTGGGGCTTTGCCGTGCCCTTCTTCACCATGAAGTGGGGCGAGACGCGGGGCTGGATGGCGTGCTTTTGCGGCATGGGCGCCGTGCTCACTGGCTTTGGCGCACTCATGATTGCCGGACTCATCTGGAAGGGACACGCGATCCGCAAGTGGCAGAACATGCCCATGGAGGACTAGTATCGGGGTATTATGTAACATCTACTTTGCTTCTTCGTCAACAGTCTTTCGCGACCGCGCCACGGTCCACCACGTCAGGAGCAACGCGACAACAGTGCCTGCGAGCAGCCCCACTGACGCAGTGTAGCTGACCCTGTACGTGGGCCCAAACTTGAGATTGTAAATCTGCGGACCAACAATGCCCATGAGCTGGCACGATGCCTAGTGTCAGTCGCGCCTCGTAACAACTCACATTGGTCATTCCAATGGCCAAGCCCGCTCCCGTCGTTCCCTTGGCTGCCCGAATGCGCTCTGGCCACATGATGGGGAAGAAGCTTTGACCCGCCGCGGTTGCCATCATGACAAAGATGTACTTGGCAACCGGGGCCTTGACGGTGAGGAGCAAGATGTAGCAAACAATCTGCCCAATCTCGAGAATGAGGCCGGCAACAAAGGCATTGATAACCTTCTTTTGCACGAGGAACGCCAGCGACAGCAGGAACACGAAAACGAGCGTGTACGGCGGCATTGTCATGACCTGTGCAATCGCTGTATTCGACATGCCAAGCTCGTAAATGACGGATGGAAGAATGAAGGAGATACCCCAGCCTCCAATACCGTGTGTAATCCAAATGAGCGTGAAGGGTATAAACGAGGGAGACTTTAGCAATGCCTTTGCCTGAGCCCATGAAAAGTGCTCGTCCATCGACGGCGCGTCTGTCGACAGGTGTCCCTTGATAGCGAGCTTTTCTTCTTCGACAAGAAATTCCGAGTTGTCGGGATCTACATTAGCCTTGACTCGGGAACGACTTACAGTTGGGGAGAAGGAACAGAGTGACGACACCGCAGACAATGGCCGGGATGCCTTCGAGAATGAATAGCCAACGCCATCCGGCGAGCCCACCGACACCATTCATGAAGCTGATGGCGTAGGCCAAGAGTCCACTAATGGTGCCTGAAAACATGCCGCATGCGTAGAAGAACCCAATACGCATCGGCAGGGAATCGGGCGAGTAAAAGAAGCTAA
The DNA here is from genome assembly GCF_000293215.1 of Trichosporon asahii var. asahii CBS 2479. Classification (NCBI taxonomy): domain Eukaryota; kingdom Fungi; phylum Basidiomycota; class Tremellomycetes; order Trichosporonales; family Trichosporonaceae; genus Trichosporon; species Trichosporon asahii. The sequence goes on along the minus strand of NW_014040886.1, from coordinate 421,604 downwards.
GGTGGTAGATGACACCGGGGTAGAAGCCAGCTTCTGCTGCGCCGAGGAGCACACGGCAGGCGATGATGCCAGCATAGTTTTGCGTCGCACCCTGGCACATGGAGATAACGCCCCAGGTCAACATGATGCGGCTCATCCACGTGCGCGGCGTGAACCGCTGCAGGGCCAGCGTCGAGAATGGCTCGAGAAACATGTATGGATAGTAGAAGCAGCTGAGGGCCCACGCCCACTGCGTCGAGGTGAGGTTGCCGAGCTGGGTCTTGATGTCGGTGCCCTCCTCCTTGTTCATGATTGCCGTGTTGCTAATGTTGCCGACGTGGATACGCATGATGAGGTATACCAAGCAATACCAGTAGAGCAGTCGGCGGTCGACTTTTCTGTGCCCGCTCCTTAGGGCACCCTCGTCGTAATCAGCTGGCGATACCGAGACGGATACCTGCGCATCCTTTTCAGAGTACTCTTCGAACTTTCTGTCGCCCAGGCTTGAGGTAGAGGGTGTCGAGGACATTTTGCGGGGGATGCATGCCACACTACACTCGCTATAGTATTTTAAGCTGAATCCCGTTGCTTTCGTCGCTCGGAATTGAGATATCAGGAAATCGCCGATAGCCGTTATCAGCTCATCATCGCGCCACCCGATGGCGCAATCTTCAACATGGGTGCAATACCATTTGCGGACTTCCTCTCCAAGTGGGCACCAAGATGCGCTAAGCATTCTTGCGCCATATCGCAATGTCAGTGCACCATCGCTGCGGCGTACAAGGCATGCCCGCACTCGGTTATATACATGAGCGCCGTCGGGCAAGAATTCTTGCTTCCCAAGCCACCATGCCCGTCGCCGTCCCCACTCAGCTGCCCCAGTGGACCCGCCCTCAAAAGACCAAAGTTGACCTGCCATGGGCCGACATCAAGACACTCGACTTTGCAAAGTACGACCAGCCTGGTGGTGAAGAGGCTCTTGCCCGCGAGCTCGATGAGGCAATCCGCGACACGGGCTTCTTTTCGCTCGTCAATACGGGTTTTGAGCCCGACGAGGTGCAGCGCCAGTACGACATCGGACAGAGCTTCTTCGACCTTCCGTCCGAGGAAAAGGAAAAGGAACAGTACGCCGTCGACTTCTCAAACGGCAACTACTTTGGCTACAAGCGGCCAAACGAGAAGACGGTGCGCGGAACGCAGGTTCGCGACAATGTCGAAACGCTCAATATACCCAAGTTTATCAAGTCCAACGAGCGTGAGCCGTTTCACCCGCATCTGGAACCCTTCAGGGACGAGATCGAGGCGTTTTCAAGGGTGAGTCCCTGCTGGGACGTGGCTGACGTAGAAATCACTCGATCTCGCAGCCAAGGTCTTTCGGCTCTTTGCAATCATTCTAGAGCTGCCAGAGGACTACTTCTCGTCGAGGCATGAGTACGAGGACCCCGCCGAAGACCACCTCCGCTACATGCTGTATCACCCACGGTCACTCGCCGATGACGAGTCGGTCGAGCGAACATGGGCGCGAGCCCACACCGACTTTGGCTCATTGACGCTACTGTGGTCGCAAAACATTGCTGGTCTCCAGGTCAAGACTGGCTCTGGAGAGTGGCGCTACGTGCCGCCCGTCGACAATGGAATCATTTGCAACGTTGGTGACACGCTCTCCTTTTGGAGCGAGGGATACCTAAAGAGCACAATTCACCGCGTCACGCGTCCGCCCGAGGATCAGGCGCACCTAAAGCGCCAGGGTCTATTCTACTTTGTCCGACCGGGCAACAAAGTCGACATTACACCTGCCGAGTCTCCACTGCTCAAGCGTCTGGGCCTCCTCAAGGAGCGCAAGTCATCCAAGCCGGTAACTGGCCTCGAGTATGTTCGTACACGTGTCAAGGACTATCACGATTCAACAGAGTATGACGACCGCCGCGGTGGTACCTTCCGCGTCGGCGACCTGGAGATTGAGGATGAAGCTACATAGTTATTGGACTGATGGGACCTCTTCTGTACCAAAGTTGCCAGGTAGGACAATCTCGAGCATCTCCACATCGTCAGAGTGAGCTACCTCGCGGTGCCGAATGTGTGGTGGTTGGTAGACTGATGATCCCTTCTCGAGCCGCACCTTGACGGGCTCGGAGGCGCCGGGCTTCTCATACTCAAACTCAACCCATCCCTTCAACACATAGACCATTTGAAATGTCGTGTCGTGCTTGTGAGGTACGCCTTCAGCATGTGTCCCCGATACTGCACGGATAACGTGGGCGGCAACGGCGCCCTTTGTCGCATCATTGATGCCCAGATCGCGGTATTCGAAAAATGAACGGAGTCCGCGTGTAAACTCAGCGTCGCGCTCGTGGGTGAACACGAGGTCGGAGGCTTTGGAAGATGTGGGTCGTGCTAGTCGTGGAGCAAAGCGCGCTGACAGCCGGGCGAGCTGAAGAACTGAGCGCATGGTGTGATCGATGGGGAGACAAAGAGGACGAGTTCGGTCACTTATGTGGGCACGACCGGTGACTCGGCAATACCGAGCTCGGCCGCATCGGCCGGTCAGTCGCGTGGTCTATTGCTGGGCACTGACCCTTCACGTCTGCGATTCTGCATCCTCGTGCTCACATCCTTAACCATATTCACGACACGCGACGATGCCCAGCAGCTCAAATCTTTTAGTTGCAGTGATCTAGATACCAGTGCCTTCATGCTGAAACCAGCCCTGCGCTCTCGCCTGTGACTGACGAATATCAACGTGAGAGCTTAACCTTGTTTTGGAATTGACCCTGCAGAGCTCACGCATCCGCGAGGCACTCGACCCGTCCGCCAAATGCCAAGGAAGCAGTGAACGTAACGAGACCGACATCGTGAAGTCCACCTCCCCGTTGTGAATGATGCACTCTGCAGAATGTTGCTTCTGCACTTACTCTAATGTGGGCGCTCTGGTCCATTATCGGTGCGTCGACCGCTTTCGGTGCCAGCTTCAACACGTCCGTGTGGTTGGAGGTTGGCGGGCTATCGCCCATTTGCCAACTTCCCGGCGCCTTTAGTTACAATGAGAGCAGCGGGCTCCTCGATAGAACATGGTTTGGCAGACCAATCTGGCTCAGCTCAAACTTCGTCGGGACGGCCTTCAACATTACGGGCTCATTGCAATATACTCCGGGGGCGACAGAGCTCCAAAAGTCCACGCCACTCGCCTCTACGCGACTCGGGGACGACCCACCGTCTAATGTGACCTTCCAGGAGAACGCATCGATTGACGCACTCATTGCGTCAATGTCTGGGCTGAACCTCAGCAACAATGTGGTTGGAACAGAGATCGGGTTTCGAGTAAACTGCTCGTACAACAAGTTCCAGTTTGAAGTCCCAGTTCTCACGCAGGCGTACGTGTCTTGCCGGGTGATCGCTGACGATTAGGCCATCGTATACGGACATGGAGTTCGAGTCTCATCCAGTCATGGAGTCTGGCAAGCTCGGGAGTCGATTCAAGGTACATGCGTTTGCCTCTTCAGAGTACATCTCCATTCTCGACAATAGAGTGAACGAATTGAAGACCAATGGTCTGGATTATGGAGCCATCGACAATGGTATTCAAGTCCGCGACTATACCGAGCTCACTTTTGATGTTCCCGACAACACCACGCTGGTCAATGTGACGGGCCCATTGGGAGGAAACTTTAGTTGCTACGCTGCGCTCAAGCCTGCGCCTGAATGGTGGAAGAATGATGGTCCCCCTCTTTTGGGGGTCCAGTCATTCTCGAGCCATAGATCAGAGGTCAGAGCGTTGGAAACCTTTCTGGTACTCCCACTAGACCCCACTGTGAAGTATCAACTGTCGATGGGAGGCGACAGCAACACTTCCGCTATCTGCAACATTGGCGGTGTCACCTCTTACTCGTACTTCTGGTGAGTCAGCCTTAAGAGGCCACGCTGACAGCAGGAAACGGAACGACACGGGCCCCGTCACCCCGACTCAGTCTGTAGTGGAAACATCACAGACGTCGCAGCCAGCAACGATAGGCCTGCAGCGCAAGGGCAGCTCTCCGACCGGAGCCATCGTCGGCGGCGTCGTGGGCGGCGTCGCCGGATTGCTATTGATTCTACTCGGTTCGTGGTGGTTGCGGCGTCGCCGCAAGTTGGCCGCCGACGACGATGCCAGTGTCGTCGATGACACTGCCCGCGCCCACGAGCCCGCAAGCGATTTCAAGGGTGATCCTCCAGTGCTCGCCCCGGTCTTGCGCAACGATCTCTCCTTTAGCACCACCTCGCTCTCCGACCAGGCCACTACGGTTAACGCCGTATCAGCGAGCTCCCATATTGGGCCTATCTCTGAGCAAAAGCCGAAAACAACGCCCGGCCCCAGCATACCCAGCACTACCTCTCCCCATAGTGGAGGTCCCCATAGTGGAGACTCGCCTCCCTCCTCGCCATTGGTCCAGTATGCCGAGGACGCCGAGGACGCAGCTCCGCGACGCCGCGAGCCCCTCATTCTCCCTCCGCGGTACAAGGAGGCGTGGGGCCGTCCACGGGTGCTCCCAGAGTCAGAGGACGGTACAGGCGTCTTTAGGGCGGATGATGGCGGCAGCAAGGCCGAGCCGTAGTGCATGCATGGTGTCAATAGGCCTAACCAGATGCAGTTTGACCGTGATCGCGGCGCTCTCCGCCACTAACAATGGCTCACCCGCTAGCGCGCTCCTCTACCGACAAGGACGGTGCAACGTATCTTGCAATCTTCACACTTCGACATGTCGCCACTGCACGGATATCGCACACCTTGGAACGAGTACCCCGACTGGCAGGGACAGTACGACTTCGCCGTCAAGGTATCGCCCTACAGCGGCCCGGGCAGGACGCACGTCGAGCGAGTGGGGAATGGACCGCTCTCCCGAGTGGTGCGATACCAGGGCCCACCCGTCGGAGGCGTCCTTTCTCGTCTTTGGCGCGCCATACGCCCCGGGCCCGTCTTCTTCACGAGCTTCCTCTACGACGACGGTGGCGAGCACGAAGTCCCCCGTGCGGCACTGACAAACGGCTTCCGCCAGCTCGTCGGTGACTGGCACGATCTGCGCCGTCTTGCGCTCTCAGTGTACGTCGCATGGGACCTGGCACCCTTCCAGGGTCCCGGGGGCCAGCGCGTACCAAGCAGAGTCGAGGTTGCCGAGCTCGAGATGGCCTTCTATGAGGACCTTTTGGACACGTCGAAACGGTATGCCAAGATCGCGGCGCGGCTGCATTGGGAAGCAGAGTTCTGGGGTCAATACCTCGCCCACCTGTCCGACTGTGAAGATGCCGGTCGCCTCCCACCACCATTTTCACGATTCCCGGGTCAAATCAAGAACAGCGTTTCCGAGCGGTTCCGGTATCGTTTGCGCATGTGGCGCGACGGAAGGACAATAGACGACTATATCTTTCGCGCTGCGCAAGGACTTTACGAACGCGAAGACACGCCAGAGTTGACGGACCTGAAGGAGAGTCTGCGAGATCTGAGGTTCAAAATTCTCGAGGCGAAGGGATACCCCGAGGGAGGAGCAAAGCTTGATCTCCTCGACCCAGGCCGATATCGCCCGCCGCCTGCCAGATTGTGAGTCTGCCTCTGGAACCGGGCTGACGACAGCATCACGGCGAAAGAAGCGCATGACAACCTCACTCTCTTCTTTCACCCGCGCAGGCATAGCCTCTGTTTCAACACGCCCCAGTCGTTTGACGTGGACGAGAGTTATGAGGTTCCCCGCACCGCCGCGCAAGCCCAGTTTGCTCGCGAGCGCAGCGACCCCGAGCCGCTCAGCGTGTGGACGCGCATGTCGACTGTCTCAGGGCAGAATCAGAGATCCTCCTATGCCCCACCATCACCATACTCCGAAGCAAGCTCCTCGAGCCTTCTGCGATGAGCTTAACATGTTGTGATACACTTCTGACATTGTTGCTTCTACCACCACCTCTCCTCGAATGACGCCTTCTTGTCGGCAAAGCGTACGTCGGTTGAGAATCGGATACGTCCTTCGGGATCCTCATTGTTGGCGCTGCAGTGCACCTGGCAGCAGTGGTGGAACACGACATCGCCGGCCCGGTAGTCGGCCACGAGCCAGCGCCGCCGCGTGCTCGATGCAAACATCTTGCTATCAGTCGTTAGACCGCCACCTGTAAGCATCTGGTGTCAGCGGTCGACGGAAATGGGGACTCACATTCTCGTTGAAGGCGTCCAGTTGCGCCTCCTCTGGGAGATTCGCGTTGAGCTTCTTGAACAGGTTCTCGATCTCGGTGCCCAGCGGCACGGAGTCCTCGAGATACATCAGCCCGCCACCGATGGGGGAAATGTCGCCGATTGGAATCCACGCCGTCAGTGCGTCCGGTTCCATGCCTCGGAGGTACCTAAAGTCAGCTTCCAAGCAAAGCCTTGGCGATCATACTCACATCTGGTCGTAGTGCACGCGGGTAGCGGTGCGGCGCGAGTGGGGTAGGTTGGTGCGCAGCACCTGCTGCCTGAAAGCCCACGGCTGCTTCCACTCGCACTTGATGCGCGCAGCCATGTCGGCAATGAGGGGATGAGCGACAAAGTCTCGAACAAAGCGTTCATAGTTGGCGCCAGTCCGATACTCGGCGAGCGGGTCTTCACCGTCGAGCTCGCCGTAGATGCCGCTGTAGATGCCCTCCTCGGGCGAAGTGCCTTCCTTCAGTACGCCAGTGTGCTGAACATATTCAAAGAAGCGACGGCGGACATCGAGTACTTCCTTTCTCGGAAGCAGACCGCGCAAGTGTACTACGCCGTCGCGCTCGTACACCTTGCGGATGAGGTCGATGGGCGCATTGGCGGGTAGAGACGGGAGCCAAGCGAGGTGCTCGGTGGGTATCTGGTGTCAGTGTGCGCGGTGGCAACTGGCACATACACGACCACCTTCGTTGCCCTCAATGGAGAGGGCGTCCAGATCCCATCCCTTGTGCTTGCGTTCGCCGTCGAGGCGGACACGGGGTGGGATGCTCCGCTTGGGGTCTGGGTATCTGGCGTTGTCGGTTATCATGGATCGGGTGAGGAATGGTCACAAAGGTAAGTCGCGCGACACGTCAAATGACACGGTGTGCTGGGAGAGTCTTGGTGCATGGGCTGCGTGGTCGTGTGGGCATGATGCTTCTTGTTGAGGTCATGGGGTTCTCAGAATGGTCAGATGATCCTGCCCTCGATCAGATGATCTTATCAGGTCCTCCCTGACGTTGCCATTGCGGGGACCCACAACGGATCCAATTTCGACAGACGACGGCCTACCCCTGACGACCAATCGATGTTGCCTACCCATGTGTTGTGTCTTTCCTTGCTCATTGCCCTCACGCATCTCTTCAACGTTGACCTCCATCCACCCTTCTCGCTTCCATGTCTGCATCATCGAGCTTCCTGGTATCTCCGGACTTCCCATCTCACTACCCCCCGCTCACGACCTTCAAACTCACTAACATCACCTCATCTCGAGCCGTGATGAACTCCGGCTCTTTCCACGCCTCCTCCCCTTCGACATCATTGCAAGGATCGGTCCTCGAATGCGTGTCCTGCCGGGTTGATGCATACCCAAAGAGTCGGATGAGCTCCTCCTAGTCATTGCGGACACCTACGTGACGAGGATGAGTCCGCATTCCGCGATCGCGACCTAACAGTCCGACATTCCGCAGCACGCTAAGCAACCCTGTCGACAGGCGGAGGAATGCTGAGCCTCCTTGTGTTTACCTCGGTGAACCACGTTCAACGCTCCGCACAACTCTTTCCTCTGACAACAGTATCGCGAGCATTGCGAAGGGACGAGATTTACAGACTGCGACGCCATCCATCTCGAATACTCCGCACAGAGAGAGCGATTGCGAATTAGTGGCAGGATGCCTCCTGCAAAAGACGAGGTCGCGGTGCCCTATGCCTTCCTCGAAGTGAGTCACCATCTGATTTTGCCGCTGACGAAAGCGATATCCTCATCCCGCCTTCCTTCTTCCTACGGACTGGGACTCGAATGGCGATGTCACCTGGGGAAACGCTGCCTGGCGGGCAGTTGTGGAGAAGCAAACACTTCTCGAGTTGTCTTCAGGCGGCGATTGCGAGCGTCTGAGGGTTTGGATCGACAAGGCATCGGCTGCGCCGCTGCGGGTTGAATTCACCTTTGGAGCTTACGAACTCGTCCATACTGCAACCGATGATGGGTTCGTGATCACCTCAATGCCGTGCACGAGGCGAACCAAGCGAACCGGCATGCCAGTCCCATGTGAACGACCCTCTCCATCAAGCTCGGCCCCCTTAGTCGAGCTTACCGCCCCGCAGCTCACCCTGGCTCCGAACGATAACAACAGGCTCCTAGGCAGCATTGCAAACGACCTGATGATCCCACTCGGCCTTGTTTCCGGGCCATTGGACGATCTGAAGCAAGAGATTGCCTCTGATGATGCCTTGCAACTTCTCAAGCTTGCACGGCGAAATGTCGGCCGACTGCTCTCGCTAGTCAGTACGCTGATTGAAGTGAGCTCCACGAATCACACCGAGCAGACATCCGGCTTCGTCCGCACCAATCTCGGGGCTTTCACTCGCGACATAAGCACCATGTTCATAAAGTCTTTCGAGAAGTCCAGCAGCAGCCTAAACATTGACTGCGACTTGGCAGACAAACCTGTATACATCGACCGCCAGAGCTGGGAGAAGATCACTGTGACTCTGCCGCGCATGGCGACGCAGTACAACAATGGGTGCGTGCACAGAGAGCATTGCTGACTCGAGCGTGGTCGGTGTCGCCATAACGTACACCGAGGCGGAAGCGGTGCTCACCTGTAGTGGTATAGTCGATTTCCACATTGAAGCTGCCGGTTCCCTATCCTCGGAGACGAATGCCCCAGGCGGAGTCGTTCTCGACTTTGCCCTCATAAGCCGGCTGGTAAACGTGCATGGTGGCAAGCTTGCATTACGAGATAACAAGACTTCGTGTGTGACAATCAGCCTCCCACTGGGCAGTGCCCACCTGCCCCCGGACAGACTGTACCAAGGAACCGAACCCCCCGCATACGAAGTCAGCAAGTGGGATGACTCTGATGACGGGTCGCTGAGCTCGCCAATGAGCGTACGAGGGGTCGACAGGTCAACCCTCCAGTTCGAGCCGACTGATTGTGTGCTATTGGTGGACGGTAAGCGTCTCCACAGCCCATCTGACCACAGACTCCGACTCGATGCAGTACATGCGGACCATCTTTCAACCGCTTTGCAAAGTCTTCGAAGCCAAGGACAAGGATGAAGCCCTTAGGATCATTGAAAGGACGCCTCCGACTCTTGTGATTGCCGATACCATGTCGCCAAGTGACGGCGAAGGGCTGGTTGCCACGATGCGTCGAGGCTCCCGCACCGTAAGCACGATTCCTGTAATCTTGTTGACTGGGCACGAGCGCCCCAACGCCGGGGCAGCAGACGACTATCTGCTTCGGCCCTTCAACGCCCGCGAGCTTCTCCTGCGAGGCCACATGCAGATGCAGATGGCAAAGCGTCGCGTTCTGCTAGAAAACTTGTACGACCAGCAAGCAGACGAGATGCGCATGTTGATGGACGAATCTCCCATTGGCATCTTCCGAGGCGACCCAGGCGGTGCAATCACCTACTACAACGATGCTCTGTACGACTTGTCCGGCCATCCCCGCGGCACCGACCTCCAAGACTGGCCGCGCTATATCAAGGAGGAGTACCGAAAGCCACTCCTTGAAGCATGGGAACACTGTCGAAACTCTGACCAAACGGAGTACACCATGGACGCCCAGTGGATTGGAGGGCGTTGGGGTGGGTCGGGCACCAGTCCTCGCTGACGCCAGTGAACGTTCGGGTCAAGAAGATCTTTCGCTTTGGCGAATGCGTGGCCCTTGTTGGTTGTTGTGCCGACACTACGGACGCGCGACTCGCTGCAGATCTCCAAGTGGAGCGCGCCAGGGTGGCAGAAGAGCAGCGACGTAATGCCGAAAACGCCAAGGCTGAAGTCGACCTCCTCGTTGACATCACGTCTCACGAGATTCGAAACCCGATCAGCAGCCTCATGCAGTGTGCATCCCTCGTCCGGACCAATCTCGTGGGACTGCGCTCAGAGCTCCAAAAGCTGGTGGGGGACAGCTTTTACCCGACTGAACAGCTGGTCCAAACCCTGGGAGATGATATCGAAGCACTCGACAACATCTATGCCTGCGGCCTCGCCCAGGAGCGCATCTCAAATGACGTGCTCGCCCTAGGCAAGGCGCAGCTCAACCTCCTCGACATTCACGACATTGACGTCAACATCAAGGACGAGGTGCAGCGCATCGTCAACGTCTTCAAGAATGAAGCACGCATGGGCCGCATTCGCCTGTCGCTCGAATTTTCAGAGGCCTTTGACCGGTTGCAGGTTGATCACGTCATGCTCGATCCCGTCCGGTTCGGTCAAATGTAAGTTCACCGTCGACAATGCTGACTCAGTGTCACGAATCTGCTAGCCAATGCCGTTCGCTTCGTTGCTTCCAGCAAGCAGAGACGCATAGATGTGCATGTCGACATTGGCACGTCGCCTCCGCAAAACGGCGTATGCACCTTGTCAGACGGGCCCGTCACCCTCGACACGGACCTATACCTCTGCGTCTCGGTGGCGGACACGGGCCCCGGACTACTGCCCTCGGAGCTTGAAACTCTGTTTCAGCGCTTTTCGCAGGCCAGCTCGAAGACACATACCGTCTTTGGCGGCTCGGGACTCGGTCTCTTCGTGTGCCGCAAAATCACCGAGCTCATGGGCGGACACATCGAGGTGGCATCGCGGTACACGGAGGGTTCAGTCTTCCGCTTCTTCGTCAAGACGCGTGCGTCGAAGAGCCCGACGATACCGGTCCCCGCCGCACCTTTCGTCCCCCCGGATAAACTGCGGGTCTTGATCGTGGAAGAGTAAGGCTTGGTGGTCTCCAAATGACGCAAGCTGATCTCAGCAACATTATCAATCGTCGAGTCCTTGCGCGACAACTGAAGCACGTCGGTCTAGACTGTGAAAGTGAGTGACCGTGTCGTCAAAGCTGATCGTAGGTGCTGTGAATGGGCTTGAGGCTGTCGAGCGAGTGCGCGCGGCCCCCTTCGACTGCATTCTTATGGACTTGGAAATGCCCGTCATGGACGGGTACACGGCGACGCGAACTATACGCGAGGACGAAGCACAATCAGTCTCTGCCAGTGCCATCATTGCCTTGAGTAGGTTCTCCAATCCAGCCCTGATCTGACCTCAGCCGGAAATGCGCGTCAGGCACAACTCGAAGAACGTATGAGGGATTTTGACGACGTGATAGTGAAGCCTTATCGTCTGGTGAGCTGACCGGAGATTAGTCACGGAGCTGACGATAGGACGACCTTCTGCGCAAAGTTGAGAATGTCGCGACGAAGCGGAAGGTGCCGTCGCCAGACGTTTTGCGACGAGGTAGCGTCGGATACCCCGTGGCCGCGCAAGCCGAGGGCTGGGCAATCAGCCCGGGGGACGAACAGGGTCCGAAGGCAACAGAGCCTACTCCGTCGACAATACCTGAGGAGACAACGCCTATACCCAACGCCGGGCCCTTGCCGCGCCCCTCCACGCCCCACCGTACAACACATCCCTTAGGACGCTGTTCACCAGTCACAAGCCGGCCGAGCAGTAGAATGAGCGCCCACAGCCTGCACCTTGATCCTCCCAGTCGCCCGAGCAGCGTCGCCGGTCACTAGTGGGAGACTAGTCCTTTCGAGTCTAGTCCTCTTCGAGTGTTGGCCAAGTTGTCTACAAGGCTGCCATGGAGGAAATGCGCGCGTCGACACTTAAGATGTGAGCAACGAGGCTTTCTTTTATCCCCGTTCGCTATCGTAATTGTACGTGGGTGTGATGAGACTTTCGCGAAACGGAACCGCCCCGGAACGAGCATCACGAAAGTAAACTGTAACCTTAATGCCTCCCGCTCCCTCATGCATAGTATCAACAATTCTGGCTCATGTTCGACCAAGCTGTTGAGCTAACAAGCACCGCGTTCCTGAGCTTCATGCTTCGTTGCGAGTGACAGAGCATCGCCTCACGCGACCGCCCTCGTAGCGCTCACTCAGGGATGTTGAGCTAACCCATCTCCCCCTGCCATGCCCACATCCACAACTGCAATGCCCCGTTTCTCACTATCGCTTTCAACATGTGGTGGTTGCTCGCCGTCGCGCGCGACGCGCGCGCAGCCGACCTCAACTCTTCCGTATTCCTGGAGGTCGGCCCATACTCGCCAATGGCGAGTCTGGATACGCTCTCTTTCAAAGAGAATCCGTACACTGGGCTCTTCGACCGACAAAAGTTGAACGTGCCAGTGACGATCAACTCGACCTTCGTTGGCACGGCCTTCGAGCTCAGCGGGGCTTTGACTCTTCCGATTTGGAGTCCCGACATCAATACTGCGCTGGCGACGACCACGTCGGGAGGGTATAGCAATGCCACGGGCGTGCAGAATGCGTCAGCGGATGGAGTCATCGTCGCCATGTCTGGCCTCGACCTCGGCCTTCACGACTTCACGACCACCCTCACCGAAACGGTCAACTGCACCTTTCGGGCACTTCGCTTCCAAGTCCCCTTCCTCTCACAGGCGTAGGTGGCAGTCAGAATCCGCTCACACCAGACCATCCTTCGAGCAAATGGAGTCGCGCACCGACAACGCCATCGAAGGAGGACTGCCAAGCAAGCACTTCACGCTCCGCAACTTCTCGTCATCGGAGTATTTGTCCAAATCGCGGGCACAGCGAGAGTCCGAGAAGCAGGGTGGCATGTCCTGGCGTAAGACTCAGACGAATGCAATGATCGTTGAGGGTTACACTGAACTAGCATACAGCGTGCCCGACAACACGACCCTCCTCAACATCACCGGGCCGATTATGAGCTACTGCTCGTGCTATGCGGCCGTCAATCCGCGCCCAGCCTGGTGGAGCAAACTCCCGTCCTTTCGGGCAGGCGTCCGTCTATCGCCAGGCGACGAGACCTTCTTCGTCCTACCTCTCGACCCAACCGTCAAGTATGAGCTGGCGATTGGGTCTGTCGATAGCATGACGGACGACACCCCAGCTCTCGACAAGTACTCCAACTGTGGCATCACGGGGGTCACTTCCTACTCGTTCTTCTGGTAGGTATCGGCGAGGCGAAGCTTACACCAGGAAACCAAACGTGACGGAACCGCAAGGCACAGACCCAGAATCCCAGGCCGACGCCGCATCCGGCAAACCAAAGTCTGCTCCGGTCGGAGCCATTGTCGGAGGGGTAGTCGGAGGGGTTGTAGGACTGCTGCTGTTCTTGGCAGCTGTGTGGTGGTGGCGGCGACGGCGGAGAAGCGGTTCCGATGACGCGAGCCTGATCGACGACACCAAGCTCGCCTCCGAGCCCGAGTCTGCTTCAGATCGCGACACCAAGGTACCTCCGCCCCCAAGCTGGCAAGACAGTGGCTCAATCGATGGCGTGTCTCCTTCTGACCATCTCTCCGACCAGGCAACCTCGATCATGCCTGCCTTGGGTTCCGAGATTGGCACCCATTCGGGCTCATCGGCGTCCAAGCTATTGCCTCCCGAGGCTCCTCCGTCGAAACTTGGCGATAGGGCGCTAGAGCACAAGGTCGAGTTGCTACACCATATTGATCATTCCAGAGTGGGAGACCGCTCACTGGAGCACAAAGCGGCGTTCCTTCCTCAGGACGAGCCAGGACCGTCGCAGCAAAGGTCCCTACCTCGACCGCCGTTGGTTCAGTACGAGCAGGATGCCGAGGATGTGCCATCAGAGCCACTGATCTTCCCTCCTCGGTACAAGGAGGCGTGGGGCGAGCGACGTGAACAGTCTGCTGCTGGAAACCATATTGTTGACCGAGAGTCTGTACTGAGGGCTGATGATGGTGGCAGCGGGAGACCGCCCGCATAGATACAACACTCGAGTCTGCAACCGATGCACATGGGCACGAGTTTTCACCTGTGACAAGCACTGTCTGCATTTGTCGCCATGCAGAGGCTGTGGTTCGCCCGATCTCTGGCTGAATGGGATCGACGGGCGATCGAGGGCGCACGGCGATCAAGGGCGCAGGGCGCAGGTTTCAAGCATCAAGGCGTTGTGGCGGAGCGGTTAACGCGGTTGACTAGAATGGTCTCTCCTCGGAGAGGGATTCCGGAAATCAACTTCCTTCGGGAGCGCATGTTCGAATCATGTCAACGTCGTAAATCTTTTGCTACTCGTTTTTGTTTGGCGGGGTCTACCGTGATCATGCGAGGTGAGTGCGAGGCAGGCCGGAGACGGGGTGATTCGTGAGCGGGCTTGCTGGAAAGAGGCAGAGGGATCGTTGAAGGCGGTGATTTCAGCAGCGAGTTGGGGCAGGTGGAAGGTGACTGCGCCGCAGGCCTCGTAACGCATGTTGGAATCGTGTCACCGTCGTTAGACGCTATGCCTCAAAGATCACCTTCCTGCAGTGGCAGGCATGCAGAAGAGATGCGGCGACAATTCTGAGGGCAGAGAAGAGGGAAAACGGGCCGGGAAACACTGTCAGAGGCGGCCGGCAGTTAACCTGGCGCGCACCCGCGTAAAGCATGTTCAAAACATGTCAACGTCGGGAGTTCGGGTGGAGGTCTGGGTGCAGCGGAGAGCATGTTCAAATCCTGTCAACGTCGTTCATACGGTTTCACTCCTCGACCACCTTCACAGAACTGGAAACACTCGATTAACCAAACAAAGGCTGAAGATGCAAAGAGCTCGTCCCTCATACATGCCTTCTGCCGTGCTTCCTGGCGTGGCCGCTTCACATTCTCTCGCCCAGTGCATCGGTGGTACATCTGCTTTCTAACTCAAACGCAGTGTACTGGAGATCTGGGCCATTCATCTGCGGACATTCAATGTGGACCCGACGACGCGGGGCCGCATGTGCTTCGGCATCGCTTCTCACCGCCATCACTCCGGACCAGGGGAAGCGGAGTCATCCTGCGGACCCCCCCATGGCCCCGTGACAGTGAAACGCCGAGCGCGCGATCACAACTAAAGAAGTCATGCTCATACTCGAACGCCCACTGACATGCAGGTACGTGCACACGTTCGCGATACACTGATACCCCGCACATGTAACCCGCTGCGTTAACCCGGTCTGAGGGTCCGTCATCAATGTTACGCCCGCTCGAGGACGAGGCGGTTCCGCGATCTGACCGACGGCTCCTTGATCTCACAGGCGATGGATTGGGTCTCCAAGGACTGCGGTGCTGCGGTGCTATAGTCTGGACCTCATCAACAGGCTATAAAGGAGTAAAGGCAAGGACTTCAGACGCCCAAACCTTCCACCTAACTACTCGAAATCGACAACATACCAACCAGAGCCATGTACACCTCCCTCCTCACCATCCTCCTCGCCGCCAGCTTCGGCTCGGCGCGCACGATCACGGTTAAGAACAGCTGCAAGGACACGATCTGGCCTGCGATGTTCACACAGGACCCCTCCCAGGCACCCAAGCATCCTACCGGCTGGGTCCAGAAGCCCGGTGAAGTGGTCTCCTTCGCTGTCCCTGACGTGTGGAAGGCAGCGCGCATCTGGGGCCGCACACACTGCAACGCCGACGGCACTGGCTGCAAGTCGGGTGACTGTGGTGATCTCGAGTGTAAGGCCGGCGTGACTGGCAAACCCCCTTCCTCGCTCGCCGAGTTCACCCTGCAAACCACTGGCGGGCCGGACAACTACGATGTCTCACTCGTAGATGGCTTCAATCTTCCCGTCAGCATCAAGCCGAGCCGCGCGGACTGCCCCGCGCCCAAGTGCGTCAAGGACCTGAACCCTGGCTGCCCTGCCGAGCTCAAGCCCAAGGACGGCGGCGACGGCTGCCTGTCGCAGTGCCAGGTCGATGCGCTCGCTGGCCACGCGGACAACAACCCCAACTGCTGCTCTGGCATCCACGACAAGCCCGAGACGTGCCCCAAGAGCGGCGTCAAGTACTACGACTACTTCAAGAACGGGTGCCATGATGCGTACGCCTATGCGTACGACGAGAAGAGCGAGAGCGCCCTCTGGACTTGCGACGGTAGCAAGGGGCTGAGCGATTATACAGTCGAGTTCTGCCCCTCGTAGGCCGCCGCACGGAACGGTACGTCCTGTCCTAGCCTGGGTCTGGGGGGCAGTGACCTCCTCCAGTCCCTTGTGCCTTGACATGACGTCTGTAATAGTGCTATTTGTCCAGCTTGGAAGATTCAAATGATGCAAGAACCATGCAAACTACAAACATGCATGAGACTGATCTCTCTCACCCCACGTGTCAGGCAGTGGAGCATGTGCTTTTGCTCCTGGTGGAATTCGAAAGAAGGCAGCAATCAGTTTTCACAGAATAAAATTATCCTCGGCACATCAACGATCAACATTGACGTCACAGATTACAAAAAAAGTCTCCTCTCCTATGATGTCGGCCGTTCCGGCCTGCGGTTCGTGCGGCACGGGATGCACTGCGCGCGATAAACCCCCTAGACCTTCGGGCAGGTGCACGTCTGCTGAATCATAAACCTAGGATGCAGGAGCGGTAGCCAACCAAGAGCCGTGGTGGGTTGCTTTTCCCGCCGGGCTGGTGGAGGCATGTGGAGGCGGCTACGGTGCCCGAGTGGAGGCGCGGGTGGAGAGTGGTTGATCCGGGTCTGCTATAAAGGTCGGAGCAGCTCCCACGGACACGTACCCACACCCTCACACACAACACACAGCACACACAGCACAGACACAATGAGCACACAGAAGATCGGAGCCTGGGTCGGCAAGGACGCGAAGGACGCGAGCGAGGGCAACCTCTCGTTCCAGGAGATTGACAGCAAGAAGTGGGAGGAGACCGATGTCGATGGTGAGTCACCGCGCCTCAAACAGCGCCAGCTAGCGCCATCCGGAGCCGAGCCCTCCGGCACGATCCAAGCACACCGCTAACATTTCCAGTCAAGGTGCTCTACTGCGGTATCTGCGCGACGGACATTGGTGGCCTGCAGGGCCACTACGGCAAGTTCTCCGAGTCCGACCCTGCCGTGTGCGGCCACGAGATTGTTGGCGAGGTGACCAAGGCCGGCTCGCAGTCGGGCCGCAAGGTCGGCGAGTTCGTCGGCATTGGCTACCAGACGGACTGCTGCGGCGCGTGTGGCATGTGCAAGGGCGACCACCCCGACTGCTGCTCCCAGCTCGTCAACACCATTGCGGGCCCCTACAAGCGCGACGCCGTCAAGGGCCAGCGCGCATACGGCGGGTTCGCCAAGGTGTGGCGCGGCCCGGGTCGCTTCGCGATCCCGCTTCCCGAGGGCGTTGACGCTTCGACTGCCGGCCCCCTGTTCTGCGGCGGCATCACCGTCTTCACCCCGCTGCAGAAATGGGGCGCGGGCAAGAGCCGCAAGCGCGTCGGTGTCGTCGGTATTGGCGGATTGGGCCACATGGCGCTCCAGTTCGCGTCCGCCATGGGCGCCGAGGTCACGGCCATCTCGCGCTCGGACCGCAAGAAGGCCGACGCCGAGAAGCTCGGCGCGAAGCACTTCATTGCCACGGGCGACGACACGGGCAAGGCGTGCGAGGCGCGTGCAGCCACCCTCGACCTCATCATCTGCACCATCAACCCCGCCAAGCTCCCCGTGCAGGAGTACCTCCAGCTCTTGGCTCCCGAGGGTGTCTTCGTCATTGTCGGTATCCCCGAGCAACCCCTCGCCTTCTCTGGTCTCCCGCTCGTGATCAAGAACGCGGCCGTTGCTGGCTCGCACATCGGCTCGCCCGACCAGATCACCGACATGCTCAAGTTCTCCGTCCAGCACAATGTCAAGCCCTGGGTGCAGAAGTACAACATGGACGACATCAACAAGGCCCTCAAGGACTTTAACGCCGGCAAGCCCGAGTTCCGCTTCGTCCTCGTCAATACGGACAACGGCGGCAAGCTCTGAGCAGACGGATGTCAGTGGGTGGAAACAAAATGTAGCTTCTAGTATGCAGTCTTAGAGATCTTGACGCAGAGTCGAACGTCTAGTGTTTAATGGGTCGGGCTTCTCATCTACCACACCTAGCTCGTCAAAATCTTGCATGGCTGCTCTGCCATTGCCTGTTTTCCAACAACCGCGATTGCCAGCGAGGGCTCATGTACCTTCGCCGGCTGAGGCAAACAAGCAGTAACTCACGGCGTTGTGGCGGAGTGGTTAACGCGGTTGACTCGAATGGTCTTTCCTCTCGGAAAGGGGTTCTGAAATCAACTTCCTTCGGGAGCGCATGTTCGAATCATGTCAACGTCGTAAATCTTTTGTTGCCCCCGCTTTGCTGACAGCGAGAGTGTTCTTTTGGTGTGGATTGGATGCAGAAATGTCGAGAAATCGAGGTGGAAGTGGAAGATGTGGTGTTGTGTTTGATGGAGGGAGGGGGGCGTAGGTGGAGGTGGCAGGAGGGCGCAGAGGGGCGCAGCTTGCCTCAACACCCAGTTCGATCGAACAGACCAGGCCAGACGACGGCGAGAGCATGCAAAGCTGCAAAGTGCAAAGGCCCCTAGCGTGCAGGCATAGTCTAGCCTGTACATGGTCAGTGCATATCATATCAGGCCGTGCTGCAGATCCCGAGCACGAGACCATAGAGCACGAGACTGGTGAGCACGAGTCCAGCAGTGCCTGCTCGTGCCTCTTCCACCGACTAGTCGCTCTCTCACATTCCTCGACCCGCACAGCGTTAGTTCCTGCGCACAAGCGACGGACAGCGACGCACAGCCTATGCACGGCGATACGCTCGAGCAGTAGCCAGACAAGCCAGAGCCGGCGGCATGTCCACCGCTGCAAGCGAGGGTTATGTCTCGCCCCGCTCGACCCTCGACTGATTTCTGCACTTGACCTGATATCAGCCCTCCGGCCTCGGTATCGATAAGCCTGAGCTTATATCCGGAACGCACTTCCGTCCTCGCTCGTGGCCCGTGTCAACAAGGAACGTTTCCCCCACTCGGCTGCAGCCCCCACTCCGAAGTAGCCGAAATGCCCCCCGCACGTGTGCACAACTAAAGTTCAAAATGGTCGTCACAGTTTCATAATAAACATAATAGTACAAAGAATGAAGTACACGAAAGATTGAAGAACTAGAGCACACCCACCGCAGCCAGAATGGCATCGGGCGCCCGCGCCGGATCACACTCTGCGCCGAGGTAGTAGTGTGCCCACGCGTCCGCGTCGGCGGGGGAGAGGGTGCGGATCTGCGACGCCGACGTCAGGGCCTGTTGAAGTTTGTTAGCGTGATTTCCGAGAATACTCGGGCAGACAGGGGAGGTTCGGGATCGAGCTGTTCCGAGCTGGATTTCGCTCCGCCATCTGCCGAACATGAAATGGAATACAGGAGAGTAACACTTACGACTAGAGGCGGCGCTGGGAGCGTCGGCAGCACGGGCAGGAGGGGGATGCCGGCGGCGTGGCGGGCGCGGTTCATGTGTCTGATGTCAGCTGGCACGGAAAGAGGATCAAAGCTCGAGGAACTCACGCAGCCATGAGCGCGTCGACCATGACGTCGCGCGGATTCTTGCTCTCGACCTCGAGTTTGGCGATACGTTCCTTCTCCTCTTTCTCCTCGCGCTCGCGGAGCTCGCGATCGCGTGCCTTCTGCGCCAACTTGCGCGCCATGCCCGGGTCCACCTCGGGGGCACACGAGAGCGGGATGAATCCGCCCAGACTCGACTGCGTCGCGCGCGGCCCGAGTTCGAGCACGGGGATGGCGGGCGACATGCTCTGGCTCGCGGGCTCGGAGCCGTAGTCGTCCATGCTCATCTCGAAGCGGGAGGAGAAGTAGTCGCCCGTCAGGTGTGAGTGGTCAAACTCGCTTTGGCGTGCCGAGGGCGGCGGCGTGTGCGAGAGGTGTGCGGGTACGCGGGGGTGGTGGTGCTCGTCGAGCTCGAGGTCGTCCTCGAGGTCAAAGTGCACGCTGCGTACTGGCGACGACTGGACTGTGGGCGACGGAAGCGGAGGCAACATCGTAGGCTTCAGGATCGGCGCTGGTGGGCGCACGGGCGAGAAGCCAGCGACACCACCCATGACGAGCGGCGACATGGCGCCCTTTGGTACGCCCGCTGACGGCACTGTCGCAACTGGCGCGACTTCGGGCGGCGTGATGGGCTCGGGGGCGGACGTGACGGGCGCCATGGTCGTGACGGGCGCGACGCTGAGCGGCGGCATGGTCGTGACGGGGTTGAGGGAGAAGGCGGCCATGGGCTTGATGAGCGGCGCGAGCGTCTCGGGCGACGACGACGCGGAGCTGAGGCCGAGCACGGCACTCTTCCACTCCTCGACCTCGCTGCGGCCCAGCGGCCCAGCATTGGCGCAGAGCTTGAGCACCTCCACGACCGCACTGTGCGACAGCGGCAGGGGTAGACCGCCATGCATTTGGTGCAGGATCGGGAGCTCGGTGCACGTCGAGAACTGCGGAGACTCGAGGATCTGGTCCGGGACGGGGACGATGGTGAGCATGTCGGCGGTTCGGGTACGGGTGCGTGACGTAGGTGAACCGGTAGCGGGAGGGGTCGGAGGGGATACGTCTAGCGGGTCTAGCGGGTCTAAGTCGGAGGCGGTCGCGGAGGATGACGAGCTCAGTGGTGGCAACGACAATGGCAGTGAAGGGGAGAGGGAGGGCGGGCGCGGGCAGTGGTAGCCCAGCGCGAGCCGTTGGAGGTTGCGGTCGAGAACGTGTGCTGCGACGTGCGCGGTGCGTTGTCTGGCCGTGGTGAGGGGGCGGGCGAGGGATGTGCACAGGGGTCGATGCGGGATGCGGGGAGGATATATGCTGAGTGGTGAGGTGGGAGTGTGCAAGAGGGTATCAAGAGGTGAGGTGAGTAGTAGTAGTGACTATAAACTGATGGAAGA
>NW_014040886.1:230330-397386 GCF_000293215.1 Trichosporon asahii var. asahii CBS 2479 | reverse complement strand
AGCACTAACAGCTGAACAGCGCCAGTGACCATCCCGTGAGAAATGGAAAGAGGGTCGATGAAACTTACCGCGGGCCTGGAGGCGGGCGCTGTTGATGGCGTGGCGCCTGGCGAGGGAGAGCATGGTGATGGTGATGGATGGGATGGAGATGGGAAAGGAGAAAAGGACAAGGTGTAATGACTATGTAGGCTGGCTGGTTCGACAGGTTGCAAGGACTGTCAGCGGGGTTGTGAGCACCGAGATGACTTCACCGTCTGTACCCTGCGTGCCCTGCTTGCCCTTCCCCCACCCCACCAAACACACATGTGAGGGGCTGCAGCCTGGCCGCGCTGGCCGGCCTGGGGCGGAGGCAGCGAGCCGCCTGTGCCGCTGAGCCGCCTCTGCCGTCGCCTGCCGCTCACTCACCCTACGCTCTCAACCAGTGACGCTGGCGATATGCCTCCGGTCCGCTGACCTCCCGTACCTCCCCCTCTCGCTGCCGGCGGCAACCCACTGTACCAACTGGCTCTGTGAACGGCAACCTCGTGGCCTCGATATGTAATTCCCGGTCCTCCTCTGCCAACGACCGGCGTTTACGGGACTAAACCCTCACTATCCTCACCTACAGACTCTCCTCCACCGGACTTAGCATCCTGGCCATCACGGACTTTCAGGTGGAGGGTCCACCACTCCCAGCGCGCATGCATATCAACCACCGATGCACCCATTCTCCGATCGTGAATACAATAATGCTCTGCGGAGGCCCGCTTTCCCGTCCCCCGGATCACATTTCCACTCTTCCCTCCTTCACGCTCACGAGACCGGGCTTATATAGTGACGGGCGGGATGCATTGGAGGCCCCCTCTGTCGTGTCTGTAGCATACCCAGCTGGCTCAGTGGATCGTGTCGGCGCTCCCTCACACCGTCATCACACACTCCGACCCCCGATTCCAGCAGATGGGTACCACTCTGACACATGACATGACCACACTTTCCCTCTCCAATGCCACTCCGCTGATAGAAACCCACGTCAAACCATGTCCTGACCACTGCACTTTGCTATTTATTATGCTGCATCCCACCTATCTACTAGCGGTCCGCGGCGGCGTCCGGGGCGGGCCGTTAGCCCAAGCCCCTCCGGGCGTGCACCTGTTGCCTCCGAGTGTAGTCAGGGGGTTCTGGCTCCCCTGCGGCGTGAGGATGGGCTTGGGCGTCGGTGCTCCTGAGGAAGCGGCGCTGGCGGGCGTGTGAGCGCCGCGGAATCCGTCCTCGGGCTTTGGCGTCGAGCGCGCCGAGCTGACGGGGCTCGTGCCTCCGACACCCGTTGGCCGCGCTCCCGTCGGGCTCGTCGCGAGGCCATTGCCCGTCTCGCACTCCGACTTTTCGGAGCCGCTCTCGCCGTGCTCCGAGTTGGTCTCCTCGACGTTCTTGATCCACGCGCCGATGCTGCCGAGGAAGCCCTCGTGCCGGAGGAAGCACGCGCGCATCGTGCCCTTACTCCAGAATCGGATCGCGTACGAGAGCGTGCTGATCGTCGCTGCGTGGCCGCGGATGAAGCAGCCCGAGAAGAAGACGCGGTCCAGCCCATACTTGGCTGCGTTCATGTAGGCGATGTGTCCGATGTTGTTCGAAATCGCGTACAGCAGCGAGCGCGCAATGTCCTCCTGCTTGAAGGAGCGCTTCTGCCGCTCGCCGTGCTTGAACACCTTGCCGAAGGACGAGGCGATGGTCGAACTCTTCAGGCCGATCTTGTTGTAGTCGCTTCCGTAGATGTCGCCAACGAGCATGTCAACCGCACTGTTGTCGCCCTGCTCCGAGAGCAGCAGCATCTCGTCAAACGTGCTCGCGTCCGTCAGCATTGACAGCAGTCCCCACAGCGTTCCGCCTCCGAGCGAGGTTCCAGACACTCGCTCGTAGGATCCGTCCTCGTCCACCTTGACGATCGAGACTCCAGAACCAATGTTGACCACGAGACACGGGAAGACGGGCTGCTCCTCTCCCGGTGCCGCGAACGTGACCTGGTACGCTGGCGGTGTTGGGCTCGGTCGCGGGAGCTCATTGGCGGGGATTGTCCGCGGGCCCTCGGGGTGCGAGACGGCGTACACGAGTTCCTCGGAGAACCAAAAGACTTCCTCGGGGACGCGCGCGACAAAGCCGAGTCCGAGAATGAGACACTCCATCTCCTCCTCGCGGCGGACCTCGACGCCGAGCTCCTTCACGAGCTGGTCGTAGAACCGGTGCGCACCTCCGCCCGTCGCCATAACCTTGACCATCGACTTCATCTTGGCCAGACTGACGCGGTTCGCCTTGGCGCTCTCGCTGATAAGCTCCTTGAGGAACTCGATCAGCTCGTCCACCTTCTCCGTCTCGAAGCGGGCAAAGTTGACGACTCCGCCCGGCAGTGGGTCAGCGTACGACCCTCTTCGCCGTCCCCGGAGCTTGCGCTTGTTCAGCAGCTTCAGGGGAGGCGATGTGCGCCCCGCCGTGATCAGGCTCGGCGTCAGCGCGCCATTTGGTCGCACTCGTTCAGGCGTCGGGCACTCGAGGAGCATAGACTGCTCGGGGCTCGGGAGAACTGCACTCGGCGTTGTCGGAGAGACGATCTGCGCCGGGGCTAAGAACGGAGAAGAGCATCCTGACTCTGGCGGCGTTGTCGGAACCGGCTTGGTCGATCGCGAGAAGTAGACGACCTTGGCGAGTGATCCTCCGATCTGTCGTTAGCTCAGCAAGCACGCACTAGCTGTGGACTCACGTCAATCGCAATGTGCGACACCGGCTCGGTGTAGTGCGGGAGATAGATTCCTCTTGAGTCTCGCGTCTGATATGAGTCAGCTGACGGAGACCCTAGGGTAGCTTACCGCTGGCGACTGCTCCTGCACAATCTGGGCTCCCGTAACATCAACAGCGATGTTGCGCGCTTGGGGGATGGAGATTTCGGGTAATGACATGACGATGGGGACTGGGGTGTGTGGTGGGGGATTTGGAAACTTCTGTGCAAGACTATCCGTCGCTGTCCGGGAAACTTTGGCGGCTCAGCGATCGGGTGCGTTCAAGATAGCGATGATGATTGCGCGACGCACACTTCCTTGTCGATGGTGGAGCGTCGCGCGCGTTTGCCTGGAGTGATTCGACAGATACGTGTAAATGCAGGCGCAAAAGGTGTGTGTTGCTTGGTTATGGCTTGAGAGAAACTGGAATTATCAGCGCTTGGACGTTTGACTACTAGGGCTGGGCTGGCTAGGCTGGCGCCAGGCGGGGCGTACAGGTGCACTCGGCTCGGTTAGAGACTCACCTCGGGTGGTGCCGACGGCGTGGTGTGGTCGTACGAGGAGATTTCGCTCGCGCCTCAGGACTTTGCGTCGATGGGTCGTACGTTGTGTTGTGTGGGTGTGTGTAGGGCTCTAGACGACGATGCAAATGCTGATGAATGCTGATGGAAACGATGACAATGGTTGGGGAGGAAAGTGGAACTGGAGGGCAGACGTTTGATCAAGGCTCGGGTGGATGTGAATGCTTGGAAAGCGTACTTTGACGAGACGGACGCTCGCTGCTGGCCGCTGGCCTGGCTCTCCTAGCTGGGCGCAGGGTGCTGGGAGCGCGCTGGGCCGCTGGGCTGCCAGACTGAGCGAGGTCGGTAGGTATGAGCCGGTCAGCCTGACATTCCCCCTCCCTCCCCTGCTGGCTCCAGCTACGGAGTCTATTCAGAGTGTAGCCGGAGCCAAAGGGAGCCCCGATTACTCCGGACCCAGGCACTCCATTAGTCACCTGCCTCTTTCTGTCAATTGCCCCAACCTCGCGTATTAGCATGAGGGTGTATTGGGGCGATTAGGCGCGTAACCGGCCGCCACCGGTTGGCTCGCGACGGATCGCTCAAGCGCCTATGTGTGCCTCCTAAGCCCATACAAGCCACGCGTGTCCAGTTGTGCCCCAAAGAACATAAGCGAGTGTCGCCGTGCCTGTAGCGTACCTAACAGCGTACCTATGACCTATGCGCGCTATGCGCTATGCGGGCACCCCTCCCCCAGCCAGGCCCTCAACCCGCCAACCGCCGGCGCACGCTGACTACGCTGACTCTTTTTTCGCTGCCATACGGTATGCGGTATTCGCTGTACCTGACTCCGACCACCCTGCAGCTCACACCCGCGAACCCACCGCAGAATGCACATCGCACTGCCGAAGATGCCGTGCACGGCGACCGCCGATATTGATACAGTGGCCCTCGCCGACACTTGGCGCTGTCAGCCCCCCAGCCTCCCCCAGTAGCTCAGCCCCGCCCGCATTCCTTCGGACTTGATCTTCTCTGCTGACACCTTCACGGCCGTAACTGGGACCCGAATCAGGTGGGCCGCCAACTGCCCGAACTCCAGATGGGCAAGCTGTGCGCCCCGTGGGCAACCCAGACCTGTGATCGGCTACTTCTACCCGTGTACACAAGGCAATGCAGAGAAAATACAGGGTCGCGATAGAGTAAGCGTGCGTTTGGATTGGATTGAGTAAGCATCCCTTGTTTGCAGTGTGGCATGTCTGTGTATCAGATAGTGGACACCGATGGGGCCGATTCGACCGATGCAGCCGATGGGCACCGAATCGTGATGAGTCTCGAAATCTATGGGCGCTAATAATGCTTCTAAACGTGTGGATCGTCTTGCGGACTGTGGACGTGCTGTGGATGGTGATAGTACAGATTGCCATGCTCTAGTCTCCTCCTAAGCGCAACGCGCTGCCGGGGACCATCGACCGTTTACTAGACGGCCGACATCAACCGAAGCGACAGCGAGCCGTCAGACAGGCGAGATAAGGTGGGGAAACGGCTCAGACACGCCAGATAAGGCTCGCGCCCTCCTCGCCGGCCGAGATCACGAGCTGCGCTTCAGGCAGGCCGAGGGGCGACTCTCCATCCGGCGCCTTCCCGACTGCGACGCCGAGGACGGCACCGGGGTGTCCGGTGTGCTCGGCGAGGAGAATGCCATTCCTGACATCCCACGTGCGGAGCGAGCCGTCGGTGCACGCCGTGGTGATGAGGTGCTGGCTCGGGGCGGGGTGGGGCGTCATGGCAGTAACGGCGGCGGGGTGCTTCATCATCGCACGCCCGCGTCCAGTCGTGGCGTCAAAGACGAAGCACTGTCCGTCCGTCGAGGCAGACACGAGCACGACACCCTTGCCTCCGTCTCGTCCGCCGAGGAGGTCCATGAACACGAGTCCCTCCACTGACTCGTTCTTATCGTGCGCGTCCAGCGTCTGGACACACTCGCCTCTCGGCATCGCGATCAGACGAATGCGACCATTGGCGGAACCGCACGCGACGAGGCCAGACGGTGCGATCGCAAGCGAGGTGATGCCGTGCACTGACGGGTCGAGCTCGGGCGCATGGGGCGGGTAGAAGATGGAGCTCTTGAACTCGTGGCTGCCAGCCGCGGGGTTCCAGAGCACAAGCGACGAGTCGAGGGAAGCAGTCAGGAGCTGTTTCCCCGGTGGGGGGAAGATGCCCGCGGTGCACGCCATGGTGTGCGACGAGAGAACCGTCATCGTCCGTCCGGAGGGCACTGTCGTTAGCAGCTACCAATGGAGGAATGTTAGCGGAACTCACGGTTCCAGAGCCAGACACTCGCGTCCTCACATCCGGCGGCCAGAACGGGACCCTTCGGATGCCACTGCAGCCAGTGCACGTCTCCGCCCGCCTCGAGTGAGGTGATGAACTCCCAAAATCGCCACGCCTCGGGATCCGCATCGTCATAGGTCACACCGCGGCGGGTCTTAACTCGCCTCCAGACACGCACACGACCATCGAGACCTCCGGTAGCGACATACTCTCCGTCGTTTGAGAAGGAGGCACACGCGATCGAGTCAGTGTGCCCCGTCAACCGCACGGGCTGGTAGGTGTCACGGTTCCACGCTCCACCTTGACTCGGGGGAAGCGGGCAGAAGACATAAGCGACATCGTCCTGTCCTCCAGTAACGGCTAGCGGCGGGTTCGGGAACATGGGGTGCAATGCGAGGGCGAAGATGGATGATCCGGGCTTATGCAGGACTGTTGTCAGCTAAAGGCTACGCGGAGCAATGCAGCTCCAAACTACTCACAGGTTCCTCCCCACGCGTTACTCGGCTTGCCCTTCTCCTCCTCGTCCTTGATCATCGGCTCGTGGTCTGCAGGCAGGTCTTCCTCCATGTCCTCGTCCGGCTTGAGGCCGTCGTCCTCGAGCACCTCCGCCACGTCCTCGGCAGCAAGGACCACATCCTCCTCCTCCTCTTCCTGGTTGTTCTCCAGCTGTCTCTCCTCTTCGGGCGTCATGGTTTGTGCGTGTTGTGCGATGCAAATATGCAGAAGCCATGACTAAGCCGCCCTTGAGTTCACCTTGCGTCCCAACTTTCTGGGCAGACCTCCACCGGATTGTCAAAATACGCAACGGCACGTGACCGGGATGAAGTCGGGAGAGCGTGGTGTTCACGCGAGCTGCTGTGCCTGAAAAAATGAGGTGTGAAGAAGTGCAGTTGATAAAAGGAACTCGCCGATCACCGACAAGTCAAGTCAGCCAGGTGAGTAATGCTGATGTCAAAGCGCTGACAAAATGCCCGCTTATCTCGCACTTCGCGACGCCTCGGTCAAATCTTGTCAAATCTTGTGGCCTCAGCCCTGACCGCTTTGCCGCCTTTGCCGCACTCTCTTCGCCATGCGCCTGTCTGTGCTTCAGGTTCCAGACGCCGGGCAATATGGGTAGCACGATGGATTCTGGAACATGGCACGACTGTTGGAACAGCTGTTCCGACGCCCAGCAGGCCGTGCCGCTGCCGGCGCTTTGTCGGACGAGTCGTGGGCTGTAATGGGGCCCAAAGGTTGTCAATCTACAGCAGAGTGACGAGGCCACCTGGTCCCATGTGATTGCAGGCCACATGCCCAGTCCATGCCGAATTCACTCTGATTCACATTCTGCGTGCCCTCCCCATGACATTGAACAACTCTGCGACACGGGGTAAATGGATCCAACGAAACTGTCGTGCCACGGAGGATTTCCCTGGTCGTTGTTGAGGACGGTTGTTTACATCGTCTCGTCCGGTTCCCAACTAGTTATCTTTCCCCGAGTAACCAACGCTAGCGTATAAGAGCATCGTCACAGTGCGGACACTTGAAACGCTCTTTGTCACCGGACATGACCACTCACCAGTTAAGCTTAAGAGATAACGCCCAATGAAACGCCCAGCCCCAAGCCACAGTGCAGCGACGTAGACAAACAAATGGCCTTCGGTCATGCGAGCTGCGAGAGTGCGAGCGAAGCGAAGTGTCCATGGTGCGATTCCCAGAGTCTCATGCCCCCTCGCACACACGCGATGCACTCGGTGCAGCTAGTGCAGTGCAACAATG
This sequence comes from Trichosporon asahii var. asahii CBS 2479, assembly GCF_000293215.1. Classification (NCBI taxonomy): domain Eukaryota; kingdom Fungi; phylum Basidiomycota; class Tremellomycetes; order Trichosporonales; family Trichosporonaceae; genus Trichosporon; species Trichosporon asahii. The sequence goes on along the minus strand of NW_014040886.1, from coordinate 390,050 downwards.
ATCCGCAAAGAAGTGCGGCGCGTGCATGCGCAATCATGTGCCGCATCACGCGTTCAAATGCGAGACGCGACCGGCGGCGATGGCGAGGTGCTGAATAATGCCAGGTAGTGCCAAGAGAATGGCAGCAGAGCGGAATGCAGCGAGCCCCATGCTGGAATGGGGCAGCCGACGAGTGCCAGTTCAGTCGCGAGCCAAGATTTTGCTGATTGAAGCGATCATGCTGGAGCGCCAGTGTCATAGCCTCCTGAACCGTACGATCGGCTGAGCCAGGATGCTGCGACGGATATCTTTCGACCCTGTGGGCTGGAGGAGTGTCCGTACCGGCGCCCGAGGGGGCCGAGAGCTAGGAGTTTCGCTGCTATCCAGGGCCGCAGAAAAGCCGGTCTACGGCAGAGGACTCGTTATGATTTGAGCGATCAGTCGATGGGGCTTAGGAATCGTATGAGTCGTTCCGGTTCCGACGCCGAGTCGGCGCCCATTGCGCTTCGGTGTGACCCTGCTCTCTCCCCTCACTCGCTTCACCCGACTTGAAAGGAGAGATTGCACAGCTGATGATTGTAGGAAGTTTCCAGCGGCAAGGGCCGGACGTACGGGATTCAGGGTCGCGCGAGCGGACTCTCAGCATGGAAGGCTGCGGCCTTGCGAGAGTTGGGCTGTTGCCCGTCAAATCGCAATACGGTGTGTCATCAAGCTCCAGGCGTCATGTTTCCCCTCCTCATGCCCAGGTCGTGCCCAGGCATGCCTTCAGGTATCGTCAGGCACTTGTGGCCTTGACCCTGTCCGCCCCGCCAGCAGCCGACGCCGTCATTTCTTCTGTTTACGGCTTGCACCACCCACCTCCCGAGCCTCCCACCTTGAACCCAGAAAAAAGTCATCCTCTTTAAAGCCCGCCGGTCTCCACTGCGTGCTCCGTTTGTCACCCACAACGACCAAACACTGACTACTTACTTTTGGTCGCCTGCGTCGCTGCAGCGAGGGTTCCGTCCACTCTTTCATTCATTCCTCTTCTTCGTCTCTCTGTTTCTTAATTATTCTGACCCCCGACCCCGCCATCTCCATCCCCGATAACTTTAGCCCCACACCACCCCCTCCCCTCTCCTCCACCACCCCTGGCAACGACCACCGCCACCACAACACCGCTCCACCACCATGGTCTCCACTGATCCGGCCATGGAGGCTGGTCTCGCGGAGGGAGGTGCTGCCGAGTACCTCGACCGCGACTACCGCATCGCCGAGGACGAAATCCTGAGCGAGTCGGGAAACACGACGCCCGACGGACAGGACACCGGAGTTCCCGAGTATGACGCTCACGCTGAGAAGATCACTCGTGGACCCGAAGTCTACCATGACGCTAGCGGCGTTCCGCAGTCTTCTGTGTCCGTTCTCGGCCCTCTTAACGACAGCGGCCGTCGCGTGTCCGTTAGCCGCGGTAAGCAGGAATTCGCTGCTCTGGAGCGCAAGTACTCCACCCTCTCGCAGCAGTCCTCCGACCACGGCCTTCAGCGCACTGTCACCGGGCGCTCTATCGCCTCGGTTCGCTCCGCTTTCGGCGCTAAGCCCCAGCGCACCACCACCCGCCAGTCCGCCGTTACCGATGGCACTGCCAACGCTAGCGGTGACGCCGAGAAGGGCCAGGCCGGCGAGGATGACTTCAACCTCGCCGACGAGCTCCGTGCCGGCCGCCGCAAGCAGGACGACTCGCTGATCCACCACAAGAACGTTGGTGTCGTGTGGGAGGATCTCGAGGTCGTCGGCGCGGGCGGTATGAAGATGCACATTCGTAACTTCTCCAACGCCATCATGGAGCAGTTCATGATGCCCGTCATCAAGGTCATGGGCCTCGTTGGCTACAACCCCTTCGCTCCCAAGCCCAAGACGATCCTCTTCCCCTCGTCTGGTGTCCTCAAGCCCGGAGAGATGTGTCTCGTCCTCGGTCGCCCCGGTGCTGGTTGCTCCACCTTCCTCAAGGCCATCGCCAACCAGCGCGAGGGTTTCCTTGAGGTTAACGGCGACGTCGAGTACGCCGGTATCCCTGCCAAGGAGATGCACAAGAAGTACGGTGGTGAAGTGAGTGGCTTGGGAATGTGGCGGATCGTCGGATCCGGTGCAGTCCAGATCTTTCGTGTAAATTGAGGCTGACGCTCTCCCAGACCCTCTACAACCAGGAGGATGACGACCACCTTCCGACCCTGACTGTTGCCCAGACGATCCGCTTCGCTCTCGAGCTCAAGACGCCCAAGAAGAAGATTGATGGCGTCACCAACAAGCAGTACCGCGAGGACCTGCTGAACCTGCTCCTCACCATGTTCAACATGAAGCACACCGCCAACACGATCGTCGGTAACGCGTTCGTCCGTGGTGTTTCTGGAGGAGAGCGCAAGCGTGTCTCCGTCATGGAGCAGATGTGTTCCAACTGTGCCCTGTCGTCGTGGGACAACTCGACTCGTGGTCTTGACGCTTCCACTGCGCTCGACTATGCCAAGTCGCTCCGTCTCCTGACTGACATCATGAACCAGACCACTTTTGTCTCGCTCTACCAGGCCGGTGAGGGTATCTACCAGCAGTTCGACAAGGTCCTGCTCCTTGACGAGGGCCACGTCGTCTACTTTGGTCCTGCCAAGATCGCCCGTCAGTACATGGTTGGTCTCGGCTACGCCGACCTGCCCCGTCAGACCACCGCCGACTACCTCTCTGGCTGCACGGACCCCAACGAGCGTCGCTTCCAGGACGGCCGCAGCGCCGAGAACGTCCCCTCCACGCCCCAGGCGATGGAGGAGGCCTACCGCAACTCGGACGTGTACCGCATGATGATCGCCGAGAAGGACGAGTACAAGACCAAGATGCAGCAGGACGAGCGCGACCGCGAGGAGTTCCGCAACGCCGTCCGCGACGCCAAGCACCGTGGTGTCGGCAAGAACTCGCCCTACACTGTATCCCTCCTGTCGCAGATCCTGGCGCTTACCAAGCGCCAGACGATCCTCAAGTTCCAGGACAAGTTCGGCATCTACACCGGTTACGCTACCTCGATCATCATCGCCCTCATCGTTGGTTCCGTCTACTTCCGTCTCCCCACCTCGGCTTCCGGCGCGTTCACCCGCGGCGGTCTTATCTTCTTGGGTCTTCTGTTCAACGCTCTTACCTCGTTCTCCGAGCTGCCCGGCCAGATGCAGGGTCGTCCTATCCTCTTCCGTCAGGTCGGCTACCGCTTCTACCGTCCCGCTGCCTACGCCGTTGGTGCCGTCGCGGCCGATGTTCCGTTCAACGCCTCGAACATCTTCTTCTTCGTCATCATTCTCTACTTCATGGGTGGTCTTTACTCGAGCGGAGGAGCGTTCTGGATGTTCTACCTCTTCGTTTTCACGACGTTTATGGTAATGGCTGGATTTTTCCGCACCATCGGTGTCGCTACCTCGGATTACAACGTCGCCGCTCGTCTCGCGTCTGTTCTTATCTCCTTCATGGTCACATATACCGGATATATGATTCCGATGGCCAAGATGAAGCGCTGGCTGTTCTGGATTTGTTACATCAGTGAGTCTTTTTAGTGGAAATCGAGTAAAAGCTCGTGGAATACGGTTTTGTGGAGCAGGTGCCACAGATAACCATGTGTGGCGTCGTTAGCGCCCGCCTCCACCCTCCACTGCGTCCTACTGCGCCCCTCGGACCTGAGCTAACGTGCAGATCCCCTGTTCTACGGCTATGAGGCGCTGTTCGCGAACGAGTTCAGCCGTATCACCCTCGACTGCGACGCCGCGTACATCATCCCGACCAACATCCCGCAGGCCGGTATCACCAAGTACCCCGATGGCGTTGGTCCCAACCAGATGTGTTCGCTCCCCGGATCGCATCCCGGCTCTGGCGTTGTCACCGGCACTGACTACATGCACGCCGCCTTCCAGTACTCCAAGTCCCACATCTGGCGCAACTACGGTGTCCTTATCGGCTGGTTCTGCTTCTACATGTTCCTGCAGGCCTTCTTCATGGAGACGCTCAAGATGGGTGCCTCGCACATGGCCATTGTCGTCTTCAAGAAGGAGAACAAGGAGCTCAAGAAGCTGAACGCTCGCCTCGCTGAGCGCAAGGAGGCTTTCCGTGCCGGCAAGCTCGAGCAGGACCTTGGCAACCTCGCCATGAAGCCCGTTCCCTTCACCTGGTCTGGCCTCAACTACACTGTTCCCGTCAAGGGCGGCCACCGCCAGCTCCTTAACGATGTCTACGGTTACGTCAAGCCCGGAACCCTCACCGCTCTCATGGGTGCCTCGGGTGCCGGTAAGACTACCCTGCTTGATGTGCTCGCTGCTCGTAAGAACATTGGTGTCATTGACGGCGACATTCTCATGGGTGGCAAGCCCATCGACGTCTCCTTCGCCCGTGGATGTGCCTACGCCGAGCAGCTCGACGTGCACGAGTGGACTGCCACTGTCCGTGAGGCTCTTCGTTTCTCTGCCTACCTCCGCCAGCACGCCGATGTTCCCAAGGAGGAGAAGGACGCCTACGTCGAGGACATTATCGAGCTCCTCGAGCTACAGGACATTGCCGATGGTATGATTGGTTTCCCCGGCTACGGTCTCTCTGTTGAGGCGCGCAAGCGTGTCACCATCGGTGTCGAGCTTGCCGCCAAGCCCGACCTGCTTCTCTTCCTCGACGAGCCTACCTCCGGTCTCGACGGCCAGTCTGCCTACAACATTGTGCGCTTCCTCAAGAAGCTCACCCAGGCCGGCCAGAAGATTCTCTGCACGATCCACCAGCCTAACGCTCTTCTCTTCCAGTCCTTCGACCGCCTTCTGCTGCTCCAGCGCGGCGGCGAGTGTGTCTACTTCGGCGACATTGGCGAGGACTCCAAGGTTCTCATCTCGTACCTCGAGCGCAACGGCGCCAAGGTGCCCGAGGACGCCAACCCTGCCGAGTTCATGCTCGAGGCCATTGGTGCCGGTTCGCGCAAGCGTATCGGCGGCGACTGGCACGAGAAGTGGAAGAACTCGCCCGAGTTTGCCGAGACCAAGGAGGAGATTGCCCGCCTGAACGCCGACGCCCTCGCCAACCCGCTCCCCGACGAGGGCAAGCCGAAGGAGTACGCTACTTCGTTCATGACTCAGCTCAAGGTTGTCGGCCACCGCACCAACACTGCCCTCTGGCGCAACGCCGACTACCAGTGGACCCGTCTCTTCGCGCACATTGCCATCGGTATGGTCACTCTCCTTACCTTCCTCCGCCTCGACAACTCGCTCGAGTCGCTGCAGTACCGCGTCTTCGCCATCTTCTTCTGCACGGTTCTTCCCGCCCTCGTTCTTGCCCAGATCGAGCCGCAGTACATCATGTCTCGCATGACCTTTAACCGTGAGGCGTCGTCCAAGATGTACTCGTCGACCGTCTTCGCCCTGACCCAGCTCATTGCCGAGATGCCCTACTCGGTGCTCTGTGCTGTCGCGTTCTTCCTGCTCCTCTACTACGGTGTTGGATTCCCGACCGCCTCGAGCCGTGCCGGTTACTTCTTCCTCATGGTCCTCCTCACCGAGGTCTACGCCGTCACGCTCGGCCAGGCCATCGCGGCTCTGTCGCCCAGCATTATCGTCGCTGCGCTCTTCAACCCCTTCCTGCTTGTGCTCTTCTCCGTCTTCTGTGGTGTCACCGCCCCGCCCCCGACGCTGCCCTACTTCTGGCGTTCGTGGATGTGGCCGCTCGACCCCTTCACGCGCATCATCTCCGGTCTCGTCTCGACTGGTCTCCAGGACGAGCTCGTGGTCTGCAAGGAGTCCGAGTTCAACCTGTTCCCGCCTCCCGCTGGCCAGACTTGCGCGCAGTGGGCCGGTGAGTTCGCCCAGGTTATGGGCGCGTACATCAACAACCCCGACGCCACCGACCAGTGCCAGTACTGCCAGTACCGCGTCGGACAGTCGTTCTTCGAGAACATGGAGATCTACTTCAAGTACCGCTGGCGTGACTTCGGAATCTTCCTCTGTTATATAGCTTTCAACGTAATCGTGCTCCTTCTAGCCGCCCGCTTCTTGTCGTACCGCAAGAGGTAGACGGAAAGAAGAGAGGACGAACGAAGAAATCGGGTGGAATCAGCAAACCGTGCCACTTTCGGGTTATTACGTAACCCAAAAGTACACCTCTATCGACCTCCACTCTGTTTCTTCATGCACATAGCACACGCGTTTCGGTCATCATACTACATCCTAATAGAATCAATCAAATACACATCATGGATTCATTGTTTCGCTACGAGTTGTTGCAGCTCTAAGATCGGTTGGGCAATGGGTGAGTGCCAGAAGTTGCCAGTGCCTGGCCGGTTGCCACCCAGCGGGATCAGATTCCACTTCCGCACGACCAGACTTCGATGAAGTCATAGACGACGCGTCGATCGCTTAGACTTTGCTCACCAACATCAACTCACGACCACAATTCTAAAGCAATGTCCACATCAACACAAACTAGCACGAATGTGCCATTACCCCAGTTCTACGCCTCTGTTCTGCGCGTGCTCACGCCGATCTTCGACGGCGACGTCTCCGTCGGCGACGAGGCCGTGCAGGCGCAGCTGGCCAAGGCGATCGACGACCTGTACCTGATCTCGCGAATGATCACGTCTCTGGGCCTGTTTTCGCCGAACGAGTCCGCCGATGAGCTCTCGGACCGCGACCTGCTCTTCATGACGGTTCCCTGGGTGCTCGGCGAGGCGGAGCAGCGGGGCGGCATCGGCGGCCCCGTGCCCCGGACAGAGGCGCTGAAGCGGAGCGAGACGGCTTACGGAGCGTTCAAGCAGCTGCTGAACAGCTACGGCATTGAAACATCCGAGGAGGGAGCAGGTGCAGTCCCCGCCGATCCGGGACGGAGACGTGAGGCCAAGATTGCGGCGTACAAGCGCGAGAAGGAGTCGAGGGAGAAGATTACTGTGAGTCTCAGCTGCGTATACCCCCCAGTCTGGAAGCTGACACATCAGTCCGTCCTGCCTTCGCACCCGCCATCGTCCTCGAACCCGACGGTCTTCATCCTCGCCCTCCTGACCGAGGAGGATTCGGGCTCCGTCAGCGTGAACGCGGAGGAGAAGGATGTGCGCTCGGCCACGCTCGCGCTGCTCTCCCTCCTCTCGGCCCTGACGACGGGCGCACAGGCCAACACGGCGATGGAGCTGGAGCTCCTCCGCCACGCTCCGCCAGAGCCGGAACAGGGCCCGCTGGAGGACCCGCGCGCGAAGCGACAGGAGGACGAGGACGCCGCCTGGCGTCTTGACCGGGCACCCCCCTCGGCCGCGAAGCCGAAGGACCTGATCAGTGGTGGCGGCCGCGTCCTGCGTCCCTTCACCATCATGCCGTCCATGGGCAACCTGTCCGAGCGCGAGCGACTGAACAGCGAGGTGTTCCGCGCCTCCCATCGCCTCCCCACCATGACGATTGACGAGTACCTGGCCGAAGAACAGAGGCGGGGGAACATCATTACGGGCGGCGGACAGGCCAGCTACGACAAGCCGACCGAGAGCGAGCTCATGGAGCTCGAGGGCGAGATGGACAATTACAAGGCGGAGGAGGCGCAGGAGAAGAAGAGGCAGAAGGACGAGAAGTGGGCGCAGTACACGGACGATAACCGCAAGGGAGCTGGTAACACCATGAACAAGGGATAAACCGGGCATAGGACATTAGATAGAGTATGCATGTGTACAGTCGTATAGAGACGGCCGCAGCCTGAGTATTGACTTGCTGGAGGTTCATAGTAGGGGAGATGGCAGCGCGCAACCATCATGTAGCCATAGGTCTGGACAGAGCTAGCAATCATCCTGTAGCCGTAGCTCCGGACAGGCGCAGGTGCACCTTAATCCGCAGCAGCGAAGCTCATCGTTGACACGGAGACTCCGGGGTGCACGAGAGATCGTCGCTGCCAAGCTGGCCAAGCCCACCGGACCCAAGAACGAGATGCAGGACAAGGATGCACGAGGTGTAGTACGTAGCACAGGCACGCCCAGCACCCAGCGACGGCGTGATACCGGCATGGCAAGTTATTCCCGAAACGAAAGTCGGAGGGATAGCGTAATCCGCATGCGTCTATCTGATATCATCGGTCAGCTGCGGTCACAGATGCGGTCAGGTGGTGCCGTTGCCGCAAACCACTACCGCAACTGGGGGGATATGCCAGGCTCCAGATCTTTCGTTATCCGAATGTACACCGACAAGCATGGTACCATCTTGCGTGAGCAGGTGTGTGTGAAGCATACACTTGCGGCCCATGGATACGGTCCACAGCCCACCTGTGTGTTGCGTGTGTATTGTTTCAGCGATGCGACGGGGGTACCAACTCGTGTCCTTCGTGGTTCCTCAGTGGCCAGAGCATCCGCCAGGCGGGCAGCGGCGATGTCGCCGCTGCATCTCTCGCTGTGCGTGCTCTGCTTGGACGCCCGGTGTTCATCAACGCATCCCATCTCCCCACCTTGCAGGGCCGTACCTGCCCGGCATGCAGTACCCCGCACCCGGCACGGCAAAGTGTCAGCGAACCCTTGCTTTTGGTTTACGAGATCTGCGATCTGCTTCCACCCATTCCGGCCAGGATACTTGTATCTGATTACCTCTGGAACGCACAGAAGCGTCGCACACGCCAAAAAGATGCAGGGTAGTAGGGGGTGGTCAGAGCTTGTAAGCTTTGCTGGGGTCAGATTTGGGACGATAATAGCACAAGAGGTCAGGTGCATGGTTCAGTGCACGGTTATACTGGACGTCAGAGTTGTACGGCGCCGGCGGAGCCCGTCTGTCCCGTTTGCTCGCATAGACGAGGATGTGAATGCAATTAGCGATTGGTTGTGCAGATTTGAGTTGGCGCCACTGAATGCGTTGGGCGCGCGAAAAAGCCTGACGGCCTGACGAGCTGGCGCCTTTGTGCGCATGAGGTAGGGAGGAGAGAGACAGATGACGGGGATGACGGGCAGGGCTTTAGGGCAGAAATGACCAAGGAACGCGGTGAAGGGCTGACCTCCGAGAAACGACGGTTACGAGGCCCGCCGCCCGCACCCGCCCTCCCAGCTGCATGGCTGCATGGCCCCGGCTAGGAGCGCTCCATACCAGACCACTGGCCACTGCAGCTCTGCTATTGCTGGCTAATCCTGCCTGCCTGCCGACGCCCCCTAGTCAGGCCGTCTTAGGCCACCAGCCAGCCATGCAGCAGCCATCTAACCATCGTGTCCTTTGCTCCATCCCAACCACTCAATCCTCTTTCACACTGCATACTCCACCAGCCCTTCGACCGCTTCCACCACCTTGAGCAGTCGACGCACTCCGAATACACACTCAGGCTCGACCGCAACTACCGGCCTGTGCTTCGCTTAGTCAGACTGATAATCTGCCTTCCCCCGTCCCCGCCGAACTCAAACCTCCACTTTTCTGTTCTTCCTCCGACCCTCCGATCACAGAGTGGTCCATTCAATCGCCTTCCCTCCACTCGATCCGCTCATTCGTCGCTCTCCAATCTAAGCTACCCACAGCTACTCCACACAGTCCGCAGCATCCACACACCAAACCCGACCGGCACGCGCGCTCCGACCCCTCCCAACACCCCGCGCTTGATGCCACCCTTGCCTCGGCACGATGCAGCAACCCGTATCGTGTAATACGGGCAAGTGGGTCGAAAAATCCCACAACAAGGACAAGGAAGGCCCAGTCAAGTCGGCATGCCTCAGCTGCCGAACCAAGAAGGCAAAGTGTGATGGTGGAAGACCCGTCTGTGGACAGGTGAGTAACTCGCCAACTCGCCCTCACGCCTCGTTGTCGAAGCGAGCTTGGGCGTCAGCGCCAGGTTCGGCTGTCACGACCACCACAGGGTCAATTAATATTTGATTCGGTCATACGTCCAGCTGTCGGCGGCGCCGATGGTCATCGCGACCCAAGCCTTCCTCGCCACTGACATGCATCGAGTGCTGACAGAGCCAACAGTGCATCCGCAAGAACCTCGAATGCATCTACATCAAGTCCAAGCGCGGTGGTGCACGCAAGAAGAAAGTCCGTGAGTATTACCATCGCACTTCGGCTATGTCCTACTCTGCAAATTGCTGATGTCGGCAGCCGGCCAACCCCCACCACTTGTCGAGTTCCTCAAGAAGCTCGATGAGCTGATCGTGCCGCCCAAGTTCACCCTTCCTCACCCGGGTCCCCAGAGCGGCGAGGATGCCAGCAACCGCGTCCGAGTGTTTGAATCGAGGGAAGAGATGTAAGTGACGCGATGCGTCTTTCGCCGTTTCAGCCGTTCCCTTTGAAACTGACAGCCTTAGTCTCCGATGCTACTACAGCGAGATCCACCCGTACCTGCCCATGCTCCCCCCTCGCCACTACCTTGTCGATGTTCTGCCCGAGCTGTTGCCCGTTTCGCCGCTTCTGATGGCCACACAGACGATTCTGACGTTGGCCCCACACCCGCTCGACCGTGACCCTCGTGACCCGTTGTCGAAGCGTCTTCGCTCAGCGGCCTCAGCACAAATTGGCAAGGAAACCTTGGACCTGATCGATTACAAGCTTTCGCGCGGGGAGCATTCGATCGAGAATGTCCAAGCTCTCATCATGCTCAGTGTCTGGGAGTGGGGCTCTACCAACAATTCGGATATCGCTATGGCGCGGATAACGAGGGCGATCCAGGTCGCTTACCTGATGGGTCTTAACGAGATCGACAAGCCCTACGGCGAGCGCGGCTCACTCGAGGGCATCAACTGGCGGCGAGACATGCTGCGACGGACGTGGTGGTGCCTCTATGTGTTCCAGATTTCGAACGCCATGGTCTCGGGGCAGGCGCCGCCGATCATGAGCACCGAAAAGGTGCACGTTGACTTCCCCGTTTGTTCGGACAAGGATCGAACATGGGCGACCTGGGTGAACTGCATCCGACAGTGTCTGAACATCTGCATGATGGTCCGACAGATGGCCATGTCCCCGAACCAGGGCGACGGACAGAAGATGATCAATCTCGACCGGCATGTCATCGAGCTGATCAAGGAAACGGAGCGTGGGAGTAAAATTCAACACGTTCCGGGTGGCGAGGAAGATGTCGCGAAGAATCAGCAGATCAACACCGGTCTCGCTCTGGCCGTCACGCACATCCAAATCCACCGTCTCCAGGCCTTCCCCGAGGTGTCGTTGTTCAGCAAGAAGATTTGTGGTTTCCCGCAGCCCGTCGAGCAGTCCGACGACGAGGACGACTCGTATGGCATGCAGTCCAGCGCGAGCCAGCCGTCCAACAGCGCGGTCAACTCGCCGGAGCCCAAGGTGGAATCGGCGTCCCCTCAGTCGCAATCACAGCCGTTGACGCAACAGTCTCTGATGCAGCAACAGCAGCAGATGATGGTCGCCCAGGATGGTGCGCCCCAGCAAGCGGGCTTCCCCAGCTTCAACCAGCCGCCGACCAATCTGGCCCAATGGGCGCACCAAGCGCAGCAGACTGCGTTCATCCAGCCTCGACAGCAGCAGACGAATGCCCAGCAGCAGCAGTTCCAGACGCCCCCGTCGCAACAGCAGCAGAGGCAGCAGTTCCAGTCTCCTCAGGGCCTGCAGCAGCAACAACAGCAGCAGTTCCAGGCCCCTCAACAGACCTTGCAGAACTTTGCGACCAACGGCATGATGAACCGCCCTCCCATCGATCTGCACAAGCCCTTACCTCCGTTACCCGGCCAGATGGCTCCGGCACAGCAACCGCCGCCGCGAGGCTCGTCGATGATGAACGTGTCAAACCCCGGTCAGCTCCGACAGCAGCCCCAGCAGCCCGTGGACCCCATGGTTCAACTCGGCGCGTCCGGCTTCGACGTTAGCAACATGGACTTCTCGGCCATGTACCCCGCCGCCGAAGCGTTCGACTCGCAGCTGATGCAGCAGTGGAACTACGAGCTGCAACGCTGGGATGGCATGACGGACGACATGTGGGTGCCCGACGCCTACCCGTCATCCCTGCCGAAGCCATGGTTTGCCGAGGACGGTGGCGCTGCGAATATGATCAGCCAGGCCAGGGAAGGCGGCGCCTTCGTTCCGATTCCGGACTTCCAACCGATGCCTCAGCAGCAATTCGGCCAGCCCCAGAACAACGCACAGCAGATCTCTAATAACACGACGCCGTACCATTCGGACACTCCGAACGACACGAAACTCAACGGGCAAGACGGCACCGTTGCCACTGGCAAGAAGCACAAGGCTTGGGGTGTCAACGAGGAGGGTGAGGTTGTGGCCAATGACGATGTCAAGCGAGCCGAGATGGCCACTGCCTTCCCGCCTGGCATCAGTCTCGCCCGTTGTGCCATGGCCGCGCACGCAATCGTCCGCCTGCAGGTGCTGCACCGTTCCGCCGCCCTGGCGATGGACGCGGGTGTTCCCCGCTGGCTTCCGTTCTGCTCCTGTGGTCTCGTCTCGGGTGCCTATGCGTTCCTTCTCCTGGTCCTGGCGGTCCAGGCCGAGACGGCGTTCGGCGACACGGACAACCGCGAAGAGGAGATCGAGTCGCTTCTCACGAACGTGCAGATTCTCGCTGCCGGTCTCGAGGCTTACGGCGTGATGTGGGACGGCATCGACATGATGGCCCGCGAGGTAAAGGCGGCCGTCGACGCCGCGAAGCGCCTCCCGCTCGAGCTGCAGAGCCAGCGGTCGCAGTCCTCGGGTCCGCCCGGCGACACGCCGCAGGCCGTCACCCTGCCCATCCCTCCCGAGCAGCCGGTCGTGCAGCAGCCCATCATGCAGCAGCAAGCGCCCCAGCTGCAGCCGATCCAGCAGCAGCCCTTTGGCCACCCGAGCCAGCCGGGCCAGCCCAACCTCGCGCAGCAAATGCAGCAGATGGGCATGCACTAGGAAGCTAGGAGTCGATCTAGTCTTGTACGAGGAGGGAGGATTTATCTAGATGTGAGGATCGAGGGTCTTGTATCTGTTTGTAAATGATAATTACATGTATTCCTAAAGCCCTCTCTATCTCGATGTCAAGTTTGCGCTGCTGCGATGCAATGACCGGCGCACTGTGGAAATCAGGGGGGCACACAAGTTCGGAAAAGTTGCAATGCCACAAGTCGTACGTGACGCTTTTGCCACCCAACCCAACGACCCGCAACTTCTGCAGCTCAGATAAAAACCGAAGTAGGACCAGGAACCGTCAGTGATCACAATGCCAAGCTCCGGCCTACTCTGCTCCGTTGGAATTGCCTGACCAGTAGACTCCCCGCAGCGGACCTCTCACTCCTGTTCGGAACCTGCTCCAGACTCTCTGCACGATCGCTTGCGAACGCTCTCTCTACACTCTGACGCTAACACCCTCTCCTCTCCCTTCTCACGTTGCCTCTCTGACACGCTTTCCAACTGCCTCCAGTCCATGCTCCGTGCTCCCCACTCTGCTCCGTAATGTCTGCTCAGTTCCATGCTCCGCAAGTTCCGACCCGCACTGATGTCTGCGGGCATAGTGCGTAACTGTGCTTTGTGGTGTGATTGTGCGACAAATCCATGTCTCTACTGTACACGCCGAGCCCGGGTCTACGTCCACTACGCGTCCATGTCGAGACGCTTAGAGGTTGAGCTTGGTGCGGCGCCAGTGGCGGCGCTTGGCGTTGTACTGGATCTTGGCTGCGGATGTTAGCTGGCGGTACTCGGAACTTGATAGCTTGGAGACGAGGGTTTGGCTTGGGGACGGGATACTGGGACAGCAACGGCGACACGGGACGAGACTGCGATGAACATTCGGACATGGTTTCGTTCGTTCATTCGCACGAGCAGCGCACGAGCAGTCGGTAAAGTTGAGAGAAAGATAGCGTGTCGCGCAGATTTGTGCAAATGCAGATGGTCGTACAGCTGAATGGATGTCGAGAAGCGGATCGAAGAGATCAACGATAGCGCACGGGCTAGCGGCTGGAGAGAGTATTGAGGACTGGAGTGCAGCGACAAAATCTTCACACGCATCAGAGTGTCGAAAGATCGGCCGCGCAGACGACCCAACGCCGCACTCAGACTTTCTCCAGGTGCCAGCCAGACGACCCTTCCTCGTGTCGTGTACAGTCCTGTATCCGTCGTCCATCGTACCGTCGTCGCGATCGCAGTCCGTATCCGTGTCGTTCGTGTCCGATTCCAGTCCAAATCCCAAGCCAAACCCTCCTCCTCGTTCACGACTCACTGTCGGTCTTAAGACGGAACCACTGGGGGATGGGGCGGTTCTGGCGAGCCTTCTTGGCAAGCTTCTGCTTAACGATGCTAGTCGGGGGTCAGCACGCCATCCTGTACGACGACGACAACATCGCCGGGGGTGGTACTAACAAAGACTTCTGGGAAGGCATTTTTGGTCGTTTTTTGGTGCTTGCTGGTTGAAAGAGAAGCAAACGCCTGGCGGGCTCGTTCGTAGGGGCTTGACTGGGTGCTGCAAACGGAGGGGGGTGCAACGGGAGCAAATTTCGATAGGTTGCGCTGGCTGAGAGGGACGATCTTGGTGGAGGGGGAAGAATTTCGATGGACGGCAAGATATCGCCGCTGATTCCCGACACCACGTGCGCGGATGTGGCACTTAGCGCCATTCAGCTGTGTTGTTGCTGCTATGTGAGGAGCGGCCTGTTCATCATCGCACCCTTACCTAGCGGATCGAGCCGCCGTCTCGAATGGACTCGCGTTCCTGCGCGCTACGCACTGACTGCCTCTCGGACTATCTCTCGCCCCTCTCGCCGCTCTAACCGGCTCCGAGGCGATCTCAGCTGACACAGGATGTGTTGCACTGTTCCTCTGACCAAGAGTCTGGATCGTCCTGATGTGACAATGGGAGCACCTCGAGGAATCTGGGGTCTTTGAGGGCAACGCCAGGAATGCTTCGAGCGTAGAAAACAACTGCTTACGCAGGCTGAAGATCAATGCCTGCGTGCATGCGTGGCTTGTACGGCTGTTCTCGAGCCTCATCTTCTGCTCTCAGAAACTCTCACGAGCATGACTTCGCTCTCGTTGACACCCTCCGAGACAGCTCACAGCAGAACAAAGGCAAGCCACCAAGCAGGCTCCAGCAGCACCCCAAAATCTGGATGAGATGCCCGGGTACGTGCGTGCGAGTGCTGAGGAGTGTGGCTTCTCCGCCACGGTCTGTGCACGCTCCTGGTACCTGCACACTTTGCACTCTCGCCTCGTGTATATTCGCAGGGAGACGTCACAACGATGCGAGTTCCGGAGACTTTTGCGCGCTGTGCGCTAAGGGTACGGCGAGGGTGCACAGGGAGCAAGGGCTCGAGGCTGTGGTGGACAAGGCATGTAGGACGCTTTCGCCAGGTATAAGAGCTTGCCCTCGTCGTTGTCCATATCTTGCTCCCCATCCTCTTTTGTCCATCACCTTCTCCCCTTCAAGGTCTACACCACGGCTGGCCCGCTTCTGTCGACCACCTTTTAACCTTCAAAGCCTCCTACGGTACTCCTCATAACCTAAACAAAGAAAAAATGCGTCTCTCCACCTTCGCCCTTGCGGCTTTCCTCCCCGCTGCCGCCTTCGCGGCCCCGATCAAGATCGAGTCCGGCGCCGTCATGCCCCGCGACTCCGCCACTCTCGGCAAGAACAACCACCCCGCCGTTTACCGCATGCGCAAGCGTGATAACTGGGGTGGCGACGGTAACGACAACAAGTGCACCCCCAAGGGCCACCGCAAGGCGGACTGGAAGGGCAAGCACGACCCCGCCAGCTCCAACTACGACCCCAACGCGGACAAGTCCAAGCACCGCGGCCACCACGGCGACGGCAAGTCATGGCACAACCACGAGGGTGGCAATGATGGCCAGAACTCGTGGCAGGAGCAGCCCGCCTCTGCCGCCCCCTCGCCTGCCCAGCAGGATGCTGCTCCCGCTTGGACGGAGGCCGCTGCCGCCCCTGCCTGGACCGAGACCCCGGCGTCGTCTGAGGAGGCTTCGCCCTCTGCGGCGGCCCCCGCCCAGTCCTCCGCCGCTCAGTCGGAGAACGCTTGGATCGAGGTGCCTTCCTCCACAACTCAGGCGTCGAACGACAACCCGGGCCACGACTTCCACGCTCAGGAGCCCGAGACTACCTCCTCTGCTGCTCCCGAGCCCACCTGGTCTGCCGCCCCCAAGCCTACCTCTACCGCTGCTCCTGAGCCCGAGACTTCCACCTGGGTTGCTCCTGAGCCCGAGACCTCCACATGGGTCGCTCCTGAGCCCGAGCCTACTTCCGAGCCCGCTCATGAGCCTACCCCTGAGCCCGAGCAGAACAACAACAACAACGGTGGTGGCGGCGGCGGTAACTGGGACTTCCCTGGTGGAAAGGCTACCCACTGGAACACCGCCGGCGAGGACTACTGGTGCCGCACCGCTCCGGGTGTCGGCAGCAGCCTGACCAACGGCGACTATGACATGGTCGTGGCCATCAGCTGGGAGCTCTGGGGCGGGAACCCCAACCAGCCCCAGAACTACGACAAGTGTGGTCAGTGGGTTGAGCTCCAGTGGAACGACCGCCCTCCCGTCCGCGCCCAGGTCATCGACGCCTGCATGTCCTGCAGCGCCGACCACATCGATCTCTCCAAGGGCGCCTTCCAGGCTGTTGGTGCTGGTCTTGGCCTCGGCGAGATCGGCACGCACAACCCTAGCAGCGACTACGAGAAGCCCGACAGCTTCAAGTGGAGGTTCGTCTAAGACGAACACGGACATCGTCAAGCAGGTCCTTGACGCCCATCATAGAACAATCAGGTTATACTTGTAGCTCAGACTGGACTCTGAGATGCAAAGGTTTTCATGGTTACAAGAATATTCGAGCACTGGTCTCCCTTTATGTGCAGTCTGGAGAACGTCGGCACAGAGTCGGATGCTCGGCATTCTCCGGTATATGACGCAACCCAGGCTCGCTGGTAATTCGCCGCAGCCAGGCCGCGGTAGCTGGTCGCACCTCCACCGGTGACAACAGGCAACTTGCAACTGCCCACACTCCCAAACTCTCACACTGAACACCGGCATCATGTCGTCGCTCAAGTCCACCGCCGAGAACCGCGTCGCCAATGGCACGCTGACCAAGTATACCGTGCCGTCGAAGACGCTCGGTCTTGACTCGCCCGTCAACGTCTTCATCCCTCCTGGCTTTGGACCTGACAAGCCCGCCCCCGTCCTCTTCTACCTTGCCGGTCTGACCTGCACTGAGGACACGGGAGCGCAGAAGGGTGGCTTCTTCAACACTGCTGCCAAGGAGGGAATTGCCCTCGTGTTCCCGGACACCTCCCCTCGTGGCGCTGGCGTCGAGGGGGAGGATGACGACTGGCAGCTCGGCACCGGTGAGTACCTATCAGAACCCTCAAGTCTATGAGTTCATATGATGGGATTGAGCCAGGGCTTGGAAAAGTCAAACTAGCTAACTCTCAGGTGCTGGATTCTACATCGATGCTACCAACGAGAAGTGGAAGCACTACAACATGTACTCCTTCATCACCAAGGAGCTTCCCGAGGTCCTGGCTCCGCTCGGCTTGGACTTCAAGCGCTGGTCGATCACCGGTCACAGCATGGGCGGCCACGGTGCGCTCACGATCTACCTGAAGGACCCCACTCGTTTCAAGAGCTGCTCCGCCTTCGCGCCGATCTGGTAAGTCCGGGCAACCCCTAACACTGCTTGAGCTAGGGTAGTGGTCGCCTAAGCTGACAACAGCAACCCCGCCGTCGTTCCCTGGGGCAAGGGCGCCTTCGGTGCGTACCTGAACACGCGCACGCGCTCGAACCCGCCAGCTGAGTGGCTCGAGCACGATGCCTCGCACCTCCTGCAGGCGAGCCAGGCGCCGAAGGGCTCGCTGCACATGCTCGTCGACGTCGGAACCGCCGACAAGTTCCTGAAGGACGGCCAGCTTGAGCCGCAGGCGCTCGAGCGCGCGGCCAAGGACCGCGGTGCTCCCGAGGAGCTCGACCTGCGGATGCAGGACGGCTACGACCACAGCTACTACTTTGTGAGTTGTAAGCAGCTCTCCGATATCTGACCCTCAGATCTCGACCTTCTCCCCGGAGCACGTCCAGTTCCACGCCAAGTACCTGAAGGCTTAGAGCGCCGGCGCCTATAGAAGAATGCGACCTGTCAAGAAATTCCCAGCAAATGTGGTAGTGATACTGATACATTCTCACGGGACGATACACTGATTATAGAATGATTAAGGAGTGTAGCGGAAACCAGCGGCGAGGTCGTGGTACTCGAGCGTCTCGAGGGGGGTTCCCGCGGGCGGGCGACCACCCTCGGCGCGATCGCGCACCTTGTTCTCGTAACGGTACCAGCACGTCATGCAGAGTGCAATGACGAGGCCGAGACACTGGAACGAGAGGTTCACGATACAGCCCTTGGTAAACTTGGGACTCTCGTCCTTGGGGAAGAGGAACGCGGCGAGGACAGAGAGGCACTGGCCGATCGTGTTCAGCATGCCGAGCGAGGTCGCGCGCTGGCTCTCGTTGCCGGTGTTGGCGGACTGCCATGCCATGATCAGGGGAATGTTCGTGTACCCCGCGGTCACGATGCAGCAGCACGCGAAGTAGCGTCCAGACCACATCGCCTGGGTGCCGTGTGTCGGCGGGACGGTAAGGAGGACCGCCCATCCGATAATGCCCAGGGCGAACGGGACCATGACCGGAATACCGCGGGTCTGGCGGCGGTCAGAGAAGGTCGTGAGCAGGAGCATGAAGACGAGCGCAACCGCGTACGGAGGCACAGTCATCAGCTGAGCGCGGGCGTTGGTGTATCCGAAGTTCTCTGCGTTATGAGCGACCGTCCTCTACATCTACTGTGCGAATACTCACTGATGATGGTAGGCAGGAATCCACCGACCGATCCAAGAGTCAGGTTCATGCACGAGTACATGATGGACACGACGTAGGTCTTCCAGTCGGTCAAACAGCGGATGACTCCCGCCTTCTGAATACCGAGCTTGGCATCGGGCGAGTTCTGAGCATTGAGGCGGGTGAGGCAGAGCGTGCGCTCGTCCTCAGTGAGGAACTTGGACGTCTCCGGACGCGTCGGCATGAAGAGCGCGACACAGATCGCGAGAATGACAGAGGGGCAGCCCTCGATGAGGAATAAGATGCGCCAGTTTGCAATCTTGGCGTGCTTGATGCTCGTGACGCCGAAAGAGATGAGACCACCAAAGGCGCCCGACACGGCACCGGCCGAGATGAAGAATCCGATACGTCGGGCGAGATCGCGCTTCGTGTACCAGTATGACAGGTGGAGCGCCATAGCCTGGCCGAAGTGGGACTCGCCGACACCAACAAACAGGCGACACACGTACAGGCCGGCGGGGTTCTTCGTTGCCGCCTGGCATGTCGCGGCGATGGCCCAGATGGCTGAGCCGCACGCGATTGTGCGCGAGGGGAGGAAGTGCTTCGCCATCAGTGTTCCCGGGATCGAGAGCACGATGTACGTGATGAAGAAACAGGAGAGCGCAATCGAGTAGTTCTGGTCCTTGCCTGCAAGAACGTCCTCGAGTAGGCCGGGAGAGTTGTCAGAAGCGGCCAGCTTGGCGTTCGCCAAGTTTCCACGGTCCAGGTAGGCTGAGAGGTACAGGAGCACGGCGAAGGGGAGGATGCCGAGGTCTGGGAGTCAGCGAGAGGACAATGGAGCGGACGCACCCATCTTCCAGAGCAGCTTGCGCTCAGCGGCGGAGTGACCAGCCTTGAAGGCGTCACCCTCGGTCGAGTGCGCGAAGGAGCCCTTGTCGGTGTCCGTCACATTGGTGCCGGTAGGTTGGAGGTCAAAGTGCTGCACCTGCTGCAGCTCCTTCTCATCCACCGGTTCAGGCTCGGTCATCTGGACATGTTTGGTCATGTTGGGCATTGTGATGGGGTCGGGACTGCTTCTTCTTCCAGGAGAGCTTTATATAACCAAGCAGGGCGATAACACAGCCGCCGGGAAGTCCAGCGCTCAGGACCCGCCTCCCCGACACGAGATAACAAAGGCTCCACAGCCGTGTTGCCCACTGCCCGCGTCGGGATGTTCTCACATGATTGGAAAGAAAACACCCCAGCCTCGGTGCAGAGGAAGCGTCAGGCAGGCGCATAGGTTGCCGACGGTGCCGAGGGAGAAGTGGAGAGCTATTTCCATCCACAGAGTCTGCATGGCACACTGCGCCATTAACGCAGTAGCTACGGCTCTCCTCCCGATCCTGGCGAGGAGGTGGAGGGGAGTTCGGCGAGCAGGTCTCAAAATAGAAGCCGATCAAGCGGGACAGGTGGGGCCTCGTGTGGTCTTTTGCGGTCTCGTGTGGGCCTCGTGTGACCCCGTGCTAGTGTTCTCTGCCCTCTTGCGGCCGTTACGGAGCAGAACTGATAGGGCAGAGCGGCTATCGGCGGCAAGCACCGGTTGCTGCGCTGCTAAACGGCATAGAGCGGACGGCTGCAGCGCGACATGCCCTATCGTCCCTTGTTGTGGAGGTTGGCGAACAGCGTTGTTATTCGAAAATCAAGTCAAGTTACCGATGACGTTCCCTGGTCCGGTGCCGGTCCGGTTCTCCGCAGTCAAGGTATCGAACATGAAAAGATGGGGAGGAGCGGACGTTGCCGCTCTGCAGGCCGTCGAGAGCACCGTGATTGGCGTAAAGAAGCCGCTGGACCGTACATGTGAGCGGACGTGAGCGGAGACGAACAAGAACGCTTACCGAGGGTACCGAAAGAGCCATCGGTAATCGGTCCGAAGAAATCCTGCTGGAAGGCCTCCGCATGTCATGTAGCCATACTGCTTCTCATAGCGGAAGCCTCTCCAATCACGAAGAGGTCTCGTTAGTCAGCACCATATCTGTGGAAACTCTGGTTAGATGATCTTCACTTGCTGCTAAGTGCCGCCGCAGCGCTAGGCGTCGCTCCCGAACCCAAGTTGTGGAGGAGCCCCAACTCCTGGAAAAGTGAGATCCACAGCCGCGCTAGTGAGTACAATGTCAATTTGGGGTATTTTTAGCCACCTTGGTTGGGCAGCGCAATCCGAGCTTCGGTCGAAAGATGTGAGAAGCTCAGCTCCAAACCTCACCGAGTCTCTCTCTGAGAGACTGAACCACTCTCCAGGAATGTAGTACTTTCACTGGGGCAGGGATTGCTCGATCACCGATGCGGGGTCGGGGAAGGTCAGCATCATCCCGAAGGCAAGTGTGGGGTACTCTGATCGGCTGTTGGCTTTATCGGGCAGCGCACCAGGGAACAGCGGACAAGGTAGGACAGATATGCCGAGCTCTTGCTTCGGCCTGGACTTCCGCTCCAAGAGACAGTGCCCAGATTTTCGAGGAATGAAGTCGCGTAAGGCTCCTGGATATTCATTGGGGCTGCGGCGAGGAAACAGCAAGGGCGGCAATCTCTGGAAGGGGCCCACCACCTGCGGCATTATTTGGCACAGTTTAAACCGTCAGTGTAAGAGGCACCTGCAAGAGCATACGATACCGCTTGACTTTTACAGGTCGGGTCTGTTCCTGAAGTGAGCGGCATGGCTAGTGCCACAGCCTCGGTCGCCACATCGTGAAGATCGAAAGACACTCCCGTTTACGCCCACGCCTTCAAATGTCTTCTGCAGCATGCTTGGCGTCAGTTAAGTGTGTGAACTCCTTGTCTCCTGTCGATCTTCCAGGAAACGGGAACAGGCGTAGGGGCGCACGGGATCAACCGTGGAGGCAACCATCAAAGAGTGTCGAGTCGACGTGGTTGCCACCCGGAGCCGTCTAAAGCTCTTCTATACTGGCTTTGCGTGCTTCATTCTCTGTGTTCTCAGTAAGTTCGGTCTCACTCATTGTTTCTTACCGTTTGTCGACACCGAGGAGATTGCTTACAGTGTTGCAGCGTCTTGCAGCGTGGTCCCCCGCAATTTTCGACTGTAGTCGCTCTACAGCTACCGCTGTGAGCTTTGAGAGTCTACCGTCTTAGCTGACCTTCAGTCATATTCTACAACTAAGACATACAGCACCACGCAGGCAAAGAGCGAAAGTTAATCCGCGCAGGTCGCTGTGGTAGAGATGGTGCGATGATTAGCATCTGTCGCCGTTATCTCCTCCTTGCGATCGCAACCTTCACCTGTCGTGATGATCCACGACTGACTCGAAGTTCTCCAGAAGCAGCTGGCAGCTATGCAGCTCTTTGAGTACCGTATCCAGTGTGAAACGTGCACGTGCGTCGCGGGCTTCATAGCACTCTGCAAGCTACGATTGTGCCACGAAACACCGGCGCATCGTCATCGTCAATCCATGCTGAATGCACGGCCCGCTCCATGCAGACACCACGACGACCAACATCCTCTCTTTCGGCGGCCGCCAGAACAGCCTAGCGCATAGTGCGTTGTGGACGGTCACGATCCGCGCCTGAGACGTTGATGGTAGCCCGCACCGTGCCAATCGCACCGACTCGGCAACCACTTGCCGGGCCGGGCACGGACGAAAACATAGAAGCCGACGGCGTCCACCGCCCGTACTTAACCGCATCCTGATTCTCGGCGTTCTCACTTTCGGTCCCTCGACATTCAACAACCAACAGGAGAGAGACAGCAGCGATGGCGTCCGCCCAAGCCTTGCTGCGCAAGGCGCACTATATCCCGCTTCTGGCGCTCGGCCTGTACAGTATCGTCATGTACTGCCTGACGGTGCCGTGGATTCAGCGCGAGTGAGTTGACAAACTCTCCGCGAACTGACGCGCAGGTTCACCTTCTTGAACAACGTCAAGTGGCCCCTGAACGCGAAGTTCGACAGCCCGCAGCTGTACGGACTTGCTCGTGAGATATCCAGCTGTGTGGCATCTGACGGCAGCGTTCAAGACCCGCAACGTCTACCTCGACACGCCGGACGGAGAGCGTATCGGCGTCTGGCACGTTCTGTGAGCTAGCTGGTTTACCAGGTCAAGCTAATTCAAGCCCGCAATCGGTGTACAGCGAGCAGGAGCCGTTCCCACCTCGCGGTCCTCTGTCCGAAGCTCAGTTCGACGAGGCGATGACGAAGCGTCCAACGATCATCTACTACCACGGAAATGTGAGCTAGCTTCATTGGCCTGCTGAAGCTGACCACCAGGCTGCGACGCGCGCCGCCAGCCCGCGCATCAGGGGCTACATCGAGATGTCTTCGCGTCTTGACTGGTGAGCTGTTTGGCTTGTTGTAGCTGACAGCAGTAACGTTGTCGCGATCGACTACAGGGGCTACGCGGACTCGACCGGTGTGCCGTCCCAAGCAGGCCTGATTACGGACGCGCGCACGGCATGGGACTGGGTCGCGGAGCGCGCTGGCAAGAACGGCAAGGCGGAGGACAATATCGTCGTCGTCGGACACAGCCTTGGTACGGGCGTCACGTCTGCGCTCGCCGGCCAGCTGGCTGATGAGGGTGAGTTACGGATGGAATCGGGAGAACTGACGACCAGGCATCTACCCGCGCGCGCTGACACTCATCGCGCCCTTCACGTCTATCTCGGAGCTGCTCGCTTCGTAAGCTATGAGCCTCTGGTCGGAGCTGACAGCAGGTACTGGCTCTTTGGCGTGATTCCGCTGCTGTCGCCGATTCGCGCTATCCCGCCCGTTGCCGGTAAGCTCGTCGGTGGGTCACGAAGAGCTGACAGCAGAATACTTCAAGAGCCGTAACCGAACGCCGTTCAACTCATACGAGGCCATCAGCGTAAGCTAACGTCGTCCCCAGGATTAGCTAACCACAGCGCACCCGCTCGCCGACGCTGATCCTGCACTCGCTTATTGACGAGATCATCCCTCCGTCGCACTCGCAGCGCATGTTCCGCCAACTCGTGGCGCCGAACGCGACTGCCGAGGCCTCCGATGCCGCCTTCAGCAAGGTCGACATTGTCGAGTATCCCGGCTGGGGCGTTGTCAAGACCGCGACCCGCGACGGCCTGCCCATGATCTACCTCGAGGCCGACTCGGGCGGACACAACAAGATCGGTTGGGCCGAGGGCACGCTCGACCTCATTGCGAAGATTGCCGACCTCTAACTCTGCCAACTCTGATTTTGACCTTCCTTTGTAGACTCTAGATGCTCTGCGCACTTATACCTGCCAACCTTTGACGCTCCTTGTCCCTGTAGCCTTCTTATGCACCTTTTTTGGACCCCTGCGATCTCTATTTCATGCATTCTAGTGCAGCTTGTGCAGCGCGACGGCGGCCGAGCCGAGCGCCCGGCGGATGTCCTGGTAGTCGACGTCGTGGGCTGCGTGTCAGTTTCGCGTTAGACTCAAGCAACTCACAGTCCTCGACCTCTCCCCAGCGCTCAATCTGGGACGCGACCTCGACGTGGCTCGCGAGCGCGGCCTCGTGGGCGGTGATACGGCCCTCAACGAGCGCGAGACCGATCACAAAGCTCTTCGTGGCGTACACGGCACGCTCCATGGCGGCGAGCTGGAACGGGTCCATGTCCTCGAGGATGTTGCGGAACTTGGCGATCGTCTCGGGCGTCTGCTCCGCGACACTGAAGCCCTCGGCCTCCTTCAGCGTGATTCCGTACTCGTCCTTGAGCCACTTGACGAGCGGCGCCCAGTGCTCCTCCTGTAGCCGCACGAGGGCAGCCGGGTGGTCGTCGGGGTAGCTGGTTGTCAGCTACGCGGATCTAGTAGGAAGCTCACCAGATGGTGTCAGTGTCAAGGTAGGCGAGGAGAGCGTCGATGACTCCCTCCTTGATCTTCGGGTCCTTCATGCCGTCGAGCGCTCGGGAGGCAAGCGAAGTCTGAGGTCGTCAGTTGTGGACGAATGAGTATAGCGAGGGCAACTCACAAGAGGAAGAGCGTACTGCTTCAGCACCTGGTCCTGGTTCTCCCACTCGGCCGCAATCATCATCGCGAGAAGCTGCCTCTCCTTCGGAATCACCATCTTGGCGCCCTCAGGCGTCTTGAGGTTGCGGTGGTCGAGCGTGACCGTGATGCCTGCTCGTTAGCTTTGGCTGGAATGGAACAGCTCACCGTCGTCCTCGGGCTTGACGCCGGCGTGCTTCCAGAAACGGCGAAGAGTCGCCTCGGCACCTGCGCATGTTAGCTTTCGCCAAGTCCAACTGTAGCTTACGGTTCGTCGGCGTCACGGCGGGGCCGGGGGTGTTCTCGGCGCGGAAGGCCGGGGTGGTGGAGAGCGCGCGGGCGGACAGGCGCACCCGGGGAGCGGAGAGGCGCGCGGGACCGGCAACGGCCTGACGCAGGAGCGAGCGGCTGAGAGAAGCCATGTTTTGTGAGATATGCGACTGAAGAACGGCTCTAGACTCGAAGTTCCGTCACTTTCTCTATCCCCTCCGCCTGGATCTCAGTACTTTGCCGCGACCTCCACTTTCGTTTCAACTTTCCGGCTCAGTCAGCAGCTCCGCACGCCGCCGCCGTGGCCTAATCTCATCTGATAATCTGGTCATTAGCGGAAGCAGATTCCGGCGGCGCTTCGCCTAATGGCTCTAAATGACTACGCCCAGCGCATCGAGTGACAGAACAACACAAAATCCAGAGCTCCGTCTTATCTCGCTTGCTCGACCTTCACTCAACGTTCACCTTCCCCGCACCTAGATACCCCAGAACGAAGGAGGACGACAGGGACTATGGACCCGTTCACCACCTTCGAGGGTGCGTCCCAGGTACGTCGACCACGAGAGCTGCCTGGTTGCTCCACTTCGAACCATCAGCTGATGATTCAGTACGGCGTCGATCAGGATGACACGACGTCCATGTACAGCGCTACCCCGAGCAACCTCACAGAGCAAATCATTGTCCCTCAGCGTACCACTGGACTAGAGCGCGGGATCGACGAGATCTCCCTCACTTCCCGCCCCGTGAACAACTTCGGAGAGGAGTACGACCGTGATGATGAGCCACCACTTGGCCACGGCGTTGAGCACGCGTGCAGGTGAGTTACCACAGGTTGAGGCAAGACTGACGGGCACAGCTACTGTGGAATCCACAGTCCCCAGAGTGTGGTCAAGGTAAGTTGCGATGGAGGTTGACCTAACGGATAGTGCGTCGCTTGCAACAAGTGGTTCTGCAACTCAAGAGGCAATACGAGTGCGTCGCACATCGTCAGTCACCTCGTCAAGGCGAAGCACAAGGAAGTTGTCCTACACAAGGACAGTCCTCTTGGAGACACCATTCTTGAATGTAAGCTCCTCTTCCATGAGACTAGCTGACATCTAAGGCTACAACTGCACGAACAAGAACGTCTTCATGCTCGGCTTCATTGCGGCGAAGAACGAGGCTGTCGTCGTGATTCTGTGTCGCCACCCGTGCGCCTCCACGACGACTTCGCGCGACATCAACTGGGATCCGTCAGAGTGGTCCGCCATTATCCACGACCGCTCCTTCCTCAGCTGGCTCGTCAAGGTCCCCTCTGAGGCGGAGCAGCTGCGCGCTCGACAGATCTCGATGGCGCAGATTGCCAAGCTCGAGGAGATGTGGCGCGACAACCCCAACGCGAAGCTCGAGGATGCTGAAGCTCAGGTGCCGGAGGAAGAGATGCACCCAATCCAACTCAAGTGAGTTGAATGCTCCTCCGTTTGAACTGACACCAGATATGAGGATGCGTACCAATATCAGAACATCCTTGGACCGCTGGTCAAGATCGAGGCCGACTACGACAAGCGCATGAAGGAGTCGCAGGGAGAGAGCGATATCAGTGTGCGCTGGGACATGGGTCTGAATCAGAAGCGCACTGCGTGGTTCACCATGCCGAAACTCGAGAGCGGAGAAGTGCGCTTGGCGGTCGGTGACGAGCTGCGCCTCAAACTCGTGGGCGCCAGCATGAAGGGGTGGGCGAACATGGGCAACAGCTCTGACAACTTATGGGAGGGCGTTGGCAGCGTCATCAAAGTTCCAGACAGTGAGCTGCGCAAACTGGAAGGTTTAGCTGACAGCAGATGTCGATGACTGGATTGTTCTGGAGATGAGACGATCAGACAACGTGCCCACCGACTGCAGGGAAGGCTTCGCCGTTGACTTTGTCTGGAAGGCGACCAGCTTCGACCGTATGCAGCAGGCCATGAAGACTTTCGCTATCGACGAAAAGAGTGTTTCGGGCTACATTGTAGGTTTTCGCGTTGAGCAGTTGCTAACCAATCCCAGTACCATAAGCTGCTTGGTCATGAGGTGGACCCGCAGGTCTTGCGCACACAGATGCCGAAGCGCTTCACTGCACCTGGCCTGCCCGAGCTCAACCACTCTCAGATGGCTGCCGTCAAGGCTGTCCTGCAGAAGCCGCTCAGTCTGATCCAAGGTCCGCCTGGTACCGGTAAGACTGTCACGTCGGCGTCGATCGTGTACCACCTCTCGAAGATGAACCCGGGACAGGTGCTTGTTTGTGCCCCGTCCAACGTCGCCGTCGACCATCTCGCCGAGAAGATTCACATGACCGGTCTCAAGGTTGTGCGTCTCACTGCCAAGTCGCGTGAGGCCGTCGACTCGCCTGTCAGCTACCTGACCCTTCACGAGCAGGTCGCTAAGAACGACACTCGACGTGAACTCCAGAAGCTTATCCAGCTCCGCAACGAGCTTGGAGAGCTGAGCCAGAGCGACGAGAGGAAGTACAAGTCGCTGGTCCGTGCTTGCGAGAAGGACATCCTCAACGCCGCCGACGTCATCTGCACGACCTGTGTGGGTGCTGGTGACCCCCGCCTGGCCAAGTTCAAGTTCAGGACCGTGCTTGTCGACGAGGCAACCCAGGCCGCCGAGCCCGAGGCCATGATCCCGCTCGTCATGGGATGCAAGCAGGCCGTTCTCGTCGGAGACCACCAGCAGCTTGGCCCCGTCATCATGAACAAGAAGGCTGCCCGTGCTGGTCTCTCGCAGTCGCTCTTCGAGCGTCTTGTCATCCTCGGCAACCGTCCAATCCGTCTGCAGGTGCAGTACCGTATGCACCCGTGTCTGTCGGAGTTCCCCTCGAACATGTTCTACGAGGGTACTCTGCAGAACGGTGTCACGGCGCCGGAGCGCCTGCGCAAGAACGTCGATTTCCCCTGGCCCGTTGCCGACACGCCGATGATGTTCCACCAGAACACTGGCACTGAGGAGATCTCGTCGAGCGGTACCTCGTTCGTGAACCGCACTGAAGCCGCCAATGTTGAGAAGATGGTGACCAAGTTCTTCAAGTCGGGCGTCCTTCCCTCGCAGATCGGTGTTATCACGCCATACGAGGGCCAGCGTTCGTTCATCGTCTCTTACATGCAGCTGCACGGCGCGCTCAAGAAGGATCTGTACAAGGAAGTCGAGGTTGCGAGCGTCGACGCGTTCCAGGGACGAGAGAAGGACTACATTATCCTGTCGTGTGTACGTTCGAACGAGCACCAGGGTATCGGTTTCCTGAACGACCCTCGCCGTCTCAACGTCGCGCTCACCCGTGCCAAGTACGGTGTCGTCATCCTCGGCAACCCGAAGGTTCTCAGCAAGGTAAGTTGCCACTAGGTCGTTCCAAACTGACATCAGCACCCTCTCTGGCTCTACCTTCTGACGCACTACAAGGAGAAGTCGTGCTTCGTTGAGGGCCCGCTCACGAACCTGCAGCCGAGCATGATGCAGTTCAGCAAGCCGCGCAAGACGCTGTCGCGCGCCATGGAGTCGTTCCGCCGTTTCGAGCCTCCCGCCAACGACTACGCCGAGAAGAGTGAGTTCTCCTATCCTTGCTTGTCTAACTGACATCAGACGCCCGCGGAGGCCCCGCTCCCAGCCGCTTCGACCCGGCATACTACCGCACGCACGACGCGATCTCCTACGTTCCTGCCGATGCGCAGAGCGTGGTGTCGCAGGCTCTCACGCAGAGCTTCCCGCTCGCCGCTCACCCGTACCCCGGCGCCGGACCCAGCGGACGCAAGTCGACGTACACCGGCTACGCGTCGTCGGTCATCTCGCAGCAGCCGGCCGACGGCGCGCCCGACCCACTCGGCACCGGCCACGCGCTGGCTCCCATGTCCTCGCGCGCGTCCAGTATTGCGTACTCCCAGTTCGACCGTCTGCCTCCCGGACCAGCGCTCGACAAGAAGCCGGCCGGCCTCGGCCAGCGCCGCCTGTCCATCGGCTCGATCACGCCGTCGGACGCCGTCTCCTCGTACGGATACAAGGCAGGTGACGACGACACGCAGTCCATTGCTCCCAGCCAGGCTGGCGTCACCGAGTTCTAACCGCACGCCTTCCTGGCGCTGGCACAGTTTCCAACGTATGAACTGGAAAGCTGCCGGCGTACATGCGAACCGAGCCAGAGGTGTGGCCGGGAGTAGCCCGAATCAGCATGATTCGGGCACGGCCACATCAGCATCGGCCTGCCTACAGAGGTCGGCGTTGCGCTGTGAGTAGAGCGCGGCCAGACAGTAGGCAACTAGGTTATACATCTGGGGCGCCGCGCGCGCCCCTGCTTATTAGATGCACATGCATGCCTCGGTTCTGGGCAAATTGTTCAGGTTGCAAGAAATGCCATGCGGATTGGGGGTATACTGATCTATCTAGGTCCGGAAGATGGAAGATGAAGGAGATGAAAGGAGGCAATCTTACAGTCAACTGCTAACTATATTCTAAAGCTGAAGCCCATGGAGCCCATGCGCCAGTCTAGTCTTATCCCCTTCCAGTCCACTTCTTGTACTCCTTTCCAATGAGCTCGTTGGCGACGAGGGTGATGATGGTATGCGGCGCGATGCGGAGGAAGTGCGCCGTCGTGCCCTTGTACCATCCGAGGACGCCCTCTGTCTTTGCCGTCTTCCAGAGACAGTCGAAGGGGTTGGTGTACAGCGCCCCCCTCCTCTTGCCCGTGACGGGGTCGACGATGATGGGCTGGTTGTACATGCGCGTGAGCACCGTGTCGGCAGGCTGCATGGCGGCGCACACGACGACGCCACTGACAGACGACGCGGCCATGTACATCCAAAAGCTGTTCGGATCGATGATGCCATAGTTGGAGAGCACCGTCTTGGTGTAGTTGTAGGAAGGGAGCTGGACGGCGGATCCACAGCACGTGCGCAGGATGGCGGCGGATACGCCGCGCCAGAGCCCGCGCACGCCGTCCGTCGCCACAATCTTCTGCATCGCGTCGTAGCTGTTGCGGTAGTAGTGCTGCGTGCCCACCGGCAGCGCGGGCGAGTAGGCCTGCATCCGCGCCTTGATCAGGAACAGCGGGCTGCCGAGACACGCCCCGATACAGCCCGTGATGGCGCCGGCCGTGATGGCAGTGCCGAAAATGACGTCGTCGGGGTTGCGGCCGATCGCTCGGTTCAAGACGTGACGCACCGGCTCGTAGAAGCCTGGGTGTTAGCTGGACGAACGCGGCAAAAATCAGCTGCACGCGAGCGAGCGAAGCTCGGGAAGTGAGGCGGAGGCTGGACAAAGCAGACAGTGGCGACCGGTTCAGAGAGCGCACAGGGAGCGGATAAGCAAGGACTTAACGACTCGACGAAGCTTCGGAGAACCCAGAGTCACTAGGACTTGTTGCTGCTGGTCTTGGAAGCTCGCCGGGTCGTCTTCCTCGTCTAGCGCTTCCCGTCGCCCATTGCGAGCAGTATCGCGTCCGCCATACCCACCCAACCCTTCTCAACCGCTTCGCCCGCTCGCTCGGTCGTTCAACGAGACTCACCAAGACGCGATCCATTCAGCAGGATCTGGTATCCATAAGCCGGGAACAGGCCACGCTGCAGGCCGCGGATACCCTCGTTCTTCCACGTCTTCTTGAACACGTCAAAGACGTTCTTGTACACCTTCTCCACATTCGCGTCCGCCTTGACCAGCTCGCCCTGCAGCTGCAGTCTCGTCTTCATCGTCTCGGCGACGTTGGCTGGGATGTTAGCTCTGCCACTATCTGAGCAGCTTGAGTTGTTGGGGACCGGCGACGGGCTCCGAGCCCGATCACAGCAGTGTGCTCGTTGAAGCTGATACTGCCTGTCTCCCGCAGAGCTTTCCAGAGCTCAGTCCGCCGAGTCCGGGAGTGGAAAGGAGAGGTGGACGGCAAGCCTCAGTCACGCGAACCTCTCCCCATACACAAGCGGTGGGCGGAGCACGTCAGCGCTCCTCGTACTCACTGACAGTGACGGCCGCACATCCCGCGAGACCACCAATCATGAAGCTCTCGGGGAGTGTGAGTGGGATACGAGGCTGGCCCGCGGCCATCTGCTCAGCCTTGGCAGCTGGTGGGGTTCCGCTCATCGTGTCGGTCGTCGTCCGTGGGTGGTCTAGTATTCTAAATGGAGGATATTGAATCTGGTGTGATCGTGTCGCCGCCGTGTCTGTCGGTCGGGGGGGTCGCAGGTGGCGCGCCTTTTTTGGGATATAGGTACAGGGAGAGAGGTGAGAGAGAGGAAGAAGGTGGAACGGAGAAGTCACCAGTGTTGCGCAAAGTCAGCCCAAAGGTGGTGGAGGAGCAGGCACGACCACTACTTTTGGCCGGACCTAGACGTACCGGGCCGGGGGTGCGGGCATGCGGGGGTGAGGATCGGCTGAGCGCTGGGCGTCAGTTTCAGGGGCGGGACCAAAGTTCGACTCGCGTAAATAGATATCGGTCCCTGTCCAGAGTAGCGCTGGGCCTATCAAGCCCCAGTTTATAGAGACCCGGTCAGTCACAATCCGCGGCTGGAGGACGGACATCGGGGCGACACTGCGCTGCGCGTCTGCGCCTCTGCGAGTCGGAGTGTCTGCCCAAGGTCTGCACCTGCGCAGACGCAGACGCAGATCTTCGCGTGCGCCGAGGCAATGCGCCGCACAGAGCATCACCGACGCATGGTGGGCTGCTGATAAGGTAGGCAGAGCCCATGCATATGCTTATGCTAAGATGGTCCGGCCGGGGTCACCGAGCGCGGAGGCGCTCATCGTCGGACATGAGCGATGATCGCGTAATGTGTGTCGTCGCGTGCGTCTTTCGCGTCGGCGCGAGCTCGATGTGCGTCGCCGTCATTGCGGATGGAATGGGCCACACGACACAGCATGCGGCGCCGCTGCTTACTCAAGAAGCCACGGGCGCTCGTTCCAGAAGGCGTCCTTGATGATGTCGTCGTTCAGGTACACGACTGGACCAGTCATGCCCTCGTACTTCTCTGCCTTCTTGGCCTTCTTCTCAAGCTTGCGTTGCCGCCGGGCTTCCTCGACACTGAGTTCGGCTTCTCCTTCGCCACCTTCTGTGTCTGCTGGCGTACTCGGGGCATCAGAGTCAGCGTCAGCCGTCGCCGTGGCGACACCGCACTTCGCCTTCGGCAGCGAACTCGGGTCAATGCGCACGAGCACGCTGCCCTTGCGGTAGAACGGGTCGATGTCGTTGTAGTTGATCCCAAACTCGGAGAAGAGCATCTCGTTCTTATCCTTCGAGTTCGTTCCCTGGGGTTAGCTGTTCTGTGCGAATATAACAGCTCATATCGACCCACCTGCAGCTCTTTGTTCGCCTCCCTAGGTGTCCGACCAGCCTTGACGAGCGCCCAGAAGCACGTGTTGTACAGGTTGTTGATGTGCGCTGGACGTTAGCTACGGGGCCCAACTTGTAGCTGCTGCGCCATGCCCCCCTACAACATGCAGGGAGCAGCGGCACACCAGGGCACACTCACTGTCAGCCTGTCGCCAGGCAAAGTAGTCCCGAATCTCCTTCTCGCCAGGGTACAGCACGACGCGGCTGTCGAATGTCGGGGGGTATCGCAGCCGGTCGTTCGGGAAGTACTCGGGCCAGTAGAACACGTACGCGGACGTGAACACGGAGCAGATGGCCGAGTTGATCTTGCTGGATGTCAGCTACTTCGGGAGCTCGCCAGCTCACCTTCTTCTCCGACCGTAGACGCCTGCTTGTCTCCGCATGAGGAATCTGGGGTCAGCTTCTGCTCGCAGTCTCAGAAGCTGGCAGGTACCTCTCCTCATTGCGACGGGCAGAATGTGGTGGGTGTGTGCCTGCCGATCATATCGTGGTAGGAGAGATCTGAAACTTTCCTCGTGTCCAGAGGGAAGACACCTGAACTCAGTGTACTCACGAGAACTCATCACTCTCGCCGAAACCAAGCACGACCTCCTCAAACTCGTCCATGACGGCCTTGGCGGCGCGGTTCATGAGGTCGAGCGCGCGACGGTCGTTCGGCTTCTCGAACTCCTGCACATCGGAGAATCTGTCGTCAGCTTCCGATGAGACGGACGGACAGCTCGAAGTGGAAGTGCTCGTACAATCGAGGGGGTTGATCGTCAACCTCCAGGGCGACTCCAGAAGGAGCCGAGGTGAAGGGGTTTGAAGCGACTTGGGAGAAAGAGAGGGGATGTCAGGAGGAGAATTGGTGACGACGGCGAAAGGCAGGCTACGGGGAAGGCAAGGAAGACACGACGACTCACTTGTGGAACCCGCGCCCATCGACGCGTACGATAATGTATGCGTTCGGCATGAGCGGGTCCGGGAGCTCGTAGCTCTTGACGTATTCGAAGCGAGACTTGGCCATGGTTGTCGATGTCCCTCTGTCGGTCTCTTCCCAAGTTCCTCTTCGACGTCGCAAGCTTGCCGGGCGATGTGCGGAGCGTATATCCAGCGTAAGGAAGGTCGATAGCAGGTGTAGATTGGCCGGAGTCGATCGGGATCCAAATATTTGGACAGCGACCAGACAGTCATGATATCACCCACGTGGAGTTTTCTCCCACGGTGGCCACTTCGGAGGACGGTCGAGGTAAAAGTCGGCTGGCAGCCAGGGGGTGCGCGGAAAACTGGGACTGATTATTTCGATTATTTGGCCTTGCTTGCGACCACATCTCGGACCACGACCCAGCTCGACGGCGACGACGACTACGACACCAAGCATCGCAGCGCAGGACACTGGAATTGCTCTCTCCATCTTGACTTGCACATAATACCACCCTTGCATCCTTGACCACATCTCGAGCATCTGATCGCCCGATCGTTTCGAACCTCCGCCCTCCCTCCTCTCCTCTCTCAACAGACCAACACCCCGATACCCAGCATGTCGGCCTTCCACTCTGCCCGCCCCGCTGTGCGACGAACGGCCACTGTCGCGCAGACGCGCGCTGCCTCGTCGGCGCACCCCGTCCCGCCCGTCCCGTGGGCGAGCAAGACGCACACGAAGAAGGCGCCCAAGATCCCGAACCCTCTCCCCGCCATCTTCCCTCAGAAGGTCGTGCTCTCCGACGGCTCGACGTTCATGCAGTGGACGACGGCGCCGACGCCGCAGATCAACCGCCTCACGCGCGACATTACCAACAACCCCCTCTGGTTCCCGGGCATGGAGGCGACGTCGCGCGACGGTATCATGGAGGGGCGTATTGGCAAGTTCCACCGCCGCTTTGCTGCCAACAATGCCGATCCTGAGAAGGACTCCAAGGTCGAGGACGGAGACAGCCCCGCAGAGGGACGGGCGAAGGAGAAGCAGAGCTTCCAGGACTCGGACCTTGCGTGGATGTCCGAGGGCGCCAAGGCGGAGAAGATCTCGACCAAGATGAAGCAGAGGCTCTCGATGAAGCAGAAGAGGAGCAAGAAGTAGGCGTAGGAGCCCCACAGTTCACAGCATCATTCGCATATGCACCGTTCTTAGATTCGCTGGTGAAGCATTGCTGATACATGACAAGACTAATTAGGATCGGGAGATGAGGGACCAAAATCGCCAAGGGGCGGTGGAGGTGGACAGGAAATCAACAGTGTTACGAGGTATGGTCACAGGAAGGGGCGCGGTAAAGACTGGAGATGATGAGAGCATTATTAATGCTCCTCCTTCTTCGGCGGAAGGACGTGGTCCGGGTCGCGGAAGTGCTCCGCCAGAAGCTTGTTCATCCTGCGCGCGGTTAGCACTTGTGCTCCAAGCTGAACTATTCCCAGCACTCACGTGAACATGTGCAGCTTGTCCGTGTGAAACACAGTCTTCATCTTGTCGTCGCACAGAATGTACCGCTTGTCGTTCGGGTCCTGCAGATCGTTCGCCTTGATGTAATCCCAGATCCGCTTCACCGTCTGCGGCCGCGAGAGCTTTGTCTCGTTCACAAACGCGGAGAGCGTGTCACTGAGATATGTTAGCCTTCGTCATTCCACCAACATGGTGACGCACCTCAGCAGCAGCTCCTTGTTGAACGCGCCTCCACCGCCGCCGCGCTTCTTCTTCGGCTGCTCCTCATCCGAGTCTGACGCGACCCGCTTCTTCGACACCTTCTTCTTAGGTGTCTTCTTCGGGGGCGCAGCCGCTCTCCGTCCCCGTGACCCGCGCATGGCAGCGTCGTACTCGGCCTGCAGCTGCGCGGCCATCGCCGCATCCGTCTGCTCATGCTTGGCCGACAGCGGCTCTGGTTGACTGCTCGCGGGCTCGGCCGACTCGGACTTGGCCGTCGGTTTCCGATCATCCTCGGACTCGTCTTCCTCTTCATTGTCCGCTGTTAACTCCTCGTAGATTTCGCCGATCTGTCGTCAGTTCGATCGGCGGTGGGCGAGGAGACAGTCGGAGTTTATGAATCCAAAAGCCACGTACCCGCTCGTCAATCAGCCCTCTGTGCTCCTTGATCGTATCCGCATCCTCTCCGCCAGCTATCAGCTGCTTGCGAACGGCCTTGGCCGAGCTGTCATGTCAGCTCAGCTGTCACAAAAGCAGCTTACACGGTGGATAAGTCAGACTGCTCCAGAATTCTCCGGATGCGCGGAATCAGGCCGTTGACATACTGCTTAGTTGCGTCAGTGGAAGAGCTAAGAGATGGCTATCGGCTAGAAGTCGGACGAGGTAGGCATGACATACCTGTGTGGTCATTTCGGATTACAGGGCTAAGTCTCGATGATGCAAACAACAATGGTCGAGAGAGGAGGAAGGTAGCATCCAGTGATACGAGCTGCGCGATGAGGGTGATCAGCGAAGCAAGCGAGTCGCTGATTCGAGGGGGATGCGAGCCGGTGGATGCTGTAGTGGAGAGGGGTGAGTAGGAGTGACAAGTGACGGTGTGTGGTTGACAGAGACCATGACGGAGATTGCGCCTTAGTGATGATGGCCTCCACCTGCTCCAGCCAAGTCCAGTGTAGTACGCGTGCCTGTATACCAGCGAAAGCGTGCCGGACAAGGTTTAGGATCGCGCCCTGCCTGCCTGCCTGCCTGCCTGGGTGAGGGGGATTTACTTCCGCCTCCACCCCGTGCCGCAGACCGTGTAGACCAGGAGCATGCATTCAGGGTTCCCGCGGTGTGCGGGATCGAGGGAAAGGAGGGACTGGAGATCGATTGCTGATGTGCTGGCTGCAGCGTGCCCAAAATCATCCATCTCCCTCCAACATTTTGACATCCCCCATCTCTTTCCACCCACGACACAGGCTAGCACACACACGCCAGCACCAGCCCCTCCTCACACCTGGGCCTCCCGTTGTGGCCTTCCCCGCTCGCACGCCTTCCTCCTCTTCTCACCTCATCTCGGCCATCCCTCCATCCCAGCCCAGCCTGGCTGGCCAGGAAGCCACCCCCGAACTGTAATTCAGCACATTCTCCCCCCTCCGACTTTTACCACACTCGTTTCCCCCTTCTCCTTCCTCACACTCGCCCATCATGAAGCCGCTGTCTTCCTCGGGCATCCTCCGGCGCATGCCCAGTGCCGGCTCCCTGCTGCTCGGCATTCTCGTCGGCCTCCTCGTCGCATCGGTGAGTGTTTAAGGAGTGGCGCGCGTGCTCGTGCACCTCATGTTACGCCACGCGCGTCACCCGACGGTCATCGCTCGTCTCCAAACTTTCCAGGCGCTCAGCGCTATGCGGAATGCGGGCTCCCATTGCTGAAACAGTGCTGTAGGATGTAGCTAACCCCAGTTCCTTCGGAGTAACGACACGCAGACAGAATGGCGCGGGCCGAGCGGGACGAAACTGCGACCGAACCACGTCACGGGCAACCGCCTGTCGCGGGCGAGTATCCAGCTCCCGAGCGCGAACAAGCGGTTGCGCATTCTTGAGCTCCTCGGTACGCTGAACGGACACTACACGACGGAGTGCACGCGAGATGCGCAGCCGATGTACGTCGACCAGGCGAAGCGGCGCTACCTCCCGCTCCGGGGGCACCGAAGCGGCTGGAGCGGATCGGGATGGATGAGCCGCATGCTGGGCGGCGGCGCAAAGGATGACCTCAGCATCGGCACTGGCGACTCGAAGCGCGAGATGATCCGGCGCGACCTGATGCCAGGCCCGCGCGACCAGCACAAATACTTCATTGCGATCAACCTGTACAACTCGTTTGACGTTATTCCCGACCTGTTCTCGACGCTGTTCAAGACGGCCGCCGTATTGGGCTACCACAACGTGTTTGTTTCGATCTACGAGAACGGTTCCAAAGACCAGACCAAGGCTCTGCTGCGCCTGTTTGACGCGCTCGCGCGCACCGTCGGGCTCCGCGTCACGATCCGCCAGTCGATGCGTACGCGCGGCGCCTTCAACCACCGTATCGAGTACCTGGCCGAGGTGCGTAACGCGGCGATGACGCCCTTGCACGAGCTGCGCGAGAACGAGGGCGAAGTGTTTGACACGATCGTGTTCATGAACGACATTCTGCCCTGCGTCGACGACCTGC
The DNA here is from genome assembly GCF_000293215.1 of Trichosporon asahii var. asahii CBS 2479. Classification (NCBI taxonomy): domain Eukaryota; kingdom Fungi; phylum Basidiomycota; class Tremellomycetes; order Trichosporonales; family Trichosporonaceae; genus Trichosporon; species Trichosporon asahii. The sequence continues at coordinate 352,712 of NW_014040886.1, read as the reverse complement.
TCGAGCTCATCTGGCAGTCGCGGCGGCAGAACGCAGGCATCACCTGCGCCGCAGACTACATGTACCACGACGAGATCGGCGCGCCGGTCTTCTACGACAACTGGGTCGCGCGCGACCTGAACGGCACGGCGCTCGAGAACGCGCCCTTCGAGCAGGTCTTCCACCACCCCGAGTCCAACAGCCGGTTCCAGCGGCACCTGCCCATCCAGGTGCAGAGCTGCTGGAACGGCGTCGCGATCCTGGACCCGGCGCCCTTCTACGAGCAACCTCATACGCGTTTCCGCATGGCAGACTTACTGAAGAAAGAGTGCTCCGCGTCGGAATGCTCGCTCATCTGCAACGACTACTGGGCCAAGGGGTACGGGCGCATCATCATGGTGCCGCGTGTCAAGCTCGCGTACGACCAGAAGGTGTACGACATTATCCACCCCCCGCGCAAGAATCTCACCAACATTCGCGGATACAAGCGGCTCGGCGGACGCCCCGACGATCCCAAGAACGACCCCCAGGACCGCACCTGGTACGGGCCTCATGACCGGCTCTTCGCCCCCGAGGAGGCCGAGGAGCTCGCCTTCCAGCCTGGGCCCGAGTATGTCTGGTGTTGGGGATGGGATGGGGCTGGTGACCTTGACGGGCCGGACGTGGACCCCATCTGGGAGCCGCAGAGCCCCATCTCGACCACGCCCGAGGCTGTTGAGATCAAGCACCACCGCGACCTCCCCTTCGTCAACCCCATCTAGACTTTAGCACCAACGTCACACGTTACACGTTATATACACCAACTTTCTCTCCCTCTTAGATATATGCATCAGTTCGAACATTTGACCACTTGCACATGCGGATCTAATGAATGCATCGGAATCTCGAAAAACATGCTCGCCATGCCTGTCCTGTCCTATCTGCAACTACTACTACTGAATACACGCGCTGCTTCGCACGTTGTTGTTTTGACGTCTACTCCGTGTGCCAGATACGCGCCAGGTCGTTCTCGTCCATGACCAGCGCCATCATGTCCGACGGCGCCTGCTCCATCATCCACTGCTGGTCGTTGCGGTACGCCGTGCGGCGCTGCTGGCCCTTCATCGCGGGGTCGCCGCTGATAACGATGACCTCCTGGCCCTCGCCGTCGGGCCGGACAGGCTGCAGATACTCGGCGGGGATCTCGAGCGTCTCGCTGCTGCCGCCGTCGAGCACGCGGCACACGACGCTCTCGTTGACCGTGCTCTCGATACCCATCTGCTGTCCGTCGTAGAAGCCACGCTGGAAGTGTCGCGGGTTGCGCGAGCCGGGACGCTGCGAAGGTCCGACCGTGACGAGCACGTTGCGGAAATCGAGCGCCCAATCCCACGGGATGCCCGAAGCGTTCGGCACACCAGCGGGTGCGGGGGCGAACGGCGTCGGCGCACCAAAGACAGCGGGCGTAGGGGCCGACAGGCCGGCGCCCGGCGTCGGAGCAGCGAAAACACCCGGGGTGGGCGCGCTAAGACCAGCACCAGGTGTCGGCGCAGAGTAGGGCGTGGGAGCGCTGAAGCCGCCAGCAGGAGCTGGGGTCGGGGCGCTGAGAGCGGCGCCAGGTGTGGGGGCGCTGAACGCAGCTCCGCCGTAAGCGCCTGGCGTAGGAGCAGAGATGGGTCGTGATGTTCCCGGGTCGTTGTAGGCAGCCGGCGTGGGAGCCGAAGCGTACGGGTTGGGCGTCTTGCCGCCACCGCCTCCAGACCACGACGGCGCAGGGGTGCGACCACCGTCTCCGCCATACTGCGGGGCAGGCGTCCTGCCACCGGCTCCTCCCCAGGCAGGCGTCTTGCCACCACCTCCGGCCCATCCAGGCGTCTTGCCACCACCGCCACTCCATCCGGGTGCGGGAGTCTTGCCACCGCCCGCTCCCCATCCCGGAGTCTTGCCTCCGCTGGAGGCGTACGGGTTGGGGGTCTTGCCGTAACCGGACGAGTATGGGTTCGGCGTCCGGCCAAACTGACCACCCGGAGTGGCGCCCCCGTACGGGTTGACAGTGCGGCCGCCACCATTGTACGTGTCGTAGCCACCACCGCCGCCTCCGTAGCCGCCGCGGCCGCCACCACCACCACCAGCACCGAAGTTACCGGTGTCGAGCGGGTATGTAGCACCCGTCTTGGGGTCCTTGCGCTTCAGGAAGGCAGTCTGGATCGTGATCGTCTTGTTGTTCGTGGCCAGTTCGACACGTGCCTCCGCAGCTCCGACAACGTCCTTGATTGTACCAAGGAGACCCTTGTACGTTCCACGGGTAACGACAACCGGAGTGTTGATAATCCTACGGTTACCTACCGACTGAGGCGGGGGCATCAGGTTCATCTGGTGGAGCTGAGCATTCAAAGCCGGGTTCTGCTTCGTGAGGTCGGTGCTCGCCTTGGGCGTGAGCGAGACGAGCGACGTCGCACGCGCAACGAAAACACCATTGTTCTCGGAGTACTCGCGGTTGTGCAGGAAGACGAAAATGGAGCGCGAGATGTTGATGACCTCTCCGCGGCGGTTCTCGCCATCGGTCTCCTTCATCTTGTCTCCGCAGCGGAGTTCGGCGCCGGTCGAGTCCGTCGCAACGGCGTAGCGGGCATTGTCTCGTCGCAGCGTGACCTCGTTCGTGCTGACCGTACGGTGCATACCGTTCTGGTCCAGGACGCGTAGCATACTGCCCTCAACCTTGGTAATGACACCAGCCGTGGTCGAGTCGAGCATGACCAGCTCATGGGGCTCGTACAGACCCTGCTGCTGGGTGACAGTGGCGGAGTCGCCGCTAGCGACGTCCGCCGCCTTGCGCACATCCTTCGAGAACACCTTGATCTCCTGCTGGCCCTGGTCCGACATGAGGGTCACGACCTCGCCATTGACATCGACGATCATACCCGACACGTTCGCGTTCTTGCCGTTCGTGATCTTGACGTGCTCACCAACGTCGAACTTCTTGCGCACCGAGCGGGCCGGGACTTCAACAGTCTGTCCGTGGATCTCGCCGCCGATAGCCTTGATCGAGATCGTATCGCCCTCAATCGTCTCGACCTTGCCGAGGATGCCCGTGAGCTCTCCCTCAAACACCTCAACCTGGTCACCCGGGGTGAGGAACGAGGCGCTGATGCTGCGGTTCGCATCAGCAATGGTCGACAGGTCAATGCGGCCCGTCGCATCCTCGCCGCTAAAGGTCGAGACCTCCTCGAGCGTGGGCTGAACGTCCTCGGTCGTGAGGAGAGCAATCTTCATGTCCTTGTAACAGAAGCCATCAATGTACTCGTCGCCGTCGAAAATGTGGCTATTGCCCTGCCCGTGTCGCACATTCTGCTTGCCATACACGCGGCGGACCTCCTCGTAGTTGAACAGCTTTTGCGGTGGCCGGAAGTTGCCACCAAGACCGCCCTTGCCGTTGCCGAGACGCTCCGTCTTCTTCTCTCTCGGCGTCATGTCGATACGGGGCACAAACTTGACACCAACAACACCAGAGGTGAGCTGGTCGATGTCGATGACCTGTGCCAAGTCGCCAGTGTGCTTTCCGCGCTTGAGACGGACCCACATGCCGGGAACAAGGTCGATCTCCTTCTTCTTGATGCGAAGAAGAGGGGCCATCTCCTCGATCGGCACGAGCTGGATGCCTCGGGAGAGGTACACACCGACAATGCCCTGCAACGCCGAGTTGACATCGGCAGACTGCCGGGCTTCGAGGTAGATCAGACCCGGGAGCGAGTCGCGGTAGAAGACGGAGATGACGGGGATGCCAGACTTGAACACCTTGCGGAAGATGGACGCAGTGATCGCACGCTCACGGCCGAGCTTCACGCGCACCTGCCACAGGCTCGGGTCCTCGACACCGGGCATGAGAAGACGCTGGGGAACCTGGTCACCCTCGGTGTTGTACCTGACCTGGCGCCTGTGTCGCTCCTTGATGCCCTGGAGAATCTCATCGATGTTCTCCTCCTCGTCGCGACGCATCTCGCGCTCGAGGTTACGATGGCGCATGCGGTCGGCGGGCGTCGAGTCGTCGCCGGCACCCTCCTCGATGAACTCGGCGACTGCCTGTCAGTTGTGGTCCCCGAACGTAAAACTCACCATCAGCATAGTTGTCCTCGTCATCCTCTTCCTCGTCGTCATCGTCGACCACGGCTTCGACATCGAGGAAGCGGTTGCCTCGTCGCTGCTTGGAGCGCTTCTTCGGTCTCCGGTCTGCGTGGTCAGCTACGGTCGACGCCTAGGAAAGCTTACCTCCTTCATCGTCGTCTTCGTCTTCCTCATCCTCCTCGTCATCATCGTCGTCGTGGCCACCGCCCTCTCCATCCTCATCTTCCTCGTCCTCATCTTCCTCATCCGGGTCCGGACGATGGCGTCGGTGGTGCGTCTCCTGCTGCTCCTCCTCCTCGTCCTCCTCTGAAGCCGTCAGTGAAACTCCTTTCTCAATTCTTACCGTCAGGGTCGACAACCCTTGGCTACTTGTCAGCTCTGCTCCTCTCGAAGTTGTTGTTGCAGCGGAACGGTGATCTCATCCTCGATCGGCAAGGGGTTGAACAGCTCGCTGCTTGCGAATGTCAGAAACTCACCCTTTTCCTGATGCGAACCTCGTCCTCGGACTTGACGGAGACGTCTGAGCGCTCGTCGTCAGACATGGTGGGCGATGTGGACAAAGGACGATGGATGGATTGCGGCGAAGATGACTGCACCAGCACCTGCCTGCACCAAGGGCGCTATTGACGATGTGCGGGCGGGCCTATTTTCCAATGCCTCGTGCTTCTACTGGCGTGCCTTCGCGTCCCAGCTAAGCGTCCCTTGGTGGCGATCTTTACGTAAACAGCCTCTTCACCCAGCACAATGCAATGAGGCAGAGAGGAGGCGATACAAGACAATGATGATGCATTGGGACAACAGATGAAGATACAATCACGGCCGCCAGACCTGGAAGTAACGCGGCGTATACACTTGACTCCAGCGCACGAGTTCGACAACACGCTCCTCGCCCAGCCAGCGGCGGTGCACCTCGTACACACGATTGAGCGACCCGATCTCCTCGACCAGCGGCATCGAGGCGGCAAGGAGGCCCAGGTGCGTCCGATCAGGGCCGAACTGAGCCGGTGCGTTTGCATGAAGCACATGCAAAGGGGCCCTCAGAAGAGCATCGCACTCCGTCAGTGTCTCATGCCGCGCTACACTGATGTACAGCTCGTTCAGTGTTGTGTTTTCGAGGATGGCGGTCAAAACCTCAGTCGACACCACGATATTCAAGAGGGCGAGTCTCGTCAGTGCTCCAAAGTTGACCTGCGCCATGAGCGAGTCAAGTGAGTGAGGCGGAAGAAGGTGCTGGCGTTGAATGGCGTCTCGCGACGCCGATATCGTGAGCTCAAGCGCCCGCAGCGACTCCGTGTGTCGGAGCACTGGCAGGTCAGCCGGCTCGATTACGATGCGTCGTGTTGGATGCCGGGGGTCATGCTTTCCTTCAAACGACAGTGAGAACGTGTGCAGGTGCTCGAGATCCGGCGCTGCAGACAGGTCGGTGAGACCCTGTGCGTCAGCTACGGAAACCACACTCTGTGAGCTCACAGAATGTGGAGGCGCATCTAGAACGAGCTCCTCCAGACCCGGTGCAGCGTCGAGAAGGTGAAACACGCCCGTTCTCGTTATCCGTGTGCGGCCGATGAGGGTGAACTTCTTCAGCAATCGCATATACGGCGCTATCCGAGCCATCCACTCGTCGTTTAAGAAGGGCACGCTCTGCGGTCAGCTATACGAGCTCCTGACTCAAAGCTACCTTGCAAATGATGCCCAGCCCACCGAGGCCGCCGATCGGACGTTGGTCCAGCGCCGCTGCAATCTCGAGCAGCGCCAAGCGGAACTGCTGGTCGGGCATCATGACTCTCAGTTCGCGAAGCGAACGCATGCGGCCAATCATATTCGGGTCAAAGTGCATCTGCGAGTGACCAGAGAGCTCAAGGGAGCGCAGTGCCGGTAGGTTTGTGATTGTTCGGAACAGCGCTGAGGTGAGAGAGCGATCGCGCTGCCATCAGCTAGAAGCCCAATTCCCGAAGCTCACTGTCCATACTAGCCGCTCGAGACCCTCCATGTCCCCGAGTGCCTTCTCAATCTTGTCCTCAAGGAGGACACGCTGCTCGCCCTGAATGTCGAGAGGGAAGAAGCGAATATCTAGGATCAGCTGAAGACCAGATCACGGCAGCTCACCAAGCGAGCGCACCTGCTTGCACAGTTCTGGGTCATTCGCCAGTGTCTCAAACAGCCCCAGAAGCTGTTGTCAGCTGGGTTCCGAGCGCACGACAGCCCACCTTCGGCTTCGGAGCCTCCTCCCCTGACTCGTCAGTTTATCATGCCGACTATCAACTCACATGGCCGCACCCACACGTCGCGGTATAGTCTCCGCCTCAGCATGTGGTTCCACTCCTTGCAGACTCGGCACATGCGCGCCATATCCTTTGGGTTCGTGATCTCTTCGAGCACAAGCGGTGCGAGGTCTGCGTACTCGAACACCTGCGACATCGGTGACACGCCGTTGGCGTCGACTTCCGGTAGCGGCATGGGTGGTGGTAACGGGATGATCTCCGGCGTCGGTGGACGAACTGGGGCGCTTGGTCCAGACGTCTTCCAATTCTTTGCTCGAAGAAACATCTTGTCCAACCCTAGCGGTCGGCGCGGTGCGTCCACCGTAGACGCGATCGAGCGCAACTCCTGCATCGGGTCTTCCTCCATGTCCATGGCTGGTGCTGTAGATCGAGCGATGGCTCGGGCGACTTTCCTTCTCTGTTCGTCAGCTCATGAAACCATTCCCTAGCTCACCTGTTCACAAGTATTGCTGCCGGCTTTCGCGCTCGTTCCACTAGCTTATGCATGACAAGAGTCACCTCAGCCTTCCTCGATGACATAGGGGGCACCAGAGGTGGAGGTGCGGAGTATCCCCCCCTCTCCGTCGAGGCTTAGGACCTTTTTGCTCCCGCCGATCCTGGTTTCCGACTTTGTTGCAAGCGGCCTGAACGAGGACGAGCAAAAGTCGGTCTCGGTGACATTGAACGCACAGCACCAGCACACCATGATCGGCATCGGCGCGCACCTCTCGCGATCCCGCGCTCTCCAGCAGACGGCTCTCGGTGGAGAGATCCGCCAGATGCTCTTCAACGGCAACGGTTAGTCGACTCTCGGCGAGGCAGGGAAAAAGTCCGGCGACGAGCGAGACGCTCGACAACAGAGACGAGGTTCGGCGTCTCGACACCGCAACCCGATTCCGACGTCGACCTCTTTGACTCTCGTTGGTTTGAGAATGATCTCGGACGACGGCCGGACTCTTCTCTTCGCAGCTCAGTTTCGCGTGTTCGAGCTAACAGGCAGCTCCCCAGATCCGTACCTCGACGAAGCGTGGTGGTGGTTCGTCGCGAAACGGTCGTGACTCGAGCGGAAAGAGGTTAGGTCTGAAGAAGTTCTCCCGTGAGTACACTTGCATCCTGAGCTAGCCCTGCCTTGCTTTTAGCTGACTGGCAGAGGAGTACGTTCTTCCCGGACAGATCATTGTCCGTCAGCGCGGCACCAAGGTGCACCCGGGCCAGCACATCGGTATCGGACGAGACCACACTCTCTACGCCCTCGAGCCGGGATACGTCAAGTACTACACTGCGCGCACGCACTACCCGCACCGCGGCGAGGCGGCCGAGTACCACGAGGCGCTTCGGGAGATGGCGGCCGCCGGCGCCGGCATGAGCGGCAAGATCACCTCTGCCATCGCGGCGCGTAACCGTGGAAACGCCGATGTCAAGAAGCCCCGCGGCATGCGCCAATACGTCGGCATCGTCCGCACCAAGGAGGAGAGGCTACCCCGCGACGAGGAGGCGGTTGGACGGGATCGCGTCTTCCGCGGCTGGCCGAAGGAGACTCCCGAGACCGCTGACGTCCCCTCCGTCTAATCATCCCACTCAATATAACTTTCTCATAGGCATGCACACTCTCAGATCACACGACGAGAACGGGTTCAGGAATCACATATCTCTAAAATTTACACTATATACGTTGGGAACGAGGCTTAGTGCATGCTCATGAGCTGCTGCACGGCCATGAGCGCGTAGTACCGGACGTCGGGGTTCTCGTTGGCCATGAGCTCCATGACGCGCGTCTTGCCGCCGAGCTCGCCGATCATGTTCTTTGCGCGGTCGCCGCCGTGCTTGACAAACTTGCCGACGTCGTTCGCGGCGACAGCCAGAACAAGCGGGTCCGTGCTCGTCTTCAGCAGCTCGACGAGTCGCTTCACAAGCTTGCCGTCGTCCTCGTTACCGATGCGCGAAGCGTTCAGGCGCCAGAAGTCATCCGACTCGTGTGCCGGTGACCACACAAGATGTCCCGTCTCCAGCTCCGAGACGTACTCATCAAACGTAGTCAGACCCTCAAGGCGTGTCGACAGCTCCTCCTTCAGGTAGCCGATGTCCTCAACAATGTCCTCGTCGGACCACTTGCGGTCACTGAGCGACTGGATGAAGGGAAGAAGGCGCACAACGAACATGGACGGAACGTTCTCCTTGGGCGCAATCTCGAGGAGGTTCTGACGTCAGCTATGTCGGACTTGAGACTATGTAAGCTCGACTCACGCGCCATGTAGCGACGATGACACGGGTGACCTTCTCCTTGACGGCGCTCTTCGCCAGCTCGAGGAAGAGGTTGACAATGTCGTACTTCCTGGCTGTCAGTTCGAGGAGGATCTTAGAAACTCACTTGTCCAGGCCCTCGGCGGCCTCCTTCTCAAACGACAGCTGCCAAATGCAGCAGATCGCGGCGTACTGCTGCTGAGGTGGGGGGTTCGTCTTGAGCCACTTGACAAGACTGTTGTCAGCTACAAACAACACAGGGAAGCTCACCCAGAGATGCATCCTCCCTCCTTCCAGACGGCGGTCCTGAACTGCTTCTTGATAAGAACGGCATTCAGCGCTTGAGCAGCGATGTCGCGGGGCTGGTTACGGCTTCCTGAGTCAAGTTAGCGTCTGTCAGCACTCCAACACCCACCATTCAGTAGCGTAGAGATCGTGGAGAGGACGGTCGGCAGAAGCTGCTCGGGGAAGTCGCGCTTGTCGGTCCTGATGTTAGCTACGTTGCAAGTGCTGGAAGCTCACGCAATGAGAAGGGCCAGTATCCTGAGGCTCTCGAGGTGGACGAATTCCTCCTCAGTGTCCATAGTGAGACATTTGACGATCGGCTGGTAGGGGTCGAGCGGGTCGTCCTTGGAGAGGTCGTGGAAGTAGTGCAGCGTGTCGGGGTCGGCGAGCATGTTGGAAATGCTCGCGAGAACGGCCTGCACCGTGTCGACGCGCTGCAGCTTGCGCAATAAGTCGATGTACAGCTTGGCGTACTCGGCACCCTGCTTCGCGAACACGGAGCCGCGCTGCTGGACAGGCTGGCGTTAGCTTGCAATACTCTCTGTAAGCTGGTCGAATCCTAGATGCACTCACGATCTTCTCAAGAGAGCGCAGCAGAGTGCACTCCTCCTGCGACAGGAGCTTCGCACGCTGGTACCCCTATGTTGTCAGTGGTTGCAGCTCCGAGAGCAACTCACCTCCCATGGGATCTGCTTGGCGGCGAGCTTGCTGAGCTGGTCGTCGAGATAGGGGGAGTAGAAGGAGGGCGGGATCGCTGCGACCGCCATGATTGCAGCTGACGTTGTTGTGCTCGGAGGGAGAGCTAGGGACGTCAAAGAGGTCGGCGTCGGTGCGTCGGTGCGTCGGTGACAGCTGGTGACGACTGGCATCGCATCCGCTCCTACGTAACACGGGACTAAGTGTGGGGGCGGAATAAGCCTCCACCGGCAACCTTCACCGCAGATCATCGCCACCCACGGGGTAAATATCGATCACCTGGGACTCCCCTTGCACTTCATCCACCCACCCACCCACCCCAAAACGAGCGACAATGGCCCCCGTGTCGCTCACTGTCCGGCCCCCAAAAGGGCGCGGAGCTCCCTCTCAGCGCATGTTCCAGGACGACTCGGACGACGAGGGCGACTTTGGGCGTGCTAGCTCTTCCAGCTCTCGGCGCGGCCGCGAGGAGAGGATTGACGGTTTCGCGAATGGCCGACAAGTCGGCACGAAGAAGGAGAAGCCGCTCGTCATTGCACCACAGCCGAACAAGGATTGGCGTGCTGCCGCTCGTGCTGCGCCGAGCTACCGTCCTGAAGTGAAGCGGGAGGAAGAGGTCGTGACCCACGAACGAGTGGGTGATGGGCCGCAGCGCCGTGGACTGCGCAAGCTCACCCCGCCCCCGGATACCAAGCCGTCTGCTTCGGATCTCGAGGCAGCCGACACCGCCGCATCAACATCAGTCTCAACACCTGCCGCGGGCGACGAACAGCCGGTGAAGGAGGAGAAGGAGATGACTCTCGACGAGCGCGCGCTCACGGCCCTGATCGCGGGCGAGAACGAGGAGAAGCCTGATGTCGACGATAGCATGGTCATTGGCCTGAACAGCAACACGTGGCAAGCGCAAAACGAGGCGGACGCTCTGCAGCGCGACCTGGGCGGATTGCCTGATGAAGCGACACTCGAGGACTACGCCGCGGTGCCCGTCGAGGCGTTCGGCGCCGCCATCCTCCGCGGCATGGGCTACGATCCGAAGAACGACACGGAGATCCACGTCCCGAAGAGCCGACCTGCTCTCCTCGGTCTCGGCGCCAAGGCGCTGTCGTCGGAGCTTCCGCCAGCCAGCCACAAGAAGAAGAAGCGACAGGATCCGGCCACGAGGGGAGGGAGGGGTTTCAATGCTGCAAACCTCCTCGTGAAGAGGGAGAGCGAGACACCAACATCGAGCCGTGGCGTGAGCCGCGATGTGAGCCGCGATGCTTCTCCGAGGAGGGTTGAGGATCGCGACGACAGGCGGAGAGATGCGAGTCCGAGACGTATCGAGGACCGCCGCGACAGAGACAGGGACGGGCGGAGGTACGAGACGGACGAGGAGCGAGCCCGCCGAAAAGCGCGTGAGCGTGAGCGGGACCGCGACTACGACAGACGAGATCGTGAGCGGGACGAGCGGAGGGATCGTGACCGCCGCGACGAACGGGACCGACGCGACCGAGACCGAAACGACAGGCGGGACAGGGATCGCCGCGACGACCGGCGGGACCGTGATCGCGATGACCGACGAGACCGCGACCGCGACCGAAGCGACCGTGACCGCCGCGACCGTGACAGGGACGACAGGCGGGATCGCGACCGCGAGAGAGAAAGGTACAGGGCCGATTGGCGCGATCGTGAGCGTGAGCGCGGCGGGCGCTAAGTGTTAGACATTCATAGAGGTGTGCTCCATATGCAGACTAGCACAGTGTATTCATAGCCCGTCCTCTTCTTTCTATTCCGTCCCTCCAGCCACAGAAGTGGACATGTGAACCGATTCCAGCGATCGGCGACATCCCCAGCCCGCCAAGCTGCGTGCCAGGCTCTCCGGGTCGATCTACGCACGCTCCCGGCTTTGCGCACGCGAGCACGCGTCCACGTCCGCTTTGTCGGTACCGCATGCAGGCATGCAGGCATGGTGCAGGAGGTGCAACTCCAGGCCGGAGATAACGGTGGGCAAAAGCTGTATGCGGGCAAAGGCACGCGGTGGCATGCGCTTCACCGTGGAGAGCCGGCCAGAGCCGGCTGGGTGCGGCATCTCCGGTCCGGGGCTTACAGTGGCGGTAAGCTGGGCAAGCTGGAACGACTGGGCAGGCGGCACATGACGGGGTTGTTGTTGTCGGGCTCAGCAGGGCTCCGCACGGTATGCGGCAGCGTCTCTTTCCCACCTGCGCGTGGGCAGCAGATACATATGGGCAAGCATGTGATGCGCCTTGGCTTGACATATCTCGCCACTATAAAGTTCTTTCGTTCTTTCTCAGCAATAGCTACACCCAGCAGTAAAGAATAGCGAGGCTATCGCCACTGCAACCACTACACTAGCCCACCTCACACGACTTCCTCACCCCAGCCGAAACCGCCGCCCAACAAGCACCTCGCCAGCCAATCCAGCATCATGACGAACGAGGGCAAGTGGACGATCGTGGTCGGGTGCGACGACGCAGGCGTCGCGTACAAGGACCAGCTCAAGGCCGACCTGGAGAAGGACCCGCGCGTGGCGCGCGTCATCGACGTAGGCGTCCCGCACGACGGGGACAAGACCGCGTACCCACACGTCGCGGTCGATGCGGCGCGCAAGGTGGCCAAGGGCGAGGCGGACCGCGCCCTGCTTATTTGTGGCACGGGTGAGTCTGCAGTCTGCGCGAAGCGCGGAGTGCGGGCGCAAGCAGCCGGACTGGCGGTGAAGCGAGTGAAGCGAGTGAAACGAGCCCCGTCCGGTCCCAAGTCCCCAAGTCTCAGAAGGATGAAAAGGAAGAGGGGGCTGGGCGGTCACCTGTCCACCAGACCGGCGTAGACTGGCGTAGACTGGCGTAGACTGGCGTAGAGACACTCCCACACGAATGAACCCCCGCTAACGCCCAGGCCTCGGCGTCGCCATTGCGGCTAACAAGGTGCCCGGCATCCGCGCCGTAACAGCGCACGACCCGTTCAGCGTCGAGCGCGCGATCCTCTCCAACGACGCGCAGGTGCTGTGTCTCGGCGCGCGCGTGATTGGGCTCGAGCTCGCACGCAAGCTCGCGCGCGATTGGCTCGGGTACGAGTTTGACTCTGGGTCCGCCAGCGCGAAGAAGGTCGCTGTCATCGGACAGTATGAGAATGAGCACAGGGAGGAGGAGGACAGTAGGAAGAGGACCAAGGTCGACGTGCAGCACATTGAGCATATCGAGCATGCACCGCAGGTCGCTTAGGAGTCTTTCAGGTGAATGTATCTTGTACATGTATCGTCTGTTTCCGAGCGTGGGGGTGGCTGGCGCGGGTTCTGCAACTGCTAACAAGAATGAAGGCTAACAAGCCCAAGACACCGAGATGACCCAATTGCATACAACTACAGAACCTACGCCTTACCCGTGCTGCCGAGCAGGTCGCAGAAGCGCTCCGCCTCCTTGACCATGGCCTCGTGCGCATCGTCAATGGCCTCGGGCATAGTCTTGGTCTGGAGGGCCTTGCTCAGCGTGGAGACGTACGGCTCGCGCAGCCACGAGTTGACGTTGATCTTGCTCACGCCGCACTTGACGATGCGGCGGAAGAACTCGTCGCTGAGCTCGTCCGTCCCGTGCATGCAGAGGTAGGGGCCGGTGGGCGAGGAGCCGAAACGCGCGTGCAGGTCCTCGAGGATCGACCAGTCAAACTGCGGGCCGCCGGGCAGGAACTTGTAGCTGCCGTGCAGGTTGCCGATCGAGGGGGCGAGAATGTCCGCGCCGGTCCTGCTGGTCAGCTGATATGTTATGAGTGCGGGGGTAGCGGTGAGGGAGGGAGGGCCGAGTTCCACCTAGAAGTACGCCGTTCTCGGCGCTGGTATTCTCGGCGATGGGAGTTTCGGGAGAGGCATTCTCGGGAAAGGCATTCTTGGAGTCCGTATGACTCGTAACAGATCGCGTTCAGACCACGACCAGCTGCCAGCCGTATCACGAGTTTCGGAGGTAGCGATTCTCGGAAACATGATTCTCGGAGGCATGACTCTCGGAGACACAATCTCGGAGCGGAGAATCGGAGAGAGAAGTTCTTGGTGACCTGTACTCCGAGTCGCTCAGAAGTACGTCGCCCTTGACGGCGTCCTCGGACACGAGTGCATCAAGGATGCCCTCCCGATAGTCACTGAATCTCGGGGCCGTAGCTCTCGAAGGTAGCGTTCTCGGAGCCAGTGTTCTCGGCGTTGTCATCCTCGGCGCTCGATTATCGGAGCCACGCATCCTCGGAGCCTCGAATTCTCAGAGCAATGATTCTCGGAGCAACCGACCGCCCCTTCAACCTTGAGCGATCCCTGCGCAACCCCCATGCTCCCATGCAAACCCCCATCATCTCAATCAGAAATACTCACTTCTTAACAAACTCCTCCGCCTTTGCCGGATCAGTCAGCATAGCGCCCGTAATCTCCCTCAAGCCCGCTTCGCCACCCTCGAGCCGTCCCAGCTCAACCTCGGTCGCGATGCCGAGCCGGTTACAGCGCTCAATCCACGGCCGCGCGATGGCAATGTTCTCCTCGTCCGTGTCCGCGTGGCTTGCGTCGACCATGATGCTGTCAAACTTTGTGCCCTTGTCTGCGAGGCCGAGCACGAGTTCCAGTTGCTCGGCGGAGGTGGCGTGGTCCAGGTGCACGGAGATGGGGACCGAGGCGTTGTGCGCAATGTCGAGACAATAACGGAGGAACGCACCGCCCTGCTGCTGCACGCTGATCGGGAAGAGCATCAGAATCCCAGGGGATCGCTTACGCTCACACGCATCGACGTAGGCCCTTGCCTGGCCTGCGTCGTACACGACTTGCGCGTTGACGGCGTATCCGCCTTCTTGCGCCTTCTTCAGAATTTGCAGGGTGCGGTTGGAGGTTAGGCCGGACATTGCTCTTGTCTTCTCGGACGTCGGATGGGATGGGATCGAGTGATGGAGTGGGGGAAGGAGGACTGGGGGAGAGTCGAAACTACTGTCGTAACCTCCACAAGCAAGTGTGTGCAGGTAATGAGATAGATCCAGACGTGGATGTGAGTCGACTCTGAGGATGGAGAGAGGAGAAGAATGTTGAGAGAAGTAGCATATGAGGCCCGCGGTTGACATAGCGCGGCATCTCCGTCAGATGTCGGTGACGTACCTGCCCACCCGGCATCTGCCGGTTTAGAACGGCACGTGCCCACTCCCCTTCCCCTCCACCACCGATATCTCCAGCACGGACCTTGCCCACTGCTCTTCCTCTTAACTGTCGGATGCCCGGCCCGGATCTCTTGGACCTCTTGGTCACCGAGCGGTCTCTTCCGGTGTACGGACGAGTGGAACGCATGGGACGCTCCAGCGGCTGAGTTGCCGACCTCGGGGCCGCGATAACGGGCATCGCTAGTGTTTCGCAGTTGCCGCGGATTCGTGTCAATCCGACGTCTGACCGAGTCCTATGCTGCGAACGTAGTTTCGTGGCTCTCGACGCACTCGCTTCGCTCGTGCTGCTCGTGCTACTAGCAAGACCACACTCGTACATGCCCTACTTTCCTACGATATCCCATGAATAACCCATAACCCAAGAGAAGAAATGAATATGTCACTACACCGCGCCTTCCCTATACACCTCGCCGTGTATCCCGCAAGCTGCTCGGAGCTGGCAGACTTGATATTGTAGACACTGGCTCGTCATGCGCCCCACACATCCGCCCGCTAGGCGTCCGCGTTGCTCGGCGCGCTCGGGGGCGTGGGGAACATCTTGTCGACCGTGTCAAAGTACTGGCCCCACCCGCTCCAGTCAAAGTTGCTATCGGGGATAGCGTCGAGGAAGGAAAAGTCAAAGTCGCCCGCGTCGTCAAACACCGACGCCCGTTCCGCCGCGGCGCGGTAACTGACCTGCGTCGGCCCTTCGCCCTCGACATTGCCCAGGTCCTCGATGTTGGGGTTGATGTTGGACGTGCCCCGCCGGTGGCCGAAGGCGGGGCGCTCGACACTCGTCGTCGTCACGGCCCCGCTGGAGCCGGTGCCCGAGGCCTCGGAACGTGTGTCGTTCTCCACCGGGTTCGTCTTCAATGCCGCCTCGTACAGCAGGTTCATCGTCTCGCACGACTTGCGCCGCATGCTCATCTGGTCCGGGTTGAAGGCTTCCTCCCACCTGCGCACTAGGTCGCGCACGAGCTTGAGCGTGTCGAGTGCCTCCTGTTCGCGTTTCCGCGCCCAGCGGTGGTACTGGATCAGCGCGCACGAGGTCGCGCTGTACGCGTAAAAGTAGATCGTGTCGAGCGCGTGCGTATGGCTGTCGAGCCACTCGAGCGCCGTCTTGGACCCGCGCACCAGCTCGTGCCACGAGCGCAGGTCGAGTATCGTCTTGATGTGTGCTGGTGGCGGGTGCACGACGCGGAGGAACGGTCGCCAAAAGAGGAACATGGCAGAGAGGTACTGGAAGTGCAGCAGGCCGGCAAGCGCAGAGCTCTCCCGACCCTTGAACCGCAGCACTTGCGGGAGGTCGATCGCCCACTGTCGCAGATCCGTGTTCAGAGCCTTCAGCTGCTCGTCCGTACAGTGGTGCATCCCCGCCGGGCCATAGACGAGCTTGAGAACGCGGCCGACGAGTAATGCCAGCTTCATGCTCTCCCCTATGTGGGCGAGGGGCGGGTCAATCTCCCACTTGGACGACTCGACAGACGGGTCAATCTTGTACGGTGACGGCACAAGCACGTCGCAGTCGTGCACGTCGACCTGCTGCATCGTCCCCAGATGGGCCGCGTACCACTTGTCCATGTACACGCAGGCCGCCCAGATGCGCCGCTTCAGCTCGAGCTGGGTAATGTCGGCTGCCGTGGGGTTTGATGGCGGCTTTGTCTCGCGGTGAAGTCCAAGCTCCTGCGCCATGCGCACAGCGCATCCGAGGCGCATCGCGGCGGCGGTCGCCGTACCGGCGGCCGGCTGAGCGTGCAGATCCCCAACGGGCGAGATGATGAGCAGGCCCTGGATGTGCTCTATCGTGGGGTTGGACATGATCTCGTTTGCGCGCAGGAGGCCGTTCACCATGCCGCGCATGCGCGTGAAGACGCTGCGGGGGAAGTCGCTCTTGCACGACGCAACCGCACACATGCAGTAGAGCAGGAACGGGTGCGGCTTGCCGGATGCGATGAACTCATCCCGCGGGATGATCGGGAGGAACTGGTGGTCGTACTCGTAGTAGCTGTTGATGAGGTTTGTCATGATGTTCTCGTCGAGCCCGTGGTTCGCGAGCCGCCTGCGCTTCTCGCTGTTCTCTTCATCGCCCGTCGCGAACGCCCGCACCTTGATCTTGCCCTCGTCATCCTGGGACACCTCCCAATTTTGGTGGTTGGCGATGTCGTACGCCTCAAACGACCGCGTCGGCGCCGTCGGATGCACAAGAGACAGGATCGAGCCCGGTCCTGGTGGTCGGCCTGGTCCTGCGCTCGGCGGCGTCTGGCCATTCGTCTTTGCGCTGTTTTGGTCGTCGTTCGCAGCACGCCGCTTCTTAAACCGAGTCTCGGTAATCGGCAGGAAGAAAGTGCACTCAATGTTGTACTGCTTGCAGTGTGCGCAGATCGGCTGCGCGTCGCTGCCGTCGCTCGGCAGAATGTCGCAGCGGATCTTCTTCGATCGCTGGGGACTCGTCAGCAAAAACGCCGCAGTCAGACAGGGGCCGGGGAGGCATCAACTCACACAGGCGTCGCAGGCGCGGCCGGTCTTGGTGCGCTTTTCTTCGGCTCCGGGGCTGCCATCTGCTCGTCGTCGGCGCTTCTTCTTTGGGTCGCTGCCAGTCGGGGAGGTGCCCTCGGCGACTGGCGGCGGAGCACCGGCCGGGGAGTATATCGGGCGGTAGGACGGCGGGGTCGCCTGCGGCGTCCCGACACCTGGAAGCGTCTGAGCTACCGGGCGTCCGACGCCGCTGCCCGCCCAGTGGTTGTAGTACTCGGGCGTCATGTGTTCGAGGCTCTTCACTGCATTCCCCGTCGCAGCAGAAGACACGTCGGCGGGGATCGGAATCGGAATCGTTGCGGAGATGTGCTGTGGTTGACAGTGGAACACGGAACGTTGTCGCCGCTACGACATCCAACTTGACAGTGAGCGACAGAGAAAACGTGATCGCCGTCGAGAACGGCGGCGTGAGATGGGAGCTTAGCGCAATTGCAGCGCTCTAGCGTACTAGTCAGTAGCTCAATACCTCAACTCTGGTCGGGGCAAGGATGGTCCCAGTGTATATCCCTTAGTGTTGGCGCTTAAGCCCCGGATCGCAGGCAGACTTCTGCCAGAGCTGGCGCGCGCTAGAGAACGGGCGTGGGCGCCGAAGCAGAGATGCCGACCTCGGTAGAGACTAGAGCGGCAACTCAGAGATGGGCCGCGGCGACGAGCGAACGGCGCGAGGGCGTGTCAATAGTCCAGATGCCGAGGCAGAGATGCCAGAGATGCTACCGTGCAGGACACGGGGGCAAGTGGCTTGCGGGGAGAAGGAGGCAATAGATGCGGGGTTGCGGTTCGAGGGTAGATGGTATGCCAGGCGACGGAGTCGGGGTGTGGTGATGCAAAGATGCGCTGCGGCCGGGTAATTCGGTGACGGTGACCGAGATTCAGGTGAGCGGCGAACCGGCGGCGATGTTGAAACGGGAATGGGTTATCGGAAAATTGTGGGGAACGCTGAGAAGGAGTGGTTCGGCAGAGTTCGGCGGGGGGCGATGGAGAGAGAGAGACAAACAGCGCTTGATGTCCGGCTCGTGATGGGCTAGAGGTGTAACGGCAGAGGAGCTAATAGCTAAGCGGCAAGGGCGTGGTGGTTGGTGGTGGTGATGCGGGGGCCGGGGACCGGGGAACCGGAGCGGCGGATCAGGAAATGAGGATGACGCAGGCGTGGGGTGTGAGATGAGATGGAGGGGGGCGGGGCCGGGGCACATGCACACTGGTGGTGAAGAGCGGATGGATGAGCGAAAAAGAGAAAGAAGAAGTAATGATGAAGGAGGGGTGCCGAGTGCCGAGCGCGGTGTAACGTTTGCTGGAGTGAGGAGTGAGGAGTGAGGAGGAGCTACAGAGGTCTGACTGCAGCATGCAGCAGTCCATGGACACGAGCTAGAGACAGACACGGCAAGGACCTTTGACCGGCAACGGCCAGCTGTGTATATTCGCCTTTCCCTGGGTGTCTGCTGAGCGCATGAGCGGGGCCAGCGGCACATGGTCCGCTGCCGTTCACCGGGCTGAGAGGGCTCCCTGTTCCCTTGCTCACCCTACAACCCCACTTTCCACTTTGGCCCTTCATCACCTGCACTAGTCCACTGACTCGGACCCTGGCGTCCTTGCGACCATTACACTACCCATCCACTCTTGCCATTGCGATCATGCAATTACAACCTGCCAGCACGCAGCTGCCCCATACCCCCAGTCATTATGCAGACCCCGGCCCTCGCTTCATCGGAGCGGGTCAATTTGCGGCAGTGACTCATCAGAACAGGACTCCTGACGCACACGCGCACCCATCGGCCCGACAACGGCCACTGCCGCACTGCCGCAATGCCGCCGGAAGCGTGCTGCCCCAGTGCCTCGAATGTGAAGGCGGCCCCAGCCTCCCAGCTTCGACTCTGATTCTTGGAGCATCTGGAGTGCGTCTGCGTGTCTAGAGCTTCTAGAACTCCTTGGGCTATGGATGACGGGGCACGCCCGGCAGTCGGCAGTCAAGCGGTCTCGTTGCGTCACTGTCTTATCGGAGTGCGGGGCAACGGGGCGACGGGGCACGGGGCAGGTCCGGCAGATGCGGCAAGTCCAGGCCATCGGGATTACGCTGCGGGCCTGTCTGCTCTGCCTATGCCTCATGCTCACGCGCCCTCGTCGTCATCACTGTTGCAGCACTCATAACGCACATACCGGAGACCATCTCGTTTCGGACATCGGGGTGCATCGCAATGGTGTATTGACATGCCGTGCATGGCGCAGATTAACAAGTGAGCATAAAAGGATCGACACCAGGGCCCACTACCGTGGAGCGCACGCTTGCGGACCCTGCCGCCAAGCCTTCCTCTCCCCGCATCCAAAGATGCCAGTACCGCGATTACCGCAATGGCTTTTGGCGTCGTCAACTCGGACTGTAGCGAGGAATGTGCCCGGATCGAGGTAACCTTGCACGGTCCGTCGTGCCGGAATCCATTACTACACACACTACTCTTCTGCACTCTGTCATCATCGCAGAACACACAGCGTTATGGCAGTCAAAGACCTGCTGACCGAAACTTCACCAGGGGAATCCGTGGATGGTCTCGTGCCCATGAGTCATGTGCCCCCGGCAGAAGCATAGAGCGGTGCCATGCCGCGGCCAGGCCACGCGCGCCGTTGTTCGGCACCGCGCTCTGTTCAGCATTCTGGCTTTCTGGACGAGACAAGGATCTGGGCACATACGGCAACGGGCGGAGCGAGATCCGGCCACCTGCAGATCATGAGACATCTCCGTGCAGAAATGCCTCATACCCATCCCACCCATCCCATCCCACTGGGCCACTGAGGCGTACACGGGACTGAACGCCTCAGGCGTTTTCCTCCCAATGTTCTCATCCCTGCTATGCCTGCTATCCGGGATCCGAATCCCGGAATAGCATAGTGGGAGCACCCAACATGCATGATTCGCTCCCACCCCTGCACCCCTCCTTCGGACCTGTGGCCT
The DNA here is from genome assembly GCF_000293215.1 of Trichosporon asahii var. asahii CBS 2479. Taxonomy (NCBI): domain Eukaryota; kingdom Fungi; phylum Basidiomycota; class Tremellomycetes; order Trichosporonales; family Trichosporonaceae; genus Trichosporon; species Trichosporon asahii. Next base: position 332,525 of record NW_014040886.1, on the reverse strand, counting down.
ATCAAGTGTGGGTGAGAATGAAGCAATTGCCAGACACTGCGCCAGTGCCTTGCCCTCCTTCTCGGCCCGAATCGCTGCCCTGCACGCCTTCACGGCCAGAAGTGACTTGAATAAAACCTTTGCTGGCACACTGGTCCACCCGATGCGACACGCTGCTCCGCGCTCCGCACAATTTGTCCACACCCCCTCACGCCTCACAAGGCACAGGTACACAGCTGAGACGAGGGGGTACACGGATGACAGGCTTCTCGTCCATAACCGTGTCTAGCGTGTTTAACTCTTGCTTGCTCAATGTCATGGATGGATAGTGGTGCACACGTCTGCGAAAGCTGCGTCTGACTTCTGCCGCCGGTCTTCAATGTCAACCGATGCCGAATTTCTGCCAACGCCAAGGTCAGGCTAACTCAATGACTGAATGCTCGCAGCTGATCTTCTTCCCATGCTAATAGTGTACTTGCCCGCTACGCAGCGGCAGCGCAGCAGACAGCAGCCGTGGCATGCGTGTGCAGCTTGCTACCTCGGCGGTGCACACACTATTCGTGGTGCCAACTGCCGCAGGTCTGCCGGCGGCGCCCGACGCAGCAAGTGGCATCAAGGCTGAATGTTGATGGGCTTGAGAAGAACAACGGCCTTTCGTAAGCGAGAGCGATGCTGGCTCTGGAAGAGCTATGCAGAGATAATGCACGCCGAACACTGCAATCTGACACCGACGTACACTGCTCACCACACATCATAGAGTTCAGCCTAAGCTACGAGCATCCAGCACGAAAGCGGAAGCACAATCCTCGGACAGGTTGGGTGGCAAAGCAGTACCGCTGTTGCATGCCTATCAGCCCCGAGTCAGATCTTGACAATACGCCACGCCACGTGTTTCCTCATGCCTATCTCAGCGCCCAGCTTCCTGTTGTCATCAGCGTCCTGCATGCCTGACGGCATGCCTTGGCCAAGCGGCCAGCGGCATGGCGTGCACACCTCACCCGAACGCGTTCATCATTGCCGCTGACACTCACCTTCAACACTTTCATCAACACCACACTCCCCAACCCACCATCAACAATGTCTGACAAGAAGGACCAGATCACCCTCGTGACCTCGGACGAGGAGACGTTCAACGTCGACAAGAAGGTTGCCGAGCGCTCCAACCTCATCAAGCAGATGATTGAGGGTGAGTTCACTGCGTGCCAGGTAGAGCTGACGACAAGACCTCGCCGGTCCCTCGGACGAGGCCATCCCCCTCCCCAACGTCAGCTCGAGCGTCCTCGTCAAGGTCCTCGAGTACTGCGACCACCACCAGAACGACCCCCTGCCGCCCTCGGACTCGAATGACGCCGACGACGCCCGCCGCAAGGCTACCGAGATCTCCGAGTGGGACGCCAAGTTCATCCAGGTGAGTGTCTCCACCCCTTCCTTTCGCAGTTCTGACAACAGGTCGACCAGGAGATGCTCTTCGAGATCATCCTCGCCGCCAACTACCTCGACATCAAGCCCCTCCTGTGCGTTTAGCTGCCTCTAACTGGGACTTAGCTGACCCCCAGTGACGTCGGATGCAAGACTGTCGCCAACATGATCAAGGGCAAGACGCCCGAGGAGATCCGCAAGCTCTTCAACATCGTCAACGACTTCACTCCCGAGGAGGAGGAGCAGATCCGCAAGGAGAACGAGTGGGCCGAGGAGTAAGTATCACGCGAGCGTAGCGAGCATCATTGTCCTGGACGACCATCAGCAGTCTCCTTCCTTCCTGCACGCTTCCACAATGTTCTCTGTGAACGTGCGACACGAACACATCAGCGTCCGCGTGGCGACTGTGGAGCGCAGTCGGGGGCGAGGGGCGTCGATCGATCGCCCATCAGCTCCTTTGGCTTGCCACCCTCCGCAGCCTCCCCAGCTGGACCGTTATCTCCAACGTAGCATCAGCTAACACGCAGCCGTTAAAAGCCAAGCCCGACAGAGAAGTGATCTGTGGTGTGTGTAGAAGTAGTAGGCCACGGCAGGCTGGCATGTACATATCAAGCAGTGCGAGCGAGTGCGCGAGTGCCGAGCGAGGCCGAGCCCGCACTGGGCGAGTAACTGAGCAGACTCACAAGTATCGACCAGCCAACCGCCGCGGACTGACAGTTCCGGAGGAGAGGACTAACTGCAGTGCAGCCCCAACAATCAACACTGGCAGCCGTAGTGCTGCTTTGTTTGGCGGCGGAGCTGCACCGCTTACACACCAAACAGGGTCACCGCGGCCATCGATGGGCCCTTCGAGAACAGAGCTCGCAGCATGTGTAGCCAGCTTGACGACAGAGTGCGATCCACGGTCAATCAAACGCAGCTCGATGCTACGCGCGACGCGCTGCGCTGTCTGCGCGGTCTGCCAAGTGCGAAGTGCACAACGAGAAAGACGCGGTGGCCCCTGCTCAAAGCTGCGAGTTCGGATCCGGGCGTCGGACCTTACGTCCGCTCTAGTCGTTCTAGTCATTGTGCGGCCTCAGCTCGACCAGCTCACCCCTATCTATCTTGTCCTATTGATGATGGCATGCGGAGCGCCAATGCGATACGATCGAGAGACCGATACGATCTTGAGCTGCAGAACGCTTGTTGTCCGCTGCCGCGCTGCCCGCACAGCATCTTCCCCGTCCATCGGCCCCTCTCGCCCCTCCCCTTGCGTCCTCGATCCAACATTTGGCGCATCCCTCCTCTCGACATCAACTCCTCTCCTCTCTGTATTTGCTCACACACGATAGCCACAAACAAAACATGCATATCTATGAAAGTTATACCCTCAGTGTCAATCTGTCGCTCCACGCCCAGCTCCGATATGCAGCACACGGTGTCACCCGGCGCCTGGCGGTGCTGGGCTAGCGCTGAAGAAATTCAAACCATCATTGGGTCGGTGTACAATTCTCGCATGACTTGCGGCTGTCTTGACAACTGACCCTGCTCCTCGCCTTCCGCTTCTCCCTCCAACGAACAACGGGACCCTCGGCGAGGCCGGCAAGGCCGGCGAGGCCGGCGAAGCGCGTGGCATCGAAGGATGTCGAGAGCGAAGGGAAGGCGGAGACCAGAGCCGTTGTAAAGACAAACCAGCACGCCATACGAGAAAGGAGTGTGGCCAAGCATCAGAGTAAGCCCCATCGAGTAACCCCCTGTTCACCCCTTCTTGCCAGCTTCTCTCGAAAGCCAGCAGAGAAAAGTAACAAGGGGCAACCGCATACCTATCTTCTAATGAGCAAGTGATCCGAGGCCAAGTAGCCAAAGGGGCGGCTCGTATCTTCGCCGTGATTCCCCATGGCTAAAATGACAACAACCGTGCGTCCCATGTTGGGAACGGTGTACGCCGACTTGGAGGCGCATGCTCTCCATCCGTCAACCCTTCTGAGGTAGAGGAGAAGACGGAGTGAACACGGACGGAAGGGCGCTCCGGGGACTTTACCCACAGCTTAATTTGGGACTTTGATGGCCCGTTCGTGTGCTGCGACAGCGGTTCTTGGTGCTTGGCGAGGAAAGAACGAAGTGAGATTTGAAGTTTTGTGTATCCTCTGCGAGCGGAGGGGCGAAGACTGGTGAGACGGGAGCAATTTGTGCGATGCGATTGAGGGCGATGGGAGATAGCGCGTGTGGCACACGACCTGGGCCAGCCATCACCTACCAACGAGTCCTATCCCTCCATCCCTTATGCATGAGATGCGGGTGGCCAAGTGGCTCCTCGAACGCTTTGAGGTGTGTCGCTCTCCCTGCTGTGCACCTAATTCATGTACAGAGCAGTGCAGTCAGTATCAGAGCGATGAATGACGGATACGACTGCGCGCCCAGCTAGGAACGTATGGTACAGAAATGCATGCAAAAACGGAACTCTCTATGCCTCCTAATCGAAGGTGATCTTGTTGCCCTGGCTCTCGACAATGCCAACCTTCTCGCGCTGCGCCATGGCGAGCGCAGCACCAGGCCGGGGCCGTCCCGATGCCTCCCACTTCTTCCCTCGGACGTCTCCCTTCTTCTCCGCCGTGCTTTCCCCAGCTGCCTCCCCAGCACCTTCCGCGTTGAAGTACCTCCCCTTCTGCCTATCGCGCTCCTGCTTCCCGGGCCGCACCTTCTTCCCACCTCCGCCCGCGGCGGCCTTCTTCCCCCGTCCCGCGCGCGAGGTGGCGCTCTCAGACGCAAACTGCACATTCAGCTTCTGGCCGCGCAGGAAGTGGTTCCGCCTGTTCATGAGCGCGGCCTTGGCGTGCGCACTCGACTTGAAGTCCCAGAAGGCGAACCCCTTGCAGCGCCCCGTATCCTCGAACTGGGCGACGCGCGTCTTGATGAGGCCGGAACGCTTGCCGCAACGCGAAGACTTTTCCTCGCCCTCGCCCTCGCCCTCGCCCTCGCTGTCCTCATCCTCGACGTCATCGTCGTTCTTCTCCTCCTCGAGCTCCTTCTCCTCGTCCTCGTCGCCCTCGCCGCTCTCGCCATTCTCCCCCACCTCAGCGTCGGGAACGACAAGGCGTCAGTCGCATTACCCTCCACGAGATCGCGGAGCTCTTCCTCCGTAACGTCGAAGGGGAGGTTGCCGACAAAGAGCGTCGCGCTCTCCGGGTTCTTCTGCCGCTGGAGGATGCTCGGCGCCGTTCCCGGTCCAGAGGGGAGAGTCTTGGGCGTCCTCGCGTCGGGGTTGGCGCGGTGGTCGTCGCCGCGCTTGATGAGCAGGCGGCGGCCCTCGAGCGGCCGCTCCGAAAGGCCTAGCGCGAGGAGCATCATCGCCTCGTTTGTAAAGTCGCAATACGCGAATCTGTTCGTCAGCTCGGTCCTAGACATTCCAGCTGCTGAGTCTCTTCGTGCTTCGTGCTTCGTGCTTCGCGCTCATACCGGCGGCGCAAACTCACCCCTTGTTCTCCGCAAACTGTCCATGACCCGCCTTCTTCGGGAGGTTCAACCGGGTCACGCATCCCGCCTCGCCGCCGAGCTCCGTGATGCCCGTCTCGATGAACTCGCGCAGAGCCTGCTCGCTCGTGCGGAACGAGAGGTTGCCGATCCACACGCTGAACTGGCCCTTCTCCTGCTTCGGCTTGGGCTCCTTCTTCTTGCTCGCTGCCTTGAGGGGCTTCTCGCTCCCGTCCTCGGTCTGCTTGGGCGGCAGGGGCTCCTCGCCCCGCTTGGCGCGCTTGCGGGCCGCACGCGCCTCGGCCTTGGACAGCGGCGCTGAGGCAGACAGGTCGATCTCGAGCTTGGTTCCGTCAGTCGAGGCGCGGCGCTTCTTCGGCGTCGTCGTCGAACCCTCCTCGGTGGAGGTGGTCGCCTCGGCGGCGGCGGCGGCGAGAGCGGCCTTCTTGGCGGCCTTGCGCGCGTCACGGGCAGCCTGCTGCTCGGGTGTGCGGCCGGACTTCTTCTTCTCCTTCTTGTCCTCGGACATGGCGTCGATCGGTTGTATGTAGTCAATCAAGGACAGTCCCAATCCGTTGATGCATTATTTACACCGGGCAGCTCGCATGACTTCATCAGACTGCAGCCCAGGCTGGGCGCAGGACTTCGTGAAACCGACTTTTTCGGATCAATGCGTCAGAAATTGGGCGTGGATTTATTACCACGTGACATGCCTCCTACAACTGCACAACGCTGGGCCAGACCATTTAGTGCAAGTGCCAGCCAGCGCACACCTGGTGCTTCAAGCGGTGGAGGTCGTCGTCCGCCTCGTCAGGGTGGTTGAACATCGCTGGCCACGCGTCATAATCTACGTTCCAGCTCTTCATCTGCTTGCTTTGTTCCACCAACGACACCATGGCCGTCCCGCCGTATACCAACTCGCACTCGCCCCCGCCCCTCCAGCATCCCAAGCCGACGCATCCGGCCTACCCGCCCCCGGAGCCGCCCCAGACCCCCGGCCGCTCGTCCCAGTCCTCTCCCTACTCGGCCAGGCTGTCACAGGACGCGGACGGCTATGCGCGGTACAGCTCGCCGCCTGTCGGCGGGTCGTTCGGCGACGCAGGAGGCGCCATGGGCAACATGGGCAACATGGGCAACATGCAGGGGAGCGGGTCGGCGTACACGCCCCAGCAAGGGGGTCAGCACCCCCACCAGCGGGCTGGGTTTGCGCCTGCCGGTCCCAACGCGCCGGTCGGATATGGCGCGCAGCCCGCAGGCTTTGGAGGATGGGGAGGGATGAACGACGCGACGGCGCAGATGGGCATGCAGTTTGGCAAGAGCGCCATCTCGGCCGGCCAGGACTATGTCGAGAAGAACGTGAGTTTGCGACGTCTTGAGGGAGGGAGCGGCGCCTGTCGACGCTGCGGTAGCTGACCCCAGTTTACGCGGTACATCCCGCTCGGAATGGTCAAGACGTGCTTCTCGGTGACGAACAGCTATGTGCTGCGTAAACTCCGACTCGTGCTGTTCCCCTGGCGGCACCGGCCGTGGAACCGCAAGGTCGTGCGGCAGGCGGACGGCGGCGGTGTCGAGTCCTACGCCCCGCCCCGCGAAGACATTAACGCCCCCGATCTCTACATTCCCTGTGAGTGGCTATCGCCTAGCTGGCAAACAATCTCTTAAGCTGACCTCAGCAATGGCGCTCGTCACGTACACGCTGCTGTCGGCGTTCGCGTCTGGTATCCAGGAGCGCTTCCACCCCGAAGTACTCGGCTACTCGCTGAGCAAATCGCTCGCGGTCGTCATCCTCGAGTTCCTCGCGATCAAGCTCGGATGCTACTTCCTCGACGTGCGGGGCGGCGGCGCTAGCAGCGTCGAGCTCCTGGCTTACGGAGGATACAAGTTCATCGGCATCATTGCGACGGTCGTCATGGGCTTACTCAACTTTGGCACGGTGCTCACGTACACGACCTTCTTCTACACTTTCTTCGCCAACGCATTCTTCCTTGTGAGTAGATGATCCAGCTGTTCTTTTGCTTGCATATTTAAGCTGACGAACCAGCTCCGCTCGCTCAAATACGTTCTGCTTCCCGATCCGACGACGGAGATGCACGGAACAATGACGCACGCGCAGCGCTCGCGGCGCGTGCAGTTCCTGTTCATTGTGGCGATGGCGCAGGGTCTGTGGATGTTCATCCTGTCCCGGGTGTAGGCGGTAGCGCTATAGACATGTGACATTCGTAGACAGGAGCGTGACGGAGAGCAGAGCAATGAAGGAAGCGAGGAGGGAGCAGATCAGGAAGCAGTCCGACGATGACGAGAGCCGAGAGCAGCATGTCATTCAATAGATTCGAGTAGCAGTCGCATCAGAGGATGCAAGCCGATGCAGAGACATGCGGCGGGGTTATGCAAAGGCGAGGCTTGCACTCATCGGAACAGGCATATCTTGGTCGGTGACTGCCCGGTGTTGTGCCGTGCCGGTTGGACACAGTGGTGGCCGCGGCCCACGTGAGCCGAGTGGTGGTAATCCTCCGGCACGGGCCCGCCAGTCACGGAGCGCAGGCGTTCACTCACCCGATCACGCTCACCCACCACTTGCTATCGCCTGTTACCCCAGTCTCGCCGCACACGCAGCCCGTCGTCGCCCATTGCTGCGTGTTGCTCTCCTTCTTCTCTTGCCCAAGCACTACCTACACATTTCTTGATCGACGACTCTTTTAAGACTTTCTGGGACGAAAACTCCACGACTGAATTTCCGCCTTCCCCACCCTACCTGCCCACTACACGCCCAGACAGACCGGAAACCAAAACGGGACACACCGGACGGCAATTGATTAACAGCCCCTCGCCTCGACACTACCACCCGGCCTCGCTATCGGCCCCACGTCCTCGGCTGGCTCCAGGCCTCCGACCTTCCCCTTTACGCACCCGCCCCGGCCGCAGGACCGCCGTCCTGCCATGCTCGGCGATGCCGCGACTGGCGCGACCAGCGCGACCGCCGGCGCGAGTTCCGAGGCGAGCAGCTCGCGCTCGCGCTCTCGCCGGCGGGGTGCTTTCCTTCCCTCCCCCTCTCCGTCTTCCTCATCTCTCTCCTCCGAAACACTCTCTGACCCGGTGAGCGCGTACTATGTCGCCTCGATCTCGGAGCGGATCCACAACATCCACCACATCAACCTCGGCCAGTTGATCCCGCACGGCATGCACTCCATGATTGCGGGCATGGGCGCCGGGCTCGTGAGCAGTATAGCGACCTGCCCGCTCGACGTCGTCAAGACCACGCTCCAGGCGCAGAGCGCGCCGCGCGGCGATCCCGGCTACGAGGGCGTCACCAAGACCTGCCTTAGGATATACCGCCAGAACGGCCTCAAGGGCTTCTATCGCGGCCTCGGACCGACAATCGCTGGATACCTCCCGACATGGGGCATCTACTTTACCGTGTACGACTTTGTCAAGGACAGAATGAAGAACAACGCGGCCATGGCTAGTGAGTAAGGCATGCGGAGCGGGCTGAGGGTGCGGTACCCCGAACTGGCTTGGAGCCTCCGACCCATTACGCGAGCAACAACCGCTCCAACACCTCAACCACCATCGCAGAGAACACCGCGAACATTTCCCCGCCCAGTACTCCGGGACGGGAGGCACGGCGTCTTTGTGTTTGTGTAGCGCTGGGCCCGTGGGTTTGGTGCGAGGTGCGGGTCGGAATGTCTGAAGTCCCCCCTGCTGTGATACTAGACGACGAGCTGACATCAGGCCACCCCGATCTCGCGCATATCATCTCGGCGATGCTCGCTGGAGCAAGCGGCACGATCCTGACAAACCCGCTGTGGGTCGTCAAGACACGTTTCATGGTAAGTCGATTGCCGTCGGCTATGGCAGAGATGAGTCACCCGGTCTCCGACTTATCACGGTGCACGGCGCGTCTGGCGTTCCGATAGCCCGAGCGCTTGCTTCTGGTGGTGGGGGTCGTGGTGCCTTTGCATGCCATATCCGCGCGTAGCTTCAGTGTCGTTTACCAAGCTAACGTCAGGCGCAAGCGATTCTTCCTCCCGACGCACCGAAGTACAGGTCGACATTTGACGGCTTCCGGACAATCTTCCGAAACGAGGGTCTCGCGGCGTTCTACAAGGGGCTGATTCCGTCGCTGTTCGGCATTTCGCACGTTGCAGTCCAGTTTACGCTGTATGAGAAGGCAAAGGCATGGGCGGCGCACGGTAGCCCGGACCCATTGACGCCGAGCGCAATCCTGCTCTGCTCCGCGCTGTCCAAGATGATTGCCTCGCTCGCGACGTACCCGCACGAGGTGTTGCGCACCCGTATCCAAATGCAGAAGAAGCCGCGCCAGCTCCCCAAGCCGCCGGTGCAGCCTCACATTGAGCCGACGCCACACACGTACTCGCCGCTGCTTGCTGGATCGCAGCCGCCGTTGGAGGAAGGCAAGGTGCCGAAGAAGGGCGGGCGGAGAGGCATCATCCCGCCGACGATTCCTTCATCCCTGTCCGAGGCTACGGTACACGAGATGCGACCAGAAGCCGCCCCGCGTCCCTCAACAGGACACGCGCCGATGCCTGCCGCGAAAGCCGTTCCGGCCGCGCGTGCCGAGCCCCCGTTCACCACCCCGGGCGAGCCGAGCAAGGAGCGAGTCACGCGGGTCTCTCCCCCGACAGTCCCCCGCGATGCGCGCGGCGCCGCCTTTGCAGCCGAGGCGGAGTTGACAGAAGCGACCCGCGAAGCGCGCGCAAACACGCTGCGTCCGTACACATCTGATCCGCCGAAACGCACCTGGCCGCGCAAGGGCGGCATCATTGACGTCTTCATCAAGATCTACCGCCAGGACGGATGGAGGGGCTTCTACCGCGGCCTCAGCATCAACCTGGTGCGAACGGTGCCGGCGTCGGCAGTGACGATGCTCACGTACGAGCTCATCATGCGGAACCTCTCCAAGGGCGCGGCGCGGGCCGCGGCAGAGGGGTCAGAAGGTGAGGACATGGCATAGAGTATGAATTGCATAGATCACGCGTGGCGGCGGCCGGAGGGGCCGAGGCAGTGCTGGACGATAGGACAGGAGAAATGGTGGCGGTCACAGCACTAACATGGTATCCATCAAATTACTTCTTCCTACTAATCTACTGGGAGCACGCCGCAATAGCCTCCGCGACGGCGACAAAAGCCATGGCGCCCGGGTCAGGGGGCATGTCGACATCCTCGCGGTCGCCGACATAAGCCGCGCGGCCGAGTTTGGCCGTGAGGCGCGCGGTGCCCTCTCCCCCATCCCTAGCAGCTTGAGCGGCAGCCTTGACGTCGCCGGAATTCGCGAGGGTTTCAGCAAAAGGAATAAGGCTGTCCATAACGGTACGGTGGCCGACCCTTGCGGCCGTGCGGGCCTGCAGCGTCTCGAGCCCGCCCATGGCGAGCTGGCCGAGGAGCTGCGGCGTCACAGCGGGCTGGGGCGACTGGCGGGCCGCGGCCATGGTGCTCGTCGTGAGCCCAGCGAGGAAGATGGAGAAGATGGCGCCGAGCGTGCCCCCCATCGCGTCGTCGATGACCTCGGTGAGCTCCCGGAAGAGACTGACGAGGTCGGACGCACACAGCGTGTCGAGGTGGGACAGCACGCCGCGCGCGCCCGCCGCACACGTCTCGCCGCAGTCGCCGTCGCCCACCAGCGTGTCCCAGTGTGTCAGCTCTGGCTCGAGCGCGACCACGTCTTCGGCCGCCTTGCGCAGGATCTGGCGTATGAGCTCCGGGTCGGCCTTCAGAGCGGGACCTTTCGGCGCAGACTCCTTCGTTTCCTCGGGCGAGATCTCCGTCAGGCGCTCGGAAAGCGGGCGGTTGCGCAGTTTCTCGGGCAGGGGGTACACGCCCGCCGTGGCCGGCCACGCGGGCGCGGTGTGTGGTGCGTCGAGCAAGCTTATGATCTTGTCGACACTGAGCCCCGTGTCGCGCGCCACATTGGAGACATTCATGACACTGAGACTCATGCCGGGCATGTTCATGCTGCCCATGAAGACGCCGCTGAGGACGCGCTGTGGGTGCATGCCCCGCTCGTCGAGCTGCTTCAGCGTCTCGTCCACCACCGCTCCCAACTCGAGGGGGGACAGGCCGCCCTGGTTATTCACCATGAGGACTGTCACGTCCTCCGGGGCGAAGGGGACGAAGGCACGTTCCGGGTCGTCCTGGTTCAGAATCAGGTCGAGCATGGTCTCGATGAGAGACTCGGGCGAGGGCAGGGGCACGTTCATGACGCCCGTCTCGTTGTGCAGGCCGAGGCCGATCTCGATCCGGCCCTCTGGGATAGAGGCGAATTCAGAGCGCCCGGGGACGTGGCAGTGTTCGAGCGCCGTGCACACTGAGCCGATGTTGGAGGCGAGAGAGCGGCCGAGCTTGAGCAGATCTTCGAAGGAGGCGTCCTCCTCACTGGCCGCGCCCATGATCTTGCACACTGGTTGTTAGCGAGCGTCCGGAGCGCCGGAGGGAAGTCCAAGGAGACAACGTACCCATAGTGATGCCCGCGAGACAGCGGCGGCCGACCATCTTGCCCCGCGAGCGCGGGACGGACACGTCGTCCCCGACAACGACGAGCTCGACGTTCGGAATCCCCTGTGACTGCGCCATGAGGCGCGCAAGCCCGAAGTGGAGGTTGTCGCCGGTGTCTGGGGTTAGCACGAGCGCGCGAGCGAAGCGAGCGCAGCGAGTGAGTGAGGACCAGGGGCGAGCGGAGCGAGCATGGGCGAAGGGGGAGCAGGGTGAGCCGGAGTGCTCTCCCCTGCTCCACCCAGTCCAACCAGTCCACCCAGTGCTCCCATTCTTCTGTGCCCAAGCCCAGTATTCAGCAGGAAGACACCAGAGCAGGGGCAACTCCTACCATACGTCTTGCGCCCCGGGCCACCCCGGGCCACCCCGGGCCTCGGGCCTGCAGCCCCCTGCAGCCCTCGGCCCCCGTCAAACTTACAGTTCGTGATAATCAGAATCGTGCCCTTGTCCGACGGCACGGCGCGAATGCCAGCAAGCACCTGCTTCGCACTCGGGGACGCGAAGACGTCCCCTGCCACGCTGGCCGTGAGGAGCCCGCTGCCCACGAAGCCGACTGTGCCGGGCTCGTGCCCGCTGCCGCCGCCGCAGAGGAGGGAGACGCGGCTGCGGTCCGCGTCTGCGCGGTAGACCACCTAAATGTCAGCTATGACTGGGTGAAGAGAGAAGGGGAGGGGGAGGGGAGCTGCGGGTGCCACTCTACTGCGCAGTGGCGATAGGGGGACATTGCAACTCTCATGAGAAGAACGTGCCCAGAGTATCGAGTCCAGAATCAACGGCGCGCAGGTCGCTCGGCTCCCTGTATACTGGCAAAGCTGGGTCGACGAACACTCCCAACAGTCGCGCGCAGCAACACTCCCAACAGTCGCGCGCAGCAGACACCTGGAGAACTCGCGAGCTCGCTCCGCTCGCTGCTCGCTGCTCGCCGCTCTCTACTCACCTTCTGAGACGGGATCAGGTTCAAGCGCGGATTACTGGCCACGAGGCCGCGGAGGGAGCGGGCGACGAGCGTCGTGTGGTCGTTGAAGAAGTGGCGGTCCATCTTGCGGAGTCCGAGCGAAGCGAGGACGTAGCTAGCACCGAGCAGGGAGGGGGGCGGTGAGCGTCGGGTCTAGAGTAGCCTGGAGCTGAGCAAGAGCTAAGATCGAGTGGGGCAGAAAGCTGGCTTGGGATCGTGCTGAGAACCGCTGGGAGATGTGAGCTCTGTCAACGGACGGTTAGGTGAGTCGAGATCGAGATGTGAGATGTGGGAGGGCGCTTGCTACCTCCCTCCTTCACGGCTACATATGAGGTATGCCCAGCTCTAGCCGTGCTGAGCCGGACATGCCCCGGTGCGGCTGCAGCGGCTGCAGCGGCTGCAGCGGGGTGCAGCGGCTGGGAACGGGACATCGTCATGCCCACCTGCACCAAGTAGTACATGCGCACACGACAGGTGAGAGCAACATCAGTGTCATGTGAGAGTAGCCGCATCTCCGGCCCGGACTAGGCACGCCCTGTCTGCCCAACTGTGGTATCAGCGCACCGGACATAACCGCCGTGGCCCCGCAGAGCGCAGAGCTGCCCGCCGACCATCGTCATGCCAGCCAGTCCATCGGCGACTTGTGCGCTCGTCTCAATCGGGGCCGAGACTCAAGGTGGGCTGATGATCTACGCCGATATCGCGGTCCTTCTTGTTGACATGTACACGAGAGTGGAGGTTGATTTTTGTGGAGGTCTGTGGTTGTAGTCGAGGTGGCCGAGTCTCAGTGGGGTGTGCGGAACAAAGTTGCAGCGCATCTGTGCAGATCTGTGCAAGCTGCATACAATAGTGTCAACAACGCATGAAGAATATATGCTACATGAACTAAAACTAGGAATACGGGTGGACACACACAGTTGGTCCAAGTACAATTGCTATTGGGGATCTGCTTGTCTGCTTGAGCGCGCGGCGCTCTCCTTTTCTCTCTCTACTCCCTCTCTATCAATCTCTCTCTCTCCGCCTCCGTCTGCTTGGATCTACTTCTGATGAACTGTTCGCCACTCAATCAACTTCTGATCGTCTCGATGCAAGTCTGGGCTGTGCCGTCACGAAACCTGGGATGCCGAGAATGGTCCGCGGCGGCAAAAGAGCATTGGGCAAGTCACTCAAGTCACTCGCGTGACAATCCCATCGTCCGTCGCCGGCACTCTAGACTCTACCACGGCACGGCCCAGAGTTCCTCAACGCTCTGAATCGGCACACGCGCGAGGAGGAATGCGGTTCCAAGGGCGGCGGAGATGCTCCCGAGTAACTGGCTGTCAGTCTACGTCCTTCATCGTTCCATCATTCCTTTAGCACTCCACTCCTCCTAAGCGCGAGGCGGAGTGCGCACCGCGTCAGAAGTCAGACTTACGAGTAATCGCGTCGGCTTCTTATGCAGTCCCCGTATCCCGACGCCGACAGAGATACTCTCCAACTCGCCCAGACTTCCAATCTCGCCCAGGGCGAGGATCGGCGCGCTGAGCGCCATCCCGCTCATCCCGCTCAATGACACTTCAGACCCGGGGGAGGAGGAGAGGAACGGCGCCGGGTCGAGGGACAGCGAGTCGAACGACGTCGACGTCGAGGTCGTCGGGTCCGAGTCCAGGTCTACTTCAAAGGATAATGGCTCGAGCGGCTCAAATGTGAATGGCTTCAATTTGCCGAGTGGCGAGACGGGGCGGAGGGGCTGCGCGACGCCGACGGGCGCTACGGGGCCGACGGGCGCGGGGAGGATGGTGAGGGCTGATATTGTGCCGGATGGGGATCTCGAGGCGGGCTCGAGGCTGGGGTGTAGTGAGTCGCGCGAGTGCAGGATCGAGATGGCCGAGAGACGAGAGGCGAGGTGTGCTCGCGGGTTGTGCCGTTATATGCTGAGTGATGTGGACGGCTAGCGCTTATCGCAATGGTGTAGGGAGAATGTGGAGACAATGCATGCTGTTGCTCCGTTGTTCATATGGACTTTGTTTGTTGTGCACTGGCGTGGTTGGAGTAACCCCTGTGCCCGGTCGTGCCCCAACCCCAAGAACTCCCAAGATGGATCCACCAAGCCGTGCAGGCCCAGCGTAGTGCGCCGTCGTTGGACGCTCGTTGACGCGCCACCCGGGTCCTGGCTCCTGGCTCCCCATGAGATTGCCCTCGCACTGCTTCTATGCCCTGTCCCCAATCGGCCACTCCCCACCAAAATCAGGCCGGAGCTAATCCTAATCGAAATTCCTCAATTAGTCCAAGCTAATGAGCTCCACTCGTTCCATAAGAGCGGCGCGCGGGGGCAGGAACGTTAAGGGACGGCGGGGCATCGTTTGCATGTGACCAGACCACGCCCGAGTTGGGGTAGAGGTTTGACTGCGGGGTATCCAGCTTGAACTGCTCTTCTGCTTTCGGACTTGTTCCTTCGTCCCTCTGCATTCCGTGCATGGTGCACTCCGCAAATGCAAACCCGCTACAAGTACTGCCAGAACTCCATGCGCAGTCGCTGCGGCATTGCATCCTGTTCGGCGGCCCGGCGGTAAACTCTCCGAGTTCATACTGCATCCCATCTTCGTCCCGCCTCTACAGGCTACCTTGCTCACCTTTCTCTCTGACACTGCAACGGACCAGAGTATGAGAACCGGGCAAACCGGGCAAGTCAGCAAGCCACAGTTTCATCCATGATTGCGTACCATTAACGACCTCGTTCCATGAAGACGGGTGGCGTCGTCTGTCTCACTAGTGTTGCTAAGCACTAGCGCTGTTAGCGCCGTCTGGCGTCTCGGTCGATCCCATTAGATCTCCCGTCGCTGCTTCTAAACCTAGAACTTGCTCTCGAGTCTTCGACTGGACACATGGAACACGCACTCATCCGCACTCATCCTCACGTCCGCACTCATGCCCGAGAACACGCTCGCGCTCTCGTGCTCTCGTGCTCTCGTGCTCTCGTGCTCTCGCTTAGCTGGAGCATTAGCGGGCTAAGCTGAGCAACACTACGTTCACGGACACGCCAAGACGCGCTAGACGCGCTATATGGGCACTAACACTGGCCCATGCACTCACCCATGCTCCAATGCAGCCGGGGATCGAATCCGGAATCCGCCTGCACTTGCGCTATGCTACATGGTGCATACACTATTCTACACTTGTACGGCTTCGGCATGTTCGGCAAGCGGCTGCTTGCCTCTAGACGTTCTAGACTCACAGCTGGATCTCATTCCACGCTCGGTTCTATCGCACACGCGCACACGCCCCGCCCAGTACCAGACTACACTCGCCGCTGCGCTGGGCCCGGGACCGCTCAGTCCATGTACCTCATCCACTTCTTCTTCTGCTCCTCCGTCCCCTCCCAGACAAAGTTGACTGTGCGGATCTCCTTGAAGCCCTCTGTCGCATCGGGCGCCTCGTACGCGGACCCAAAGCTGTTGATCGCGAGTCCGGGCAGGATGTCGCGCTTCGGCTCGTCGTCTGGCCCGTAGAATGCGCGGTACGCATTGTTGTGGTGCGCGAGCTCGGCGCTGACTGCAAAGTTGAACAGCCTGGAGGTTAGCTAGAAAAGATACTTCGCAGCTTACCTCGCCGGCACGCCCTGCTCCTTGGCCAGGTCGACGTAGAGCTTGCGAGTCTTGCGGTCGCGGTTCGTGTTGTCCACGACGACGGAGCGGCCCGCCTGCAGAGCCTCGCGCGCCGCCTTCATACAGCGGTCGCGGTTGCCCAGCTTGTCCTGGTTCACGTGCTCGTACTTGGGAAAGTACCGCCGGTAGAACGACGTCTTACCCGAGGCCCTGCGAGTCAGTTGAGCCGCAGAAATGTACGAGTAACTCACGGTGGCCCGACAAACACGATCAGCTCCTTCTTGTCGCTCGTGATCGGCTTGTTTGCGGGCGTCACGAGGGGCACTGGCGTCAGCTTGAAAGAGCCACTCAGCACCCACAGTCCTCGAGGTTGGGCAGAAACGATACCGGCGGGTTCGGGTACGCAACCTTGTTCCCCAGGAAGTGCTCCTCGGGCGTTGCGAACCTCAGCCCCGCGTTCAATGCCATCGTGTAGTCCGTGTTCGCGTGATCAATCTTGCGTCCGCGCGAGTCGACACGCCCCGCCGCATCGCCAACGTACACGCAGTCGTCAAAATCTGCCGTCAGCTCAGACGTGGTCTACTAAGCTCACCAATTTCAATGCCCTGTTCGCGGTACAGGTCTACGACGTAATCGTACATGCCGGTGCGCGGTTTGCGGTAGACGTCCCGTTTTGTTGCAGCGAGTACGCGGAAAGGAACATTGGGAAGCTGCTGCCATTAGCTCGAGGCCACGGTCATCAGATAGCTACCCTTGCAGCGATGAGGGGAATCTTGGCCTTCCACTCGACAAGTCTGAAGTCAGCTTCTGTTTGTCGGTTTATGAGCTTGAGCGTGTACTTACTTCTTATCGGTAACGCCCTGGTTGGACAGAATGATGATGTGCTTGCCCGCCTCCGCTTCCTCCTTCAGACGCGCGGGCACCGAGGTGTGCCACCAAGTCCAGTCCTCCCTGTTCTTAGGGAAACGACCATTGTTGCGCGGCTTGATCAGGGTGCCGTCGAGGTCATAAAGAACAAGAGACACCTTTTCCTTCTTCTCCTTCGCCTCCTTCAGCGGGTCGAGGTGCTGGTAGTGCAGCAGGGAGGGGGGCGCCTTCTGATATGATCCGTTCGCCATGTCCGTCGAGCCGTTGGCGCCGTTCTGTGTGAAGAACGAGTGGACTGGAATCAGCTGATGACAAAGACGTGCGAGCTCACTCTTCTTCGCGGGCGGGAGGGACCCGCTAGAAGCCCTCTTCTGAGCCATGGTGGACGCGTTGGCGACGGCGAGTGCACGGTCGATGTTGTTGAGGTGCCTTCCTCGCGCGTCCGGGTTAGTCGACTCCGGTGGAGGTCTGCAGCGCCCTGGGCCAGCCATGTCGGACGGAAGCAAAGTGCGCCTCCACGTGGTCTTTATCTCGACTCAACACGAGCTCCGCAGAGAACGGCCGGCCTACGCGGGGGATCTTCGTCCAGATCGGGAGGTGGTTGGTCGGCACGTACCGAGCACGTCGTCAAGCTCAACTCTCAGGTCCTCCCCTTGTCTTCACACTCTCCACGATCACCATCCCTCTCCGCAAACCTCCCAGGATGGCGACCGGACTCTCCCCCGAGACCTTCAAGCACCTCCTCAAGAAGCTCGTCCAGAGCCCCCGAGACTTCACCGCTGATGACTGCGGGGAAGCCTTCGAGCACCTCGCCCTCAATGCCTCGGCTCCCGCCCAAGCCGGTGCTTTCTTGACCGCGCTGACCCTGTCCGGTATGGACAGCAGTGCCGAGATTGTTGCCGCCTGTGCTGCTGTTCTCAGGAAGCACGCTCTCACCGTCGAGCATCACATGCCTCAGAAGGACACTCCTGCTCCCGATCTCACCCACGGAAACTGGGACTATAAGGACTCGGACGTCGAGGGCGACGGATACAAGGGTATCGTCGACATTGTCGGTACTGGAGGTGACGGTTGGGACACCTACAACGTCTCCACGACAGCGGCTGTCGTTGTTGCCGGAGCTGGTGTGCGAGTCGCGAAGGTGAGTTTGCTCAGCGAGGTGGGCGCATGGAAGACATGAACTGTCACGGAGCTTCTTGTCGCTGCGCGAAGAGCGTCTCCCATTTGGCCCCTCTATTCATCCTTAGGCTGCAAGCTGCGGACCCAAAGCTAACAACAGCACGGCTCTCGAGCTGCTACCTCGACTTCCGGATCGGCCGACCTGCTGATCTCGCTCGACTGCCGTCTCTCCTTCCCCGTCGAGGAGGTCCCGAAGTTCCTCCCCGCTTCTCCCTTCCTCTTCCTGTTCGCCCCCCACTACCACCCGGCGCTCGCCCACATTGCGCCGATCCGTCGCCAGCTCAACTTCCGAACAATCTTCAACGTCCTCGGACCGCTCATCAACCCGGCGCGCCCGCAGCGTATGGTGCTCGGTGTCGCGAAGCGGGAGCTCGGTGACACCTTTGCGGAGGTTCTCCGCCTGCTCGGCGTCGACCGTGCGCTCGTTGTTTGCGGTTGTGAGGGGCTCGATGAGATTTCAATCGCAGGACCGACTTGGGTGAGTGGACTGCCTGGCGTGAGGAGTGCAGATATAGGGACTCGATGAGGTGGCTGCACGATTTCTGCTCCCTATCTCTGTATCTCTGCCTAGCTGTCAGAGTTTTGAGTTAGCTGACGTCAGATCTGGCGTCTCGAGAACGGCAAGATCACGCCGGGAGAGATCCACCCCGAGCGTGACTTTGGTCTTCCTCTCCACCCCCTCAGCAGCGTCAAGGGAGGAACGCCCGATGAGAACGCTCTCACCTTCAACTCGATCCTCGATAACTCTGCTCCGCCGCCGCACCTCGCCTCTCCGGCTGACGAGAACTCGCCCTCGCTCGAGGCAATCCGGGATTACGTCCTCATCAACGCCGCGGCGCTTTTGCACATCTCCGGCCGCGCGCCGACGTGGCGCGACGGTGTCGCGATTGCCCGCGAGTCGCTCGAGTCTGGAGGTGCTCGCGCCGCCTTTGACGGTTTCCGCGACATGAGCAAGCGCGCCATGGGCGAGAAGGGTCTCGACCTTCCCCCGGCGCCCGAGGACGATGGTGGTGTTGCCGCCCGCAATGGTTTCGTCAAGGCGTGGCTCCATTCGCGCCGGAACTCAGGCTACGGATCGCCCGTCTTCGGCAGTTCCAGGAGCCCGGTGTTCGGATCTTCGCCCGGAAGCCCAGGTGCCATCCCTTCCAAGCCGCTCGCGGAGGAGGCGCACTAGGCGAGTCCGCCCCAGACGGACTGACTCTCAGCGTAAGCGGAGACCCGTGGTGTTCTCGTGCTCCCGTTCTCTATTGTCCTTAGGCTTTCTTGATAGTGACTCGACCTCGTCTGCGGAGCAGGTACTGGGTTGTGAGATAGGGCGAAGGAAGAGCAGTACATCATAAAAAGAACTATATGTATCTATGGCGCTCGATTCTCGCCGCGAACGCCGCAGCGTTATATGAATGCTATGTTGTGTTGGAGTGAAGGTCCGTGTGTTTGTTTGTTTGAATGCTGGAGTCGTCGTTGTTGGTCGTACAGTCCGTTCTGTCCTTCGTGGCGTCGTTACAGTCGTACCTTCTGCCGTCTACGTCTGTTGCATACCGCACCAGGCGGCTGGAATCGGAGGCGAGGGTGTATATAAGGGTAGAGGAGTGGGATGCGAGTGGCATCCGCAGTGCGCGGGATGACAATGACAGTGATAGTGACATTGCTCGGGCAAGCCTTCGGACCGCCTGTGGCACAGCGAGTGGCATTGTTATCCTGAGCTAGCATGCGACCCGGGTTCCGCCTCCTGCAGAGCGTGTAGAAGTCAACAGCTGAGCTGGGAACCATCACCAGTCGGCCTCCAGCACATCCGGCGGTTCCACCATGCCTCCCCACTCGAGCTTGGTCGGCGGTTCCACCGGCGGAGCGAACAAGTCATCAATCAAGTCGCCAAGTTCGTCCCACCACCGCCTCAACTCATATCCCTCATCAGCAGACACGCTGAGCGTGACCCTGCCCCCAAACTCGAAGTAATACAGGAGCACGCCGCTGCGTCGTTTCCCCGTCGACATTCTCCGAACCTGGAGCCCATCGACAAGCCCTTCAATGTCGGGGGCGTAGAGGGCGTCCAGCGAGCCGAGGTTCTGGATCCCGAGCAGGGGCGATGCGCGCCGTCTCCGCTTCGCTTGTCGCGACGCGGAGCTGGAGCTGGGACATGCGTCCATGCTTCCTGAGGAAGCAAAGGTGCCTGCGGTCGGAGACGTGCTCCCATCCTCGACACACTCGGGCACCGGCGCCGGCCGGTTCGGCATGCTGAATCCCACTAACCCGAGACCGGGGTTACTCTCGTCCTCCCGCCTCGCGCTCCGGATACAGTCCTGCACCTCCGCCTTGGCCGCGGCAGCAAACTTGGCCAGCTGCCGCAGACTCGTGTGCTCCCTCTTTTCCCGCTTCGTCAGGGCCGCCGCTTTCCGCCATATCGTCTCTGCGCACCGGGGCGCAAACTGCGAGACGAGCACGGGATTGCTCACTTCCTCCTCTGAGATGACGCTGCTCGAGTCGCTTGACAACGAAGGCGTCGGGCTCAGGCTCGGCAGAGGGGAGGTGTACGGCGTCGGGAGCTCGATGCGCGTCGGTGTGCCACGGTCGTAGGTTTGTGATCCGAAGGCCGCGGCAGCAAGGTACACGAGCACGTGCACGAATTCTGTTCCCTGCTCTCGACATCGGGCATGTATCCGTTCTGATGTCCGCTGGTCGAACTCCCGCTCGAGAGGTTCAGAAGAAGAGTGTCGTGATGGGCCGAGGTTGTGCGGGAACGCCTGCCCCCCTGGTCCCGAGCAGTCGTGCGCGTACAGCACCGCACCGACCGCGAGCTGCATGGACGTCAACGGTGCTGCGTCCAGTGCGGTCGGGAACGGAGCCGGGTGCGCGAGCTCGTGCAGCAGCAAACTCGTCAGATCTCGTGTCCGCAGCAGAGCATGCAACTCCGCCATGACGGCGTGCAGTCCCGAGGGCGTGGACGCATAGGGCGCCGCACAGAGCAGGAGCTCATAGATCCGCTCTCCTGTTCGTAATCGCTCTCCGTCCCGGGGCAGCGTCCGCACGACGAGCA
Source organism: Trichosporon asahii var. asahii CBS 2479 (assembly GCF_000293215.1). Taxonomy (NCBI): domain Eukaryota; kingdom Fungi; phylum Basidiomycota; class Tremellomycetes; order Trichosporonales; family Trichosporonaceae; genus Trichosporon; species Trichosporon asahii. The sequence continues at coordinate 311,551 of NW_014040886.1, read as the reverse complement.
CTGCGCTCGTGTCCGCGTTTAGTGTCCGGGGGCCGTGAAGGAAGGCGTCGACGAGATCCGTCTGGCATTCCGGCAGATAGGTCAGTTGCTGGTCTGCCCGCGCCAGGGCGAGGTCGATGGACGTTGGGGACGCGTGGAGGAACGACGTCTGCGTATAGGAGCGCGCCTGGATCCGAGCTGCCAACAGTGGATGCCGGGCCAACAAGATCGCCCAGGCTAATCGGACTCGGGGCTGGGAGAGCAGCGAACTCCGTCCGAGGATCACCTGGTGAACGTAGCTGAGGTCAGCAGAACGCCACGACACTATCTGAAACATGTCCTTGCGCCCTTCCTTGCCACATCCTCACACACACTACGGGTGATCATAGTGTGCGTCGAGCTTATCGCTGAGCTTTCTGGGAGCATCGCAGATATCGATGCAAGGCATGCAAGGCCTCGCCCAGGAAGAAAACTGAAATATCCTCCCTACTGCCGCATGCAATTTTCTCTCGCAATACCATCTCATTCATGGGCACACTCACAGGTCACCGCGCCCCTCAGTGCGCGCAGGAAGGTATCTGACTAGCTCGCCGTCGCTGAGACGGCGTGTCGTGGTCGGTCTCGGGTCGGAGATGCGCGGGGTCGGGGGTGCCAGCAAGTTCGTGAGGCCTCCAGCTCCGAACTTGCGCGGTGTTATTGGAGGAGTAGGTAGGAGGAACATCGCTGCCCTTCGTGCGTCGTACGCAGCAGTGTATCGTGAGTTGTAATCGTTTGTTGATTCGAGAGTTGGGAGGTGAGCCAGCTTTGATCTTTTAACGGCGCGCACTATTCTTCGGTCCGTGAGCCGGCTGATCGGCTCTGACTGTTGGCTCAGAGCCCACGATCGGCCACCTCGGTTACGCCCCGAATTGGGTCGCGCTACGCTTGAGCTTGAGCTGAGAGCCAGCGGGCCGCCACTGACGTCGAGGCGAGGGCTGAGGGCTGTTGTTTAGTGCGCGACTGACCGTTCGGATCAGCTGATCAGGGCTAGACCTCGGGTCAACCAAGATGGAAGCGATGGCAGCGGGTCGGTTCGTGGGCTGTTCTTCTTTGGAACAAGGGTGGAATGAACGACGCGGATGTCGGATGTTGAGCTCGCCGCAACTGATCGTCCTGGGAATGTAGAACAGAGCTGTCACGCTTGTTTGATAAGAGACGATGTCGATCTTGTGCCTTGCGTTCTTGTCTGGGACACTCGGACGTGAGCCGGTTTCGAAGAGATAGAACGATTTCGCCGGCCGGGCTTCAATTCAGTCGTCGGTGGTATTGAGTCAAACGGTATCCGCAAAGACAGCTCGATCGGTGACACAACGGCGACCTGGGCGACTAGCTCCTTTTGGGAGCTACCGTCGGAATGTGTTCGACGTCGAGGTCGCCGGTGTGTCGCGGTGGCGTAGACGGTGGTCGTTGAACGCGCGTGAAGTAGGATAGTGCGATGTCACAACGACCGGTAGTGCTTATTTCGTGCACAGTGTGTGCAACCTGATCGTCAGTGTTAGCTCCTGGGTACGCTCCTGTCCCCAACGACGAGACGAGCTCAGGTCCGGGCTCTGGGATTTGTCCGCGCTATGCTGGGATACGCTGGCCAGAGTGCGTAGTACGTACTGCAAGCTTGACGTTGGGCAGTGAGGTTGGCCGAGCGATGGGTCCAGTGGGTGGGTGATCTTTATGTGACTTGCGTACTCCTTCGAAAGGTTCGTACGTCCGTGACCTTGCGTGGCGAAACGTAACCAGAGGAGTCTGAAGCCTATAGCTCAGTCGAGCGAGATCAGCCCAAGCAAATCGGTGCCAAGGCAAGAGGGCGAGTAGAGCGAGTAAGAGCGCAGAGTGCGAGGCGAAGGGCCGACAGTTGGGATTGCTTTGCGTTGATAGGGCAATAACCGTTACAGTTACCGCGGTAGTTCGCTGCGTATAAGTTGTCGCAAGTGATCGCCTGCCCGAGTGTGGTGAAGTAATTCCCGGGCACGGCTATTGTGGGGAGGGGAGAAGACGAGGAAATGATCGGCGTGTTCGTACCGTACTGTCGACGGATGTCGCTTGGAATCCTACCAGTCACTAGTACTGGATCTTGAACGTGGAGCAATGCCAGGGGACACTAATGACGGGGTCGTCAGGTTGAAAGAGTGATACGTAAACTTGGCGTAGATGTAAAGCTATGAGTACCGCGTCTGTACGTCTTGGGGCTGAATGCATCAACGACAGACAGGTACGAGCTGGATCATCGACTGCGTGCCTGCTTGGTCAGACTGGGCAGCCTGAGGAGCTTGAGCTGCGTCTCTGGCCTCGCGGAGGTTGGGTCTGAGCGCTGGCGTGCTATCGAGGTCGTATCAGGCAAGTCGCATTCGCCGTTCCTCCGAGGGCTGTTGCTCGGATCCCTCGCTCACGGGCCAGGCGCGCCAGTTGTCCCAGTAAATTACTGATTGCACACCGGTCACACGGACCGCAACGTCCCAGGGTTGTCAGGACTTCCAGGACTTCCAGGATGTCAAGGACCGAGGGACCCGGAAATGCTCATGAACCCACGCCTGTGCCCTACCCTGGCGCCTGTTGGTCCCTTATAGCGCGTGTGGGCGCCGAGGACCCTTGGGGGCAGTTTCATCATGCAGCATCGGGCTCGTCGGGAACAGGTGCGCCTGGGGTCGCTTGCGCAACACGTAACGAGAAGCATTGCTTCTGCACGAGGAGCATGCCGGTTTGTCGGACCTGACGTGCTCAACTGGGGTAGAACCCGGATGACATCTAGCATTGCTCCGAATTTGTGCCTTCCCCAGCCTCACCACTACAGTGAAACCACGCCGAGGCACTTCCCCACACGCACCACTGCTCTGGGAGGGCTGGCGGAAGGAGCATGGTTGAGGCACCGTTACCGAAACCATAGAAAGGAGCGGAGGATTGTCTTCGGATGATTCGACAACAGAGCTCTCGACTGTCGGCAATAGTGTTAGTCAACAAGCTCGTGACCAGGCAGTACTGTCAGTCTCAGTCGATATCCATGGTACATGCAGGCTGCAGAGTTTCCAGCCTGAGCCGTTGGGAAAGGTCCGCCTTCGATGCCTAAACTCTATCCCGAACTCCACAGAGCACGCATAGTTTAGCGTCCTGACTTCAAATCCTGCGCTCGGACTCGCGACACAGTGGCAGAAAGGCCAACTGCGCCGCATCGTTTCTGACAGCCTTCACCTCTTGCTTGTGTCAAGGGTTTGCTGAGGGCTGGGAGAATTATGGGCAGTATGCGCAGACAGAGGAGGGCTTGTGGAGTGGGTCCAAAGCTGGCGCGTGGCGGAAGGCAAGGTGTACGACAAGCTGTGCCAAAGGGCTTCCTGCAATGAAAGGGACCTAAAGGACCCAAGGTGCAGCCGACAGGAACGAGGTCAAGGGGTCGCCGTTCCCTCTGTGCCCAAGCACAGCTCGGATGTTCTGACCACGGATGGTGAATTGAAGCGTTTCATCGCTCGAACGTCGTCCATCCTCGTCGACCTCTCCCGCTCCTCTTGTTGCTCTAACGTCATCGGCGTGTCCATGGAACTGCGACGCCGAGACTACGTACGCAGCCTGGAGTTCGTGTTACCCTCACGTTACTGACTGCAACTTTGGCTCCGCCAAGCTGATCCCGTGCAGCCTCGCAGGATCCCATGCCTCCCACTTGCTCCGCGGCCTCGCTCTTTGCTCACTGCATGGCTCGCCGAGCGTGCACGGAGCTCAACCTTGAATCTTCTCGGGCGGAACGCTGGCTAAACTTCGAGTTAAAAATCAGTGGTAACACCAATCGTCGACCCCGTCGGCACGCGTCCAGGCACAATTCAGTTCATTCCAACCGGCCAGCTCACGTACCAGCGAAAGCGTTCTGTTCGTTTCACGAGCGGTTTGCGGATATAACATAAAATCGCCTCAGACCTGTCTCAGGTCAACGGATCACAGGCATGCACGCGCTAGCTTCGACGATACACTTCAGACCGGTGGCAGCGGGAGCCAAAGACGTAGATCACACATGAGGCGTAACCGACCTCCACCGAAACCGAAGATGACCAAGCTACGGCAGGCAACGGCATTGGGGCCCGTAGGAGCGCGCGTGCTCAGAGGGTGGGGCACGGTTAATCACCGTGTTCCATTCGGAGTGGGTTTGGGCGGGGTGATGGGGAATGATGGAATGATTGCACAGATGACGTTAGACAGATTGCACTGGGTCGTGCACCGTCGCAGGTGGGATCGGCGAGCGGGCCGTCGGAGCAGTCCTCGATCAACAATTGTCTACCGGACCTCTATCCCCTCGTCGACCCTCCCTCTTCACCCCTCCACCACCTGCTCCCCCGCGGCCTTCCTGCGTACGTGTTCGCGGAAAACTTCAGGCACACCCCTGCAGGACATCGACCATGGCCACTCAGGAATGCGACCAAAGTGGCGTCATACACTTTTGCGTGTTGCATCGCATGACCTCTATTCCAGAGACGGAGTACTCTTTCTCCTCGTCGCCGATCATCGCGGTGTCCGTTGTCAGGACAGCCACGGTTGTGCCTCGGACTGATAGTAAAACCGAAAGGCGAAGTTGCCGCCGACGCCGGGCCAGGTGACCACCGACCGTAATCTCGAGCTGTGAGTGATCGACCGCTGTCTCGGCCACATTTCAGCCGCTGTTTACACCTGCACGTCATATCGGCCAAAACCCACTCCAGTTCCTTTCAATCTTACGGACGGGCCCGGTCCAGCCGACTGCCTGGCAACATGTGGCAGGGTGCTACGCTCGTTTACGACAATTAATAGGCTGACAGACGAGCAAGGGCCGGGGGGAGTACGTCGGCGCTGCCCAACAAGCTTGAGAAGCACTTTGATCAGCCTGAACAGCAGCTCCCTGCTTACGGGGCGGAACGTGAGACCAGTGTCAGGACAAACGTTCACTTCGACACCTTTGAGAGGCTTCCCTGTGCGCCGAAACCTTAACATTGTGACTGAGAGTCTGGAGCAACCTGCTCCAATGCGAACGTTTAGAGGTAGAATCCGTTTCCGAACAGTTATTTTCAAGGCCATCAAAATGTCGCATTCTACCCTAGTGGGCTGTCACGAGCCGAGCTTACGGCGGGGCGGGCCTCGGCACCAACTTTGCTGCCGGGATGCTCCTGCCGCTGGCCTGACCGTGGGTCACGTTCTGATTGAGTACCAGTAGCGAAGCAGAGTTAAGCAAACGCAAGAGCGTCGAAAGCGGAGTCGTGAACGTCCAGAACAGCAGCCGTCAACGTGAGCACGAAGTCCTCCTTGGTGCTCACGACAGTCGACATGCAGGTCATGTCCTATGCGCGTCCTCAACTGCTCGGTCCCGCTGGTCCTGTCAATACCCTGTCAAATGTAGAGCACCTACTTCCCTGACCCGCTTACACATAACCGGGCCGATCTGATGATTTGGACGGCTTACATTGGACGCTCGACATGGACTCCTCGTAAGTCCACTGCACTCAAGGATCGTCCCCCCGCATGGTGCTGAAAGACACCTAATTTCGATCACGAGCTCGCTTCCGGCTTCGAGAACAGTAGGGACTCAGTCTCGCTAGGGCTCCAATTCCGGGTGCCGGTGCATGCCGGCTGGACTAATGTACATGGCAATCAGGGGCCCGAGTCCCTTTGTGCGGGGCACTCGGCGAGCGGCGGGCAGAGAGCGGCGAGGGGACGCCGCACAGGCGAGTAATGCTGGATTAATCTTTCCTGTAGAGTGGGGGAGAGAAGAGGGTGCCGAAAGTAGTTACGCCGAATGCCCATCATGAACCCCCGCGAGTACCTTTCCTTTACAGAAGTTCGTGGCACTAGCGCGCCAACGATCGTGCTCATTACAATCTTTCTCGCGGATAACCTGTACCAGAGGAAAGGCACCGAACGTTCCTGCGCCAGCGAACCGGCGCCGCACTCCAGGAACCGCTATGCAGAAGTGGAACAAGATCGGTACCATGTCAGTTGCCGACGTTGCGCGTCCGCTGGCACTTGTTACACTGTAGTATCTGACCATGCAGCTTCCACGCAACCATGGGGTTGTGGTCGGAGCACCCGTTCGACAAAGGCCGTCGGAGTAGCAGCAGCTGCGGTGACCGTGCAGCGTTTCGATCGACTGCGGTCAATCAAGTGCTGCCGCAGTGCCTTCCTCTGCACAGCGAGTTGCTCCCGACGCCGAGGTTTCTAGACTGGGCAGGTCCGCGACCCAAAACTGAACGCTTGACATAGAAAGGCGGCCAAGACTGCGGCCGAGAGGGGTGTCCGAAGTGGCGGTCGCACACCTGGATTTTCATCCTTTAAACCTTTCATCGTCGCCTCGTTTCGAGGCAGATTTCGACGTCTCTGAGACGATCCTCCCCTTTGCTCGGCGCGCCCTCCTGAGTGTCTCCGCGCATCAACAACGGCATACCGCCCGTGGTCTGTGCATGAGACCTTCCGCGCCGTACTAAGGGCAATCTTCGCACCGCGCAGGGTCAGTCACCTAGAAGACGCAGTAAAGCTTATCTTTGGTGTACGTAACTCCTCGACTCGATCCTTTTCGGATGCCTGCAGATTTAGTTTGTAAGCTGAACAGCTGACCGTCTGATGAATGCTCCTTCTCACCTTAAGGTGACAACCCTGCTGTAGGGAGGGAGGTCGCGGCTTCACCATCCGCTGGCTGCGCCCCGCAGCTCGGTGCACCGAAGGCGTGGTCCCCAAGAATGGGAGTGGCAGCACGTCAGTGCCTCGTATCGGGCCCTTCCTTCGGGGAATGCCTGGCGACGTCCTTTGTGCACCATGCGCTACCTGCAGCAGGGAGACTGCCAACAGATCTGACTCCAGTGATCGTTCACATTCACGACACAAATCGAGGGCATGTCTCGCGGATGAACGGAAGGTGAAGGACGTGAATCGAAGGAACGGCCCTCGACCCCGAATCAGTGGCGCTTGAACACATGGGCGAGCTGAGGAACTTAGTGTACCGTGAGCCTGGATTCTTGAAATCCTACCAGTTCACCACCGTGCATGACCCTCGAACCCCAGTTTGGGGTAACAGTATTCAGCGCCAAGTGTCAACCTTTTCATGCTTACTTGCCTACCCGAGACACACAAAGCGGCGCCCCTCGCTGCAGAAGTCAAGTCGTGTTACTGGAGGATAGGGCGGAACGTTCTCGAGGTGAGCTCGCGACTCGGCAGTGCAGGTCTGCTTCGAAGGCGTAGTGTCACAACTGCTGCCCTCAGTCTGTTCCCTCGTCTTCCCACGGAGCGATATGCTAGCGGTGATTGGGTCAAATGGGCATCAGGTCGACCATCGATTCGGCGCCAAGCCCAGCCGGCCAAGGTTTGCGACGTTCACCGTCGCCTGGGTTAATCAACTCATTCCTCTCTCAGTCATTGATGACACCAGACTCCGCAGCTCCGCAGCGTGAAGTGACTCCGCACTCTCGGGGGCTTCCCACTGTCTGAGGGGCCGGTGCCTTTCTGCCATCGGGAGTAGCCTGTCTGACAAAGTCGAGGCTCGAAACGACCGATGTCTTTCTTCATTAGAAGCACCCTTTTCTGGGTCCGAAGGGGAGTGGCTCCCGGCGTTAACAAGATGCCCACCTGCCTGATGGAGGGAGTTCTGGTGTGTTACGAGGTCTGCGCAGAAGCCGACAGCCATCGCTTCGACCGAAGCTGGGGTGTGAGCGGTGGACCAACAGCCTCAGAGCTGCACCAAGGCATGCTCGAACTCGCTGCGCTCAATATCATCTGTAATCGACATCGCCTTCCCCACACCAGCACGAAAGTTCCCCACACCAGTACAAACCAGTGGGCGAGGAGATCCTGGGGCGCTGGGCTTGTATCGGCGAAGATTGTGGATCCGTCGGAGTTCAGGATCGAGGGTCTTTCCCGCGTAACGGACCACATGTGGACGCCAGGAGGGTGGGCAGGCACACTATTCACTGTGCTGCATCTGAGCCGCCTACTGTATGGAGATCGGACTTCCGCCTTGGAGATCTGGACTTGCGGCAAGTGCGCAATGGGCAAGCAATGGGTAGGTGGCCTCCACATGGTGAATGTCGGCGCGGGAGATGACGCCGCGCTCGGAGGGACGTATTCGCATCTCTTAGCTACAGGCTTCCGAGACTCTGGTACGCTAGGCCATGGTTGAGACGTGGAGCCTCTTCCAGCTGACGTTGAATTGCGGTTGTCCAACCACTATGCGCTGTCGTGAGATATAGCGACCTGCACTCACTGGATTCATCGCTCATAACCTCTGAACTGACACGATAACGAGCACATTCCAGGCCTGCCCTTTCTTCATCTTTCACTGAAGCGGCTGAATCTTGGGCACGGGTGTCATAGAGCTGACGAACCTCCTCCATCTGATTGTCTGACTCGGCTTTCGCTCCGCACAGCTCAACGGTGCTGGCCTGCAGGCCGAGATGGTCACCGTCGGCCGCTGCCGCTGTCCTCCTCGCCATAAATACCATGCTTTAGCCGCCGCCCCTCAGGCTCGAAGCTCGACCTTGATGACACCGTTGGTATCACTACATTTCACACTCGCTCTGTGCTGGGATTGGTCTCTACAGTCTCTGCATTGGCCCATCTTGGATGCCTCTACCAAACTGGTAGAGACCTGACAGCTGCCTCGAACCCGCAGCAATCGCCACACTACATGAAAAAGGCAAGCGCACACCACAGTGGTCCCACTCCAAGAGCTCGTCAAGCTAAATCCCACCCGCATACCGCGTGCGCTGATCGTCGTGCCATCTTACAAGCGGTAGCGACAGGCATGCCCTCGCTACCGGCACCGATAATCAGATTGGGTTTCGGACTATCATCATCCCTTTCGTACCCTCTTTGATCGCTCATCCTTCCCCTGCTCTGCTCTCACAGACTGAACATACTGTGACATGCCTCGATTGTGGTCACAGCTTGATCTATCTTGTGACCGATTTGCAACCGGCTCGCTTCGGCGCCGGCCAGATTGGGTTCCGGACTCTCCTTTCCCTCCGTTCACTCCGATTGCACTGTTGTTTTCTCTCCCTTCCTCTGTATCTTCTTCCCTCACCCACACTGACACTCTCGGATCTTGGTGTGACTCCGGAGACCTCCTCTGTGAGTCTTTGCTCGAACTCAGGACCTTGCCACAATGGCACCTGAATGACTCCGCTTCCGTTCTCCTGATGCGCGCATCGCATTCTTCGCCATGCGGCCGCGATTCTAACCCAACTGCCTCACTCGATCCCGGCCCAACCTCAATTGTGATTAGCACCGCTTCTCGTCACGCCCACGCTCACGCTCCAGCTCACACTCGCATCCAGGTATCAGCTTCCGAAACCCGAACATACTCCCCGCATCCTCCGACATCGGTACCGACGCGGACCTGACCCAAAACCACCCCGACACCGGTCCCCATTGACCTCCCATTGACTCGAAGTCTTCTCCCGGGTTCCACCAGGTCCCCGCGATGCATCGCCTCGCATTCTTTCGTCCCTCGTCGTCCCTGCTTGTTCCTCGTCGTTCCTCGGCGTACCTTCGGAACGCGATGTCGGATCACTCCCGGATCGCTTTGGACGGCACTCTCGGAGCCAAGTCACCCCCGAACGGTCTCGCCAAGCCCGTTGGCCCAACCCTTTCCGCGTTGCCGCGTCATACTCTCGGTCTCCGCGGCTTTGGGTCTCCATCGCCGCCTCTTTCATTCTCATTGTCTCTATTGAAACGGGCGGCTTGACCCTCGCTTCCTTCGGTGTTGTGTTGAATTCGGGTCTTGATCCTTCGGTCTCCGGGCGCGGACCTCGGTCCCCTCTTGGATCGGCCGCCTACCAGCCGGTGGGAGACCTAGGTGCGCAATGCGCTAGTCCAAAGGACCTCTTCGAGATGATAACGGCACGGTTCTCAATTACGACTGGAATCATTGTTGATTACACCTGGAATCACTGCTGGGCGTGCTTTGGAATCAACCCCGGAATCGACCGGAATCACATCGCGAACATGTTCCTTGGGTCCTTTCGATCGCTGAGGGAGGCGATATTGCCAGATCTCAATTGCGTGCTGGTGGGATTTGCCGATGTTCGTGGCGGTTCCTGCGCGATGCTTGGGTAACAGGTTGGTGGTGAGTGAACGTGTCTGTTTGCATGGTGAGTCTGGCTTAGAGAAAGTCTATCGCACACATGAAGTGAGGCGCAACTGGACATGGGATAGTATCGTATTACATATGTGACAATTGGAACTACGTCTGATGGGCCGGGTGGGTACGGTGGTGCTCCAATTTTATAGTAGTGCGGGGCCGTGCGGGAGATGGGAGATGGGGGCAGGTAAGCTGGGGGTCGCAGGACGGACGAGAATGTATGATGTATGATAGAGATGAGAGCGAGATGAGGACCGAGAGGAACAGGGGTATGAGTATGCCGATGGAGGACGGAGAGAGGCACAGGAACACAGATTTGTTTGCTCAAGCGATCAGGCGAGATACAGCGTGGTCGATGTCGAGACAGGGGCACGCGGTTAGAACAACTTGGGCAGGATCTTCTTGCCCGGTTTCGAGTCGGGCGGGCCCTGCGAGATACCGAGGTCGCGGATCGTGCCCTGCGTGTCAGCTCTGAGTGAAGAAACAACACAGCTCTTCGCGCGTAAAGCCCGCTACGCCTCCCTCAGCAAACGGATACTCACATTCTCAAGCTGGTACACCCACCCGTGCACCGTGACGCCATACTGCCCCCTGCGCTTCCAGTCGTCCTGGACAACCTGCGACGCAAGGAGGTTGCGGACCTGCTGCGCGACATTCTCCTCCACGAGCAGATCGAGCGAGGGTGGGCCGTCCTCGGTCGTCATCGCGCGCGCGAGCTGCGTGAGGGGCTTCAGGTATCGCTGGATCGCCTGCGTCTCGGGCACTGGCGGGAGCATCGAGGAGCGCAGCGCAGTCTGGCATCCGACACAGTTTGAGTGGCCCTGGAAGGTCAGCGAGATGTTCCGTAGAAGATTGAAGGTGAGGCAGCGTATCAAGAAGGAAGGCAGCTCGCCATGCGACAGGGAGCTTTGGAGACAGGACTTGCGTCCGCTCTCTCATATCGATCTCTCCGACGTGATCGGAGCACTCATGCCCAGGTGCGCCTGCTATCAGGAGATCTCGACCGATCAACAAGGCCGTAGGCATCAGTCGAAACACTGGGGATCTCGAAGGTCCAGGCTCCATTGTTCTGCTGTCGAAGGCGAAGCACAAGATCTCGCAGCTGAGACAACGCCGATCCTCTCAATGAATGAAAGGTGCGAGCTCAATGAATTAAGGACCCAATCGATCGCCCGATCCGCGCGCTAAAGCAGCAACGCCAGTTCGAAGCTGCTTGCACATCGCACAAGTGCGCTCCTTGTCGCTCTCGTTTCTCGCTTTGCTCCATTGCCTTCTAGATTTCCCCCTTGGAAAGCTGGTGACTCACCGCAACGATGATGTGTTTGACCTTGAAGTTGATGAGGGCGATCATGAGCACGGCGTTCATGCTGTCGTCGCCGGGCGTGTAGAGGTTGGCAATACCGCGGTGCACGAAGATGTCGCCGGGCGTCGAGCCCATGATCGTCGTTTCCGGGACACGAGCGTCAGAGCCTGTCGTCAGTGCCTTCCTCCAGGTCTGGACTCTTCGTCTCCTTGCCCTTGAACGTTCAACCCCACCGCCCGTCTCGATCAAGAGAACGCTAGCGACGAACGTCACGCTCGTGTGACATCTTGAAGCAGTCTTCTGAGGAGCCCAGCTCCACGCTAGCACTTACATCCGATCCACAGGATTTCGGGTCGCTGGCCGGGGAAGTGGCGAGGGAAGAACGTCGGGTCGGCAGAGTTAACACGCTTTGCCCAGCGCGCATTGCGCTCCATGAGCTCTCGCTGAATGTCAGCTACCATCTTCGTTCATCACCAGCTTCGGCGGGGGCCACCAGGTGCGAGGCTATCAGCACGGTGTTCCTCGCGGCTGCGGTCTGCCGGAGTTTCACGAGCTGCCGCCGTCCCGCTGCGGTATCTGGTGTCCGTCACGATGTCCATTCCAGAGTTGTCCTCGGTCTGGCAGGTGCCTCTATCGACACAGGACTGTACCGGCGGCAAGAGAGTGTGTTCACTAACCAGCTCGGGGTACTGGCTTGAGGGGTGCTGGGGCGAGGCGAGATTGTAACCTTCACGAGGAGTGATTCGAGGCTCCGCCGCGCGGATGACAGGCATGGTGGCCGGCATGGTGCTACTTCTTCGTTGTCGACGGTGGTCGAGTGGGTATCAAGTGGAGCGATGTGTCGATGGGGAGAAAGGGGAATGGGGCGATAGCGGTCGTGCGGCGGATGGTGAGCTGCTAAGGTCAAGGCTGAGCGGCGAGTCGTCTATAGCGGCGATGTCAGTGTGAGCGGCGAGCGCGTTGTGTGCGTCGATGTGAGTGAGGTGAGTGCGAGTGAGAAGGAGGAAGGAGGGAGCGAGAGGCGAGAGTTGGAAGGGATGAGGGACGAGGAACACGAGTCGCCGGAGCACTCGCAAGAAACTGCTGGATGGGCTTGCGCTGAGGGCCGGAGGAAGGGGGAAGGCTTAGGTGCCTTCGAGTGTGGGCTCTGTGCTCTGCTCCTGCGGTTGCCCTCCTGTGTCCTCCTATGTCTGAGACTGGCTCGCAACCCACACCTGGCAAGGCATGCACTCGGGCTCCACTCAGGCGGCAGGAATCAGGCGCGGCAAGGCTGCGTCAGGTCCGGTTTCGCTGGCCGGAGTATCTGACAACGACATGACGGACGACACAGCGACACAGCGTGAAGCACGAAGGTCGTCAAGAACGAACACTTCCGACTTCCCAGGGTCTGACTGGCTTGAGGCGTCCACGGGCGTCTCTGGGCGTCTTTGGGCGTCTTTGGGCGTCTGCTGGGCGTCTCGGTCGTCGCTCACAGGCTAAGGCTCGCAACGCCAGGTCAGCGCCACCACCGCACGGGACATCTTCTCCTCTGTTCGTATCTTGACCCCAGTCGCTTGAGCGCGGTTGAAGAGTTGTAAGGATGTGGCCAGGAGAGCTTCAGGGAGGGGCGCGAGTCCGGCACGAGTTTGGCGCGAAAAAGTCCTGCGCAACTCCTGCGTGAACAAAGAGCGTCGTCATGCCAGCCAAAGTCGCGAGTTTCCGTCAAGCTGGAGGGGGCATCAGAAGAGTTAGACATTGGGCGAGGGCAAGTAGGGAAGTGTAGGGGTGCGTAGGAACGAGCCGGAGTGAATCGTCGGACACAGGGTGGAAGCAAGATTGCGCCGGCCAACCCGGGCTCTCGTCAATTCAGCGCAGACGCCCGTTCCTTCCCTCTCTCCGACGACGACTCTTTCGCAACTCGACGTCCCTGCAAGCTCAAAGGAGCATCTGCTCATCGTGTCTGTCGCGTGCTTTAAAGCGCTGCAAGAGAATGTGAAGACTTGCAGTCCGGTTGCAGCTGCTGGCATTCCGGTAGGCGGGCAAGCGTCCGGCCCGGACTTCCCGGCGCGCAGCGCGACTCGATCGGACCTCCACCTTCCCTCTCCACGGCTCTCCACTGACCCAAATCATCCCACTTCTCTTCCCTGCTGACAACAAACTCATAAAACAGCAATGCCCAGCTTCACGACAAAAGAGGCTCGCACGCCCGAGGAGATCCAGCAGTCGCGCGACATCCGCTTCGCCGTCTTCATCGATGAGCAGGTACGTCCGGACTCGAGAGCCCACCACGTCCAGGTCCAGGGAGAAGCCACCCGCACGAGCGCACAAGCAGCCTGAAAGCCTGACAGTCTGGAACATGGAACACCTGGAACTTCCTGGGCGTCGGCCGACCGGCTTCCTCCACGCTGACATAATGACTGAAATTCTGAGACTGACGTACACAGAAATTCGCTGCCGACGTCGAGATCGATGAGTGAGTAGCTAATCGCTCGGGCCTGATCTCGATATCATCGTGACATCTGATAACTTGCGCCCGAGGATGGTCTAGACCTTCACATGTTCCGGACGTCTTCAGAAGGCTCTGGGGTTGCTTGTTTTGAGACATAAAGACAACGAGCTGCTCCGCATCCCATGTGATGATGAGCGCTTGCTGACGGCGCGGGCACCGTGGAGGTTACTCCTCGAGGAAGACCAGGACGCTTCCCAATCCTGATTGTTATGCTTTTTCGCCGACCCAGTCTCAAGCAGGCTTAGGCCGGATCAAGCACACACATCCCTGCTTCACTCATGCATGACTAACGCCCAGCGTCGACAACACCAACTCGCACGTGTCCTTCCTCGTCCTCGACGATACCACGAACAAGCCAGTCGGCACTGTCCGCCTCGTGCCGAAGAAGGGCAAGCTGACGCGGCTGGCGGTCCTGAAGGACTACAGGAAGTATGGACTCGGCAAGACGCTAGTCCAGGCTTTGGAGGCGCATGTCGCGGCCGGCGGCGAGGACGTGCAGCACCTCATCCACGAAGTGGATGGGAAGAAGGTGGCTACGGTCAAGATCCACTCACAGGTGAGTCTCTTGTCTTCCTTCCTTACTCGCCTTGTCAGCGGATCGCTCGCTCTCCTGCTCACTCCACACTGTGAAGTAGATGAACATCGCGAGACTGGATGGAGCGACTCGAGAACGGCCGAGACCGTGTAGGCAGAGCTGACGACAGATCCCCGTTAAGGGCTTCTATAGCAAGCTCGGATACGAGGTGCAGGGCGGCGAGTTTGACGAGGACGGCGCGCCGCACGTTCTCATGATCAAGGACATTGTCGTCCAGTAGAATCTACCCATAGACATATATGCAGCATAGTCAGTCCAGGAGAATCATGTCATCAGGGCAGCACGGCAGCACGGCAGCAGCAAAAAGCAAAGACTTCATCATTACAACAAACACTTCGATCGACTACAACAAAGACTGGGTAACTCACAGCTGTAACCTACTCGTCAGCCAAAGCTCACTCAACACTTGTGGAGGTCTCAGAAATCGATGAATCACCTTCTCCGCCTCCCCGCCCACTTTTGTACACTGGGGCGTTTAGGCCGAAGCCATGGGACTTGGGGTTCTGTCCGCCCATCGGAAATTTTCATCCCAGACCATCCTCTCAGCGAGCGGCGCGAAGCCGCGAGCTGCTGGGCTGTACTCACTCTTTGATAACGCCACACGACGCTCTCATCATCCGTCATCCCTTCCAACTCCCACTGTGCATTCCGCCCCTTCGCCATCCACCGCCAAGACTTCCGGTCACACAAAGGTTGAGAGAGAGGAAAATGACTGATCGTTAGCTCGTATCGACGCAAGATAGCTCAAAGAACAGTGTGCGCTCAGACAAGGCTGAAATTGTCTCGGCAATCGCGGCCCGAAGGCCGGTTACGCATGAGGTAAAGTATGGTAATGGTTGTTCTTCATAGCGCACAGAGTTCTGCGGATACTCACTCATTGTAGATTTCTGCGAGCCCAGCGTCAAGAGGAAGGTTTACGACAAGGTCAGTGTTCAAGGTCTGTTTTTGTCAGCTACGCATTCCGCAAAGTAGCAGAGCACAAGAGTATTATCTCAGGTCATGTGTAATAGGTCCGCAAGCGATACCGGTCCTACCCGGCGCTGTCGCGGTGGAACCGATGGTTCGCGCCGCTTAGGAGTTGGATTGTAGTGCTCATCCTTGGTCGGGCGGACTGAGGGTGGATGACTCACTAGTAGGGATGGGCAGCGTGCGGACGCAGCGGGGTGTGTCACCGAGACGTCATCATATTGCCCATAAGTCTTGAAGAGGAGATGGAGGAAGACAAAATCAAGGACGCGTCTGAAGTTTTGTACGAGGAAGACATATCGGGTGCGAAGTGAGGGTGAGTTTGGTGCGAGGGCTCGACTTTTCGTAGAATTATGACGTGGGATTTGGAAGCGAGTGATACCGTAACTGCTTAACGGAGACGTAGGTCCCAAGCGCCTTAGGGGGTGGCTTGGTGGAACACGTGGGGATCGCCGTGCGCCGTGCGCCCCGAGGTCCAGAAAACGGCCCGGTGAGCCGAGCGTACCGAGCGCGGCCGGGCTAAGAAGTGACCATGGGCCAACTAGCGCAAGCCAAGACATTGCGTCCTCTGCATGCTACACCCAGCCCAGCGCATCTTGGTCGCCGATATCCTGAATGAACCCGGAACCCATGATCCCATGAACGCATTGCATACTCCAAAGCTCGGCGCGCCCACTGGCCGAAAACTCACAACTTCAGGACAACCACCGAGCTGAGAACTGAAGGGCCCCGGGCTCCGGTCTCCGGTCTCCCTGGCACCGCAGCCATGCATCCCCGCTAACCGCTTGTCAACCACTCCACTCCAACATCCTCTCACACTCGTTCGTACCCGTCATATCTCTCGTCGTTGTCGTCGAAACGTTCGTCGAAGCTGGACCGCTGGACCTAAACGAGGTCGAGAGCGAGGCACATTCCTGTGTCAGACGACCTGATTTTTTCGGCCGCCGGACATCACCACACGCTCTCATCACTGCACAGACAGGAGAGGACGCTTCAAAAGGACACTCCCCCTCGCAAAGGGCACGACACCGTATCAAGAGAAGCATAACTGGACGCCGCTCGCAACTCTCCCGCCGATAGCGCAGATAACGCAGACACGAGCTGAGCGCCTCGGTACGCTCAGCGCTGCACCATTCCCGTCGACGACTCGCCCACGACCAGCGGCTACCGCCTCCTTCCCATGAACGACCCCGAGCCGCCGTCTCCGTCTTCGCCGTCCTCGACGCTGGCGCCAAAGGGGCAACCACACCGCCCCTACTCGCCCGCGTACCCCGACTCAACTCCCGGTGGGTCCGGCACGCGCACGCCGCCTGATGCCATGGCAGGAGGTCCGCCGACACTGCTGTACGATGAGGAATCACAAGCCCCGCCCGAGTTCGTGGACCGGTGGACGAAACGCCTAGCCAGCTTTCCAGGCTACTCTAGGTCGAGTTCGCTGTTAAGCGTCGCCCTGGGGCCGACAGAGCGCAAAGACGCGCCGCACCCCAAGTCGCACCTGCAGGCGATGTGGGCGTGGATCCTGCGCAAAGCCGGCGTGGCATGGCACCGCTCAATGGAGCACCCGCTCGACCACCTGCTGTACCGCTTCTCAAGGCGGTGGAAGCTGCAGTGGTTCTGGCTCCCCTTCCTCCTCGTGTGGATACTGGGCAACGCCCTCTTCCTGCGTGCGCAGTACTACTTGCCCGGCCCCGAAGTGATTAGCTGCACGGCGTCGCTCTTCGACAGCTGGCCGCCAGACGTGTGCGGCCTCAACGGGCAGGAGTGTGCCGAGTACCTCGAGCAAGCGACGTATCGCTGCCCTGGGGGATGTCACGAGACGCCGCTCGGCAACCCGCGCTGGATCGGGAACACGAGCGTGAACGGCGTCCCGCTCGTCATTGGCGGCCATGGGGTGTATAGGGCCGATTCGTGGATCTGCGCGTCGGGCGTGCATGCCGGCCTCGTGTCGCCGCGCTATGGCGGGTGCGTCTCCGTCACGCCCCTGCCGTATCCTGAGGGAACGTCGGATTTCCCAGGCTACGAGAGCAGCGGGCTCACATCGACTGCCTTCTCTCCACAGTACCCCGGCGCATACAGGCTCAGTGCGACAGGATCCCGCAACAACTGCATGGACTACCACTGGCCCATCACTGCCTTCAACGCGGTGATGCTCTTCATTTACACGCTGCTCTTCACGCCGCCGCCCGTCGTGCTTTTCTCGACGCTGCTCGTCCTGGGTTTCTTCCAAACCACGCTCATTTCCGACCCACCCGCCCAGCCGCCCGACTGGAGCCTTGTCCTCCAGCGTCTCCTGCCCGTGCTCATCACCGGATACTGGATCTGGCGCGTGAGCTTTGCGCGCAGCCTGAATGGGTTCTATGCCGCCAAGCTCTTCCTCGAAATGGCCTTTTGGCAAGGGTTAGGGTTCTGGATTGGAATCGAGAGTTCCACGCTCTTCGCCAAGATCCCCATCAGCAGGCTGGGGTATGGCGCTCTGTCTGCCGACGCCGTCATCGCGCTCATCATCATTGTCGTGCTTGTCGTCATTGTCGTCGGCATACAGGTGCTCCAGTACCGCCGTCTCGGACACGTCCGGTACTATCTCGCGTGGTATTTGCCGCTCGTACCTATTCTCATCCTCCTCGCCACGATTGGAAGAGGATACCATCTCAGATTGCACCATTACATGCTGAGTCTGCTCGGGCTGCCCGTACTCAGCCTTCCCAACCGCGTCTCTATCGCGGGTCAGGGCTTCCTCCTCGCCTTCTTCCTCGATGGCGTCGGTAGGTGGGGATGGGCGAGTATTCTCGAGCACGAGTCGGATCTCCGCGGCGACGCGGCGGCGGGTACCTGGGTTCCAACCTTTGTCAACCACACCGTCGTGCAGGAGAGCAACTATGAGTTTATCGACTGGACGCAGCCTAACACGACTGCCATCAAGGGCAATATCGCCTACAGCGTCGTGTTTGACGATATTCTCATTGCGAGCAATTACTCTGCCCTCAACTTTAGTATTGCTCAGGGTACGGATCAGCTCGACGGCGACCACTTCTTACGCATTGCGTACGAGGTGAATGGAACCACGCTCGACTTTACGGATCCCTCGGTGTGGAATGGCACGACAAAACGGTGGACACCGAGTCCCACTGATATGGAGGACGATGAGGAGGAGGACAAGTAGTTGTATGAATACATCTAGACAAGCTATACCTATGTATACACATGCTGAACATGCTCTGCCGTCAGCTGTCAGATGACCCGTGCAGCTCACCTATTCCGTTACTGCTTCTTTGCTGCGGGCGTATAATTGCGCTCCGATGGCACACGTCTGCTGTTAGCTAGGATCCTCGCGCCTGTTAGCTCACCTACTAGATCGCGCTGCCGTCCGGGTCACTTCCCTGCGCTGACTGTCAGTTCTCCTTGGCCGGACCTTCAACTCACTGGCAAACGAGATGTCCTCGTCGTCGCACACAAAGCTGCCGACCTCGTACTCGTCCTCCGAGTCACGCTCGCGGTCGCGCTCGTCGTCGCTGAGCAGCACAGCCTTGCGCGCCTTGCTGAGAAACGCGGCACGCTCGGTCGCGCCGTCGCGGTCGAACTTGAGCCCGGCACGAGCGCATGCTTGGGTACTGAGACCCGCTGCATAAACTGCGTGCTGGTCGTACCCACGGGGCGCTTGCGTGGCAGCAAAATCGCCCGCAAACATGCGGTCCTGCGAGTTCTCGCTGCCCGAGGATTCGTCCCCAGACGCCTCGCTGCCAGATACAGCGGCATCAAGGTCAAGCTGGAGTTAGCTCCTCCGCAGACTATGTAGAAGCTTACCATTTCGTGGTCGGCGTATGCGCCACGCAGCCGCTTGCGGCGGCGGCGCATGGCGACGGGACTGCTGTCGTCCTGTGCGGCTACAATGGCTTCACCTCGCCGGCGGAGGCGCTGCAGACTTTGAGCTAGGCTCATATCGGGGCTGGAGCCGACGATGCCGATGCGGCGCCGCGTACGGACCGGAAAGGGTGTCGGCTCGGTCGAGTCGGTCATAGGTGTGCTCGCCGGCACCAGCTGCGCCGGGCGAGAGAGAGGTGTGGCAACCTTGGGTGAATAGGGCGAAGACTTGGTCGGCAGAGGTGGCGGGGGCATACTCTTGTCTAGGGTTGATGCCTTCGGAGCGGGGGGCTCCTCCTTGAAGATATCCTCGTCATCATCATCGAGGCTGAGGTCGATGGTGGGCTGGAACAGCGGGGTGCCGTTCGGTTTGCCATTTGGCTGCGCCGGCGATTTGAAAGGTGAAGACTTGGAGGGTGACTCAGCAGGCAGAGCGTGGTCTGCGCGTTTGGGAGAGGGAGTCCAGACGATTCCACTCGAGGACGCTTGCGAAGGTGAACGCGCGGGCGGAGAGTCGAACAAGCCAGGAGGCGGCGCGCGCACTAAACCCTGTGTGTTGAAGAAGTCGATAGCTTCATTGTCCAACTCCTCGCGCTCTTGACGCTCGCGTTCTGCAGCAGCGGCCTTCTCGGCAGCCGCCTCCGCCGCGAGCTCAGCCGCTGTCTTCGGCTTGTCGCTCTTGCGAGCCTTTCTTGGCCGGTCAGACTTCGTCTTGCCCGAAGACCCCTGTTCGCCGTCTCCCTCCGAATCTTCGTCATCGTAATCGCGCAGACCAGAATTCTTGCCCCGCTTCCCCTTTGTGCCTTCCTTCAACCAGGCGGAGACACTCTTGAAGCCTTCTGCTCCTTCGGGGACGGCCATGACAGGCGCGCGCTTTGCCTTCAGCTTACTGGCACCAGCGAGTTGCTTCCTCTTGCCCTTAGCTCCAGGATCCCAGGCATCGACAGGCATTTCCTTTTCGACACACGTCGGCAAATCTCCTGGTGGCAGAAGGCGCTCGACATCCTCGAACAGCTCGAGGTTGGCGTTCAGGAGAATCTCGCGCTGAATGTCCCGGTGGGTCTGCTGCGCCTTCTCCCAGTTTCCATCCTCTCGTCCTTCCGTCATCAGGACGTGCACGATGCCGTCGCGCTTACGACCGGTACGACCGATACGCTGAATCTGCTTAATCGACTGCTGCGGCATGTCGTACAGGATGATGAAGTCGACCTCGCCGATGTCGAGACCTTCCTCTCCAACTGACGTCGAAACCAGGATGTTGAACTTGCCCTCCTTGAAGTCGGCGATCGCCTGCTTCTGATCCTTCTGCCTAAGGCCCCTGTCACCCGCTTTCTTCCCGTCGCTTTGGCCAACGAACCTCGTGGGTCGTAGAAGACCAGGGTGGTCATTCAGAGCGTCCTAGTGGTAGTCAGCAACGAGCAAGAGTTCGCCACCCACGACAATCTCTGCGACACTGTCCCGGAAGGAGGTAAACACCATGGCGCGTGTGTCGTTCTTGGTGCCGTGCACCTCGGCGTCGTCCTCGCTTTGGGCAAAGTGCGCAAGTAGCTGCTGTCAGCGGCGTTGACAGGGAAACGCTCACGAGGTCCAGCGTCTTCTTCATCTTCGGATGCAGATCGGCTCTCGTCTTGCCCTCTCTACCCCCTTTGATCTCGTTCAGAGCAGTCTCAACGTCCGTCATGAGCATTTGATACTCTCGATTGTTATGCAAAGCGTTCGCGCCTCCCCGTGAGTTGCCCTTCTTTCCCTTGTCGTTGGAGGCGCCGCTCATTTGCAAAGCCTTCTCGTGAAAGGTTCCCAAGGAGTATTCCAACTGAGGGTCAGTCATGGCCTCGGCACCCCGCAACTGTTTCTTGTAACATACCAGGTGCTGCATGGCGGCCGCCATCTGCCGAACTTGTTGCATTGGGCCCCAGATCCACTTGAACTGAGGATGTCGGCCGAGTTCCATAAGCTTCGCTTGCACCGTGAAGGGTCGAAGGCGGGTTGCATCTAAGTCGCGTGGAGTGAGAACGTTCTTATCCACTAGGCGCTTGAGGAGAGGGTGCATGAGCTCCGCCCAGCGTCTCATCGTGTCCCGGACGACACCCTCGACGGGGATTGTGTGCAACTCAACTCTCTTTTCGTTCGTATACTGCGTGATCTCGGGCGACTCAGCCTCGCGGATCTCGATGCGGCTGATGTGGAGGCCATCGACCACACCCTGCACCTTATCGACCTTGTTGCCGGGGGTGGCAGTGAGTGCCAGCACGCGGAAGTAAGGTGACACGGCTGTGATGCGCGCAATGACCGTGGTGTAGGCGTAGCTGCCGCTCGCTCGGTGTGCCTCATCTGCTGTCAGCTGTGGCCGGCAATTTAAAGCTCACCAACAACGGCCAGAACGATATCCCTCGCATCGATAGCTCCCCGTTCCAAGTCGTTCTGCAGGGTTTGGGGCGTGCAGTAGAACACGCGCTTTTCTTCCCACTGGTGGTCAGTTACTTAGCTGAGGGATGGACACTCACCAATCTGTCCCTTTCCACACTAGAGACCGAGCCGTTGATGACAGCCGCCGCGTCGTGAGGAATGCCACATGTCAACTGACACGCCTCAATCTGCTGGTTGACCAGTGGCTTGGTAGGTGCCATGAAAACAATCTTTCCGGAGGGAAACCATCGGAAGACTGGAGTCAGCTGCGCGGTGCGCAAAGCAACTTACAATTCAGCATGACGACACCCGCAACAAACGTCTTTCCAAGTCCGGTCGGTATGGCAACGAGGGTGTTGTCGGTGAAGCAGTTGCGGACGATCTCATACTGGTATCTGCGCTTTGGGTGGTTGGTTGGGTAGATGTATGTTTTTATAGCCTCGGGATCGTAGCTATGCAGTTGCGGTTCGTATGGTTTGGCTGACATTAGCTGAGATCCAACGCTTCCCAGCTACTCACAGGTATCAATAGGTGGAATACCGTCTGGCAGCAGCGGTGCCTCGTCCTCACTCTCATCATCGTTCCTCTTTCCTTTAGCCTTCTTTTTCGCTTTGTCGGCGTCGAGCCGCCTCCCACTCGCAGCATATGCAGTGCGATCCCAACGCTTTCCTTTCGTATAGGGATTCTCCCGGTGAAAGTTTAAGTGCGTCTGGTGGAAGCTGTTCTGTCTGTTAAACGGGCGGCCGCCCCTGTTCAGGTTTGAGCTGGGGATCGCTGTGCGCTGATGGCCGCGGGCACCTGCTGCGTCGATCTGCGCAAGCGCCTCCTCGGAGAAGTTGAAGTCGTCAAAGTCGTCAGAAGAGGGAGCGAGTGGTGGCGCAGGCGGTAAATGAGGACGGGGCGGACACACGCCGAGCGCAGCTGCACGGCGAGAAGGTCCAGATTCTGCGTGCGTGTCGTTAACACGGGCAGTCTGCCTGGCAACGGCAGCACTTGGGGGCTTGAACGGCGAGTTTGTTCCCAGAATCGATGTTATTGAGGGTCTCACGGCCGGCGCAGCCCTTGCGGTTGTCGGGGCGGTCGAGGTTGAAGCCGAGGAAGCCGTTGCCGTCGCCTCGATACTATCGATGGCGGCGAAGAAGGACTCATCGGCGTCGAAGCCGTCGTCGAACTCGTCATAGTCCGACATTTTCGTAGTGCAGGAAGTATGTCTACGCTAGTGTCTAGAGGGGGTAGGGCATGGTGTTGGTGGTGGCGAGGAAGACGGCGGCGACGAAGGGAGGTGTTGACGAACTGGCGAAATCAGCGGCGAGAGCGAGGGGACCTCCACCGCGCGTCAGGTCCGTCACCGTACAGTCAACCAAACAACGTCACGTGAGTTGATCGTGTGGGTGTTAAGAGTCATTTCAGCGCGTTACTAATTGAGCGATTAGTGCGGCGGGCTAATAGCCAAGGTCGGTGAATTCGCCGTGTCAACCGAATGACGCACAGCTGCGCAGGGGGATATACGCCGAGCTCGGCTTGGTCCGATGGGAATGCAGCCACCCGTCACGACAGCCGTCGAGTCGAGCACGACTCGTCAGTCTACGACTTATCTGTCTGTTCTTATTATTCCATCACCCTCGGCCGGCTCTTGGTTCGCTTTTCTGACGCCTACTTATAGCCCTCGTCGCCCTTGGCCGGATGCACAAGCCCCCTCCCTCGACGGAAGCGCAGCACACACTGCACATTAAATTGTGGGCACGCCCGATACACACGTTTGATAAGCGGCTGACGGCAGCACCATGACCGAAACGAAGGACACGTCGAAGCGTAAGCTCCTTAAATGATTTGGAGCTGACAGCAGTCTTCGCCTATGGCACACTGATGGTGCCCGCGATCGTGTCGCGCGTGCTCGGCCGTGACATCTCGGACCTGACGTTCCAGGACGCCGTCCTGCCTGGCTTCTCGCGTCACCACATCACCGGCCGGGACTACCCCGCGATTATCAGCTCTGGCAAGCTCGGCCCCGAGGACGCCAGCGTGCGCGGTACGCTCATCTCGAACCTGACTCCTGACGACATGCGTCTCCTGGATGTGTTCGAGGCGGAGGTGAGTTCCGGCCGAGATTTGGCTGACAGGCAGGAGTACTACCGCAAGCATGTGACCGTCTCGCTCCTGGGTGACAAGACCACGGGACACCTGTACAAGTCTGGAGCTGGTATCGAGGCGGCGGGCGAGGCGCAGGCTGAAGCCTATGTGTGGCAGGAGCACCTCGCTGGCCTTCTCGAGCCCGCCGAGTGGAGCTTCGAGTCATTCCTCCGCGACAAGGCAGACGCTTGGGCCCAGGGCAAGCACTGGGAGTTCGAGGATGTCGAGAAGGCGCGCAATGGCTCTTCTGACGAGAGCGAGCTCGCTGGCCAGAAGGTGGCCGGATACCCCGAGTTCGGAAAGGGGATGCGCAAGTACTGGAAGTTTAGGGAGGGATGTGAGTATGACCAGCGGAGCGGTATGGGAGCTCAAGAAAGCCGCTGACCCCAGACATCAACCTCAATCATGGAAGCTACGGCACGCCTCCCCGCGCGGTTCTCGAGGCCAAGGACAAACTCAGCGACGAGATCGAGGGCGCGCCCGATGTCTGGATCCGGCGCAAGTCCGAGCCCGCGCTGGCCGCGACTCGCGCCGCCGTTGCGCCCATCATCAACGCCAAGGAGGAGGACATTGTCCTCGTCCCCAATGCGACGCACGGCATTAACAACGTCCTGCAGAGCATCGAGTGGAACGACGGCGACGTCGTCGTGTGCTGTGAGTGAACTCACCTGTGTGGCTAACGTCAGACGCCTCAACGTACAACGCCGTTTCGCAGAGCCTCAAGTACATCTGCGACCGGAACGCGGGTGTGCGCCTGGAAGTTATTCCCGTGACATTCCCGACGACGCACCAGGACCTGATCGACCGCACGGCCTCGGTCTTCCGGACCTACAACCACTCGGTCCCGCACAACTACCACCCTCTATCGGGCAAGCCGGCCCCGTTCGCGTCTGAGCGTATCCGCCTCGTGGTCGTGGATTCCATCGCCTCAGCCCCGGGCGTCTCGTACCCGTGGCGTGAGATTGTGGCCCTCGCGAAGCGGTACAAGATCCTCTCGCTCGTGGATGGTGCGCACTCCATCGGCCAGGAGAAGCTCGACGTGTCGAAAGCCGACCCCGACTTCTTTGTGTCCAACTGCCACAAGTGGCTCATGTCGCATCGCGGCGGAGCGGTGCTGTACGTCCCCCAGCGGAACCAGGAGCTCATCCGGGCCACCTTCCCCGTGGGCCACTTCTACGAGAGCCGCCGCTACCCCACTGTCGGCGGGGGACACCCCTGGTCCTGGCAGAAGCAGTATGACTGGAACGGTACCATCGACTTTACACCCGTCATCACGATTCAGGACGCGATCAAGTTCAGGAAGGACATTGGTGGCGAGGAACGTATCATGGCGTATTGCCATGATTTGGCTGTCAAGGGCGGCAAAAGACTCGCCAAGAGGTGGAAGACGGAGGTCATGGACAATGACGCGGGCGAACTTACCAAGTGCATGGTCAACATTCGCTTGCCCCTCCCGCCTGTCCCCAGCACTAGCGCTGAGACGGGCGCCGTGTCCCGCTTCCTCGAGGACCAGATGCTGTTCAACTATAACTGCGCCGCGGCCATCTACCCGCATAACGGACGGTGGTGGACACGCCTCTCTGCGCAGGTGTGGAATGACATGAGCGACTTTGACCACATCGGCACAATGTTCGAGGAGGTCGCTGAGAAGGTCCGAAAGGGCGAGCACAGGCAGGCGAAGCTGTGAGACTCTCTCATTCCCACCTTTTCGTTCGTAAAATGATAGCCTCAGTCCCGAAATAAGTTAGACCTAGATGAAAAACCGAATGACTCTTTCAAGCAGCCGCTTCTGGCGAGTTTGCGAGCTCCCTTCCTCGTTCGTATCCTACTAATAATGCATTTTCTACGCGTTCTGTCTACTTGGTGTGGTGAATGCGGAGCTTGCCAGGAACGTGCGTGTAGTTCTCGGCTGTGACTGTCAGCGTAGGTTCTTGGAGAAGCTTTGTGGGCCGTAAAAGGAGTGGCTTGGGGAAGTGGATGTGCGTGTGGTAGAGAGCCTGCGAGTCGAAGTCAAAGTGTGGATTGGCAAACTCACCGTAGCTCTTAGGGGGGATGCGGGCGGCCTTGGGCTCCTGGACGTAGTACTCCCAGCCCTGGCGCTCGGCGAAGCGGCAGGCGTCCTCGCGCGTGCGGAACGCGAGCGTCGTACCCTGCATGTAGTCGGCGGACGACGCCCAGCCCATCAGCGGGTTCTCCCACCGTCCGGAACCCTGCAGAACGTCCCAGTCGATGCGCCAGACCTTCGTCTTGCCCTTGGCGGACTGCATCGTGTTCTTGGTCGGCTTGAAGATGCGGACCTGGATGTCAGCTAGGATACGGAGAGAGTGCAGCCGGAGAGATGTGTGGGCGCGGGGGATGCCATCAGCGCGGATGGCCAAGGCAGAAGTGCGTCATCGAGCGCTCTTTGACTCTGCAAGAATCGCCAGAAACCGCAGAGCGCACCACAGTGGACGCTGAGATGGAAACGACTCGGTGACAGGGCAGACATGGCATTCGAGCCGGGAGAGGGCGATATCGTAGACATTACAGGCATAACCTGCCATGGCCGCTCTTCAACCGTCCGTCTCCTCGAGCTCTTTCGTCCGCCAGTTCTCGCCTCTATCCACTTCTTATCCCTCCAGCCTTGTCCGTTCCATGCAGATATCCCGCGCCGACACAATTGTCCGACTAACCTGACGGTGCCTCAGCTCCCTAGGGGCGTCCGAAACGACGTCGAAGGTGATCTCCTTAGCGTCCTCGTGCTCGGTGGGGGGTCCAGCGTCACGGCCAGCAACAACGTCGGCGGGCTGGACGTGCTTGGTCGACCAGCGGGCGGGGGCGACGAACGAGTCGAGCTCGGACTCGGCGTCGAACTTGGGGCCGACCGAGGTAGGGTTGACACCGCCGGGGACGGTGACGTCGAGGCGCGCGGGGGTCGTCGAGAACGCACGCGCGGAGACGCGCGCGCGCATGGCGGTGCGGAGGAGCGACATGGTGAGTGGGGTGTGCTTGCTGGCTCCGAGAGCTGGGATGCTGTTGTCGATCACCGAACCGGCGGTGGGACGCAGGCCCGCGGAGAGGGGACGCTCGCAGGCTGAGAGCAGGGGTGGGAGTTTGGAAACGCCGATGCGTGGCACCCTCCACTCGCCTCAGCCACTCACAGCGTACGGATTTGATGACGGTGCTACTGCATACCGGCCAGCGCCATGCATGCATGCTTCACGCTACATGACTTGGATGCATACGTCCTACACGATACAACAAGAATAATGCTATGCAAGAGACACGCGAACATGGACGCGCGTAAAGAGACAAGGGCTGTTCTCAGCGCAGCTTGGTGCGCTTGGCGGGCGGAATAGCACCACTAGACGACCGGAAGTTGGACGAGCCTGGCAAGCGGCTGCCCTGCAGCGACGGAGGGAGCCTGGTGTCAGTTGCAAGCCACAGACGACAAAACTCACGATCCCATCTTTGCGTCGCCGTTATCCTCGTGTGTGACTCGGCGCGAGGGGTAGGGAATAGTGCTGCCCTCGAAGACAGACTCGGCGGCACACCCTCCGTCCTCCTGGAACCAGGGGTGAGCGAGCGCGTCGCGCGCCGTGATGCGTTTGGTCGGGTCCCATTCGAACAGCTTGGTCAGAAGGTCGTACCCGTTCGAGCTGCCGCTGCGGTTCGAGTACCACGTCGGCAGCGGGTTCGATGTCGTGTACGGCCCGTTCGTCAGATACGTCTTCCACTCGGGCATGTGCACGATGCCAGGCCAGTGCTCCGCTGGATGTTAGCTGGGGGGACGTACTCCGAGCTTACGCTTCACTGGGCCGAGGACATCGCAGATCTTCGCCATTTGATCTCGCTGGAACGGCAAAGTCTTCTTGCTGTCTAGCTTCGCTTCCTCGCCCTTGAAGATCGGTCGCAGTGACAACAGCTCAGCGTAAATGCACCCAACGGCCCACAGATCTGAGGTCAGCTGCCTACTGTGTCACGCGAGCTCACCAACGGCAGCGGTATAATGTTTTGATCCGAGGATCAGCTCCGGCGCACGATACCAAATGGTGACGACGACCTTGTCGCCTCCGAAGAGACCACCCTGGGCCAGTGGTTTGTGCCACAGACGGGCAAGACCGAGGTCACCAATCTTCACTACGCCGCCGGACGTCACGAGAATGTTGGCCGGCTTCAGGTCACGGTGCAATGTGAAGTTCGAGTGGAGGTAGTGCAATCCACAGAGAAGCTGGTGCAGCAACCGCCGCAGCGTTTGTGATGGGATCGGGCTGCGCACAGTTTGCGAGTGGTGGTGGATGATTTGCTATCCGTCAGCTCACTCCGATCGACAGGGAGCTTACGAGGAAGTCGTGCTCAGCATACTCGAACACCATGTAGATAGCCTTGTCTTCGAGGATGACCTCGCGGAGGGCGACGAGATTCCGGTGGTGCAGTTCTCGGTTCAACTGCATGTCAGCGCGGCTGGGGGGCAAGTTGTAGAGCAGCCTCACCATGATCTCTCGAGCTCCACTCTGGCTGATTCCCGCGTATGTCTGCTGATCGCCTTCCTTGTCTGGCTTGAACTTCTTGATCGCAAACACATCGCCTTCCTTCGCTGGTAGATCGCCTGGCCGCATGCACAGTTCCGGGTTGTTGAGCGGGTCGTCGCTCACGCTCGGCGACTTGCGTGATACGGTGCCACGCGAAGGTTTCGGTGGTGGCAGCAAGACTGCCTTGTACACTCGACCATAGGTTCCTTGTTTGTTAGCTTCAACAGCCATACTGTAGCTTACCGGACGAGATGAAACCGAGGATCTTGTACGCCTTCAGCACCCTGCCGTTAGCTATCGTACCAGTGGGTTGGAGCCTACGTTCGCCGTTCGCGGTCCCGCTTTGCGCGGTATGCGTGCATGGGGTCGACCATGCCCTGCAGGCGTGTCGAGGCCATGGTGTCGTCGCTGGGGAAGAGGGAGGAAGGAAGAGGAAGCCGCGGGTCGGTGACGATGGTCTAGCGAGGAGGTACCTACCTCCACAACACCGATCGCCATTCGGTGGTCACTTTCCCACGGTGTCAACGCGACAGTGGCTGACCAGTCACGTTGAGCAATCCATCGACGCGGGGAAAGACAGCGACAATGTCTGAGGCGCGGACGTGCATCGATCGCACACACTCTCTCTGTTGTCCGATGACGACCGGAGCCGTGATTCCGCCGAGTCAGACGATGCTTCTGATCTGATCTTCGCGCCCAGCCGACAAACATTGCATCGCTTCGATATCTACAACAACCCGCCCGACGGCACACACAGCCGTGGCTTACTCCTCCAGAGGACGCACGAGGAGCGGCAGTTGCGGGCCCCTCGCCTCCTCGCCCTCGACGACGCAGCGCTGGATAATCATCCACTTGGGCTTGATCACTGGTCCAGAAGGAACGGGCTCGAACTTGAAGTTGCGCAGCATGATGTACAGAAGCACCTTCATCTCCAGAACAGCCATGCGATGCCCGCTGGGGTTGTCAGTGTTGCTCATGAGTCTACCCGAGGGCACTTACATGCAGTTGTGCGGCCCACCGCCAAACGTCGCGAGTTCGCCCCACACGCCCGGCATCTTCTTGTGCGGAAAGTTGGCCTGCTCCCAGCGCTCGGGCCGGAACTGGCGCGCGTCCTCGCCCCACACGTCCGTCAGGCGGTTAGCAGCCTGGTAAGCTGGGCGTTAGCAGTGCCTAAGTGTAAGAGTGCAACTCACGAGCCTGGACATAGTCTCCCTTCCTGAGCTGCACGCTGTCCATGAGCTTCCCGTCGCGCCCGATGATGGGCTGAGAGAGTGGGACAGTGACGTCTTCAGTAGCCACACGACCCATGTTGGGCACCGGGCCCTCGAAGCGGAGAGATTCCCTGACCACATTGTGCAGGTACGGCAGGGCCATGAGCGTCTCGAAATCTGGCTCGTCGGCACCAGCCTCGAGCACCTCTTTCCTCAGCTTTTCCTGCGCTCCCTGATTGAGAGCCAGCTGGCGGAGACAGAATCCGGTGGCCGTGCTGGTTGTTTCGTGACCTGTGAAGAGCATCGTGGTGATCTGCGCAATGACCTCGGTATCGTCCAGCCTCTGGTCCTCCCTCAGATCGGCTGCAGAGTTTGCCTTGATCAGCAGACTGAGAACGTCCTTCCCGATGTCCGTCTTCTTCTCGAGCCGGCCAGAGTGCATGTCCTGCAGCAGTCGCCGCTTCTCGGCGATGACTCGATGGCCGAAGGCTTCGACAGTCTCGCGGCTGCGCTTGACAACCCGGCCGCGCTCGGTCGGGATCTTGCGGGTGATCGGGACCGCGAAGCGGAGTACTGTGAGCCAGTCCGTTATGAAGCCAACGCGGAGGACATCCTGATAGGCTGTGCGCAGATCGTTCTGCCTGTCGCTCAAGGCGCCGAGATCCTCTCCGATAGCAACGAGACCGATGATATCCAGGGCCGCGTTTGAAAGGTGACCGAACATGTCCATGACCCTCGCGCCGGGTACATCGTCACACGCCTTCTCGGGCCTGAGATAGAACGGGTCCGAAAGCGAGGAGAGCATCTTGTCTCTCAGCTCGTAGCCCTTCTCCCACATCCGCGGAAGCATGTCTTGAATCTGCGGCCAGCCAAAGGCAGGGTTCAGCACCCTCCTGTGTCGCCTGTGCGTGTGTCCTTCGACGGCGAGAACACCGTCTCCGACGTTGGCAGCAATAGCCTGACGCATGCCGGCAGGCTTCACAAATCTCTCATCTGTTGCGCGATAGATGAACGACAGAGCTGCGGGGTCAACAGTACTGAGCTCCGCGACGCCGAACGGCCGCGCGAGTCGGATGGTCGGTCCGTAGACATCGTGCCACTCCTCGGCCGTGACACCGGGCGAGCGGCGGACGCTCTCCATCTGGTGTCCCAGCAACCTACTCGGGGGCTTAGGCCCGGGGACATTCGCGAGCGAGCTTGTCATCCAGAGTGTCGGGCAGAAGACGCGGAGGACGGCGCGGGCGACCTTGAAGCTGACCCACAGGGTCAGAGCATACGTCACGAGGGTGCGCCAGTTCTCACTCGCCCAGGCAAGGTAGGTCGACGGCGCTGAATCGAGGGCCAGCGCCGGCATCGTTGTTGTTGTTGTTGCAAGGAGCGGCAACAGTTGGTGCTATCGAGGGGAAGGGCCCCGCCTTAGCGGGTAGTTATATGGAAGCTCGAGCCGGTGCCGGATGGCGCTATGCCGTAAGGCCTGCACTGCGCCGAGATCTGTAGATGAGAAGCTTGTGCGCACACTATGGACTGTATCTTGGCGTTTCTGAGCGCCATGCGGGGAGGAGATGCAGAGCAGAAGAGGGAATTGCCCGAGGCCCCGGGCGCCGTCCAATTGAACCCATGATCTTTCCATGTCTGGGAAGAGTGGATTGCCGGACGGCGTCGGTCATCTGCTGTATCGATGCGATGGTCTTGGCTATCTATCAACTCTCCATTCCAACTGCTTCCGCACCTCGATTGTGAGAAGATCTTCGTTTTCCGCATTCATCAGCCGGCAGCACTTTTGCAAGAGCTCCGGACGGGAGATGGAGTCCTGGAATCATCGACAGCGCGCACAGAGCGGGCAAGAGTCAGGTCTTGGCTTGCACGGTCGCGGGTACTGCCCCGCGTTAATTGTGATCCGGTCCACATGACCTTCGACACGATTGCGACCCAACGTCGAGATCCCTTCCCCTGTCACGTTTCCTGCTTGTCTTCGCTCGTCGGAGGTTCGGAACAGGGCCTTTCAGCCCGAAGCCCGCACCACATAGCCTTGCAACTATGCACGCAGGTTTTATTGCGGAAGTGCGCGGACATCACCTTAGGCAGGCACTATCGCAAACTGAGGGGAGCGTTTAAGAGAAAGGAATCCCTTACGTAACACATCCTGCATGCACAAACAAAGTCAGTCACGTTGTGTGTAAACAAATGGAGCCACTCGTGATCGTCGCTGCGTCCTCCACTCCCATCATCATCGACACCCCCGACGCCATGTCGTTACCCCGAGTGTCGCCGCGGCGGCGAAAGTCTGTCGGACTAAGCGAGCGCAACCTCAATAACTTCGACGATGACAACCTCACGCTCCCCGCAACGCTGAAGCCTAAGAAGCGCGGTGTGTCCATGGGCGGAGACCTGACCTCATCCAGATCCTTCGATGGTCTCAGCGAGAAACAGCGCATGCGCCGAGCTGCTGTGAGTTGCATCGGAGACTGCCATAGCTGATATTAGCGTCCTCGCAAGAGTATCTTGAAGCTGGCGAACCCCGACGAAGACAACACTGCTGCCTATGCCGAGACCATCGACTTCGGATCGCTGTCCAAATCACGCCAAAGTCTGGGCGTGGAGAGACGGGTCAGCTTTGCCCCTACCACCCATGTCAGGTGAGGTGTTCGCGAGGGCTCAAGCTGATGACAGAATGTTTGAGGAAGGGGTTATGAAGCCGAGGCGCAAGTCTTCGATGGGTATGATGATGTCACGGAACAAGCAGCAGCACGAGTCACCCGCTAGGCCTTCTCTCCCGTCCATGCCGCGGCGGCGGTCATCCATTCCAAATGTTCAGCCGCCAGCCCCACAGTACTTCGTCGGCGAGGGCGAGGGCGGCGGAGAGGAGTCGATAGAGCTCGAGTCCGACGATAGCGCCAATTCAGACGAGATCCTCGCCCAGATCTCGGCTGTGTCGCCAGCGAAGAGCTCCGACATGTCCGACAGCGAGGACGAGATGAGTATGGATGAGACCGTAATCGGTGGCGGGATAGTCCAGTGGGACGAGGCGGACACGGAAGAGGACAGCGATATGGACATCTCGCAGTCGTCAGCTGCGACCGACGACGAAGAGAAGACCATGGATTTTACTGTCGCGCTCGGCGAGGTCGTACCAGTTAAAGCGCCCCAGAATGCGAAGCGCAATCGCCAGTCCATCGGATACTCGCATCCGCTCGAACCAGGCATGTTGCCAGTACGCCCCGGAGTAAGCGACGGTCCTGACAATTCCGCTGAGATGGAAATGGAGGAGACGGCAATCTACGGTGGCATTTATGGCGGTATGCACGATGACTCGACCATCAGTTCCAACGACAGTGCTGGCGCCGAGCATACCGTAACATATACCCTCGGACGGATGGACTTCACTCAAGCCGGCGGCGGCATCGTCGGCCGCGAGAGCTTGGCGTCTGACGCCTCGTTCGTCACAGCAGGCGGTATGGACTTCACGGAGGTCGGCGGTGGCATTATCGGACGCGAGTCAACAATCAACCGCGCAGACTTTTCTTACACGATGGGTGGCGGCATGGACTTCACCGAAGCGGTAGGCGGCATCGTTGACGAGCAAACGATGGCCGGCCAGACCACGACATCTTACACCACCAGTGGCGGCATGGACTTCACCATCGCAGGCGGGGGCATCAACTACCAGAGCACCGAGGTTTACGGGCGTACAATGACTACGAATATCTTTGCACCCCAGCCCCAGCCGCAGCAGACGCCTGCTCCGATTCCTCCGGCGACACCGAAGAGCTCGTCATCGACGCGGGCCCGATCCGCCATTCCCGATGCGCCCGGCTCAACACCTGCGGCGCCGCGCAACCCCTTCGCTCCTCAGCCGGCGACGACCCAGAAACCCACGATGAAGAACATCTTCGCGCCTGGCACGCCGGCTCAGGCGACACCTGCGAAGAAGAGCACCCGCCGCATGTCGACTCCTCGCGCCCCAACACCTGCCCGACCACAAGTAACCGCAACACCGGCGAAACCTCCTACTCGCTCAACAGCTACACCTGCAAAGTCTCCTGCACCGCCGATAGGCACACCAGGCTTTGCGCGCCCCACAGCCTCCTCTGTGAAGAAGACCGGCACGCCCGCTAAGAGTCCGGCGCCCAAGGCAACCCCGAAACCGCAGAAGCGTAATGTCTTCGCCCCTTCACCCGAGGAGCTGAACGGCCCCCCGACTCCACGAACAACGGGTATGCACACTGCCGCCAGCGTTGCCAAGAAGCTTGACTTCACACCCAGTAGTACGAAGGGCACGCCGAACACGACTCCGGCATCGCGCATTCCGCTCGCTGCCTCCGTTCAGACTACGCCTCTGACACTGTCCACTCCGGGTAAGAGGAAGAGGGACGAAGAGGACGAGGACGAAGCGGAGGAAGAGGCGCCCTCCCGCAAGCAGCAAGCTGTTGAGGCGCCCGACGCAGACTCAGCCCGAAGCTCGACGTCGGAGGGAAGGGACAGCACGTCCACGATTCCAACGCCGACACCTTCCGTACCAGCTTCCGCAAGGGCATCTCCTGCCCCAGCTCCCGCACCGTCACTCTCGACGACTACTGCTGGGCATGCGTCGCGATGTATGTCGGTGGCGCCGTCGCCTGTCCCCGAAGTTCACGTGGAATCTCCTGCTCTCGGACCGGAGGCTGCGAATGAAGGGGAGGAGGATATGGAGATTGAGGAGTCGGAGGAGGTTGAGATGGAAGAAGAGGACGAGGGGGAGGAGGCTGAAGTGGAGGACAACGACCGTGAGATGACACCGGAGCTCAAACCTGAGGACGAGGATCGACCCCTGCCCACGATCACACCGACGCGAAGACGCTCGTCGGTCCCGCGTCCGTCGCTGGGCACCCCGATGCGCATGCTCACCGCCGAGACTGCGGGTATGACGTTGCACCCCTTCGAGACGTCGCGAGAGCGTGCTGCGGCCGCCGCACAGGACGACGCTGCTGCGAAGACGGAGTCTGACGATGACAACGCCGCCTCTGGTCCCGTGTCGCTCTCGGAGTTCCTGGAAACGGTCGGCGTTCGCTTCCTGGACGACTTAAACCCGCACGTTCATCAGCCGCGACGGTCTTCCGTTGCTCCGCGTGGCACGCTTTCCGCAGGCGAGGACACGCTGTCGTCTTTCACTGTCGCCAATGCCGAGACGATCTACGTGAACATGTACGACTATGGGATCGACCGCATGTCATCCGAGCTCGCAAAGTCGCAAGAGGAAATCGCTTCTTCCACTCGGGTCTGCGACGCCGATAATCCTGCAGTCATGCGCGAGTACTATGACAGCCCTCCCGAGGAACGGGCACTGTACGAGTCCACGCTGCGGAACTTCAAGGCGAAGGCGCTCCTGCAAGCGCAAGGCGAATGGTACAGCTGGCGCTTGGATGTGATTGAGCGGATACTGCCCGACTTTACCGCAATCCACACCGCCATGGCCGAGGAAGTCGAGCAGCACGCGGTCAACCACGAGGTGGCCGACACGCTGCTCCCGGACCTGGCTGAGCGGCACGCAAGCCTGACGGTGGAGCTGGAGGAGAACAAGAAGCAAGTCGCGGAGATTCTGGAGAGCGACCCAACCGAGCTGGCAGACCTGAAGGCGGCGGTGGTCGAGCAAGGCGAGGAGATCACGCGGTTCGAGTCCGAGTTGGCGCAGAAGAGCGCCCAGCTCGCCGAACTCGAGAAGGAGGTCGCGGAGCTCGAGCGGCAAGAGCAGGAACACACCGCCGCGCTCGCAGTCGCCAAGGGCATGTGCGACGAGTACACGAGCAGCGACATCCGGCGGCTCCAGTCCGAGCTGTCAGCCATGCAGGCGCTGCACGGGTGGCGCATCGTCAAAACCCAGCCGTTCGAGGCAGTGTACGCGAACGAGCTCCTGCTCAAGCTCGACGGCGAGCCGCGCCTCTCGCTCATGGCCGACGCGGAGGGAGCTACCGACTGCCTCCTGTCTCTGGCGCAGGGCGCGTTGCGCGAGCTCAAGCCGGCGAGTCTCGCCGCCACTGTCCGCGCCGCAGGGCAGCTGTGGACCGCCGCCTCGCGTCTGCGCGCCGAACTGGCCCTGCTTGAGCTGTACTACCCCGCCGCGTTTGAGATCGCCGAGGGAGAACTGCAGTGCAAGGCGCGCCTCATGCTGCCGTCGGCCAAGTCGCGGGCGGATCTCACGTTCGCGATTGGGCCGCAGACACTGCGCCGCTGGCCCGAGCCCGAGGCTTTTGCCGTCCCTGTCCATGCAGAGGTCAAGTATGGTCGCGCACGGGGGGAGAGGCTCGAAGAGGTGGCCAAGGAGACGCTGGCAAGCGCCGTGCCCCACGTCCCCGGCGTGCTGCTGCAGGCGTGCGTCGAGGCGGCGGCGCTGTATAAGTGAGTATCCCCTGCTTCGTCCCGCAGTCATCCCTCCGTCCCATCTCTCCCTTAACTCTCTCCTCTTCGTGGGACCTCGCCATAACGTTGTAGCTGTCATTTTGGGCCTTCTCTTGGTATCTTGTTTTCTATCTCTTAGAGTTGTGTAGTTGTCTCAGTGCTTGTATTCGAATGAAATCCATAGCTAAACAAAAGTACATTCCTGGCTACTGACTGTCTGCTGGCTGCGGTCTAAAACTGGCAAAAGGGGCAAAGGGGTTGTTTTATGGCTTCTGCTTATACACACTACGCTGTGGGATGCGGATGCGAATGCGACGCAAGTAGAGTAGCACCGCACCTTGCTCGCGACACGACACAGAATTGTCCATGCTTGAGGACCCGGAGAAGTTACTCGCGCCGCGCTCCACACTCCGCTCCTCCACCGCCTTACTCGTCCGAGATCTTGGGGGCAAGGAAGAACTGGAGCGTGCCCTGCTCGAAATCGAACTGGACGAGGAGGGGCACGTCGTTGCTCATGTTGAGCGAGACCTCGCGGGCGAGCGGGGCCGACTTGGCAAAGTTGGACAGGTACTTGAGCGAGAAGGTGAGCGAGACCTGCTTCTCGAGGATGATGGAGACGCCGACGTCCTCGTCGCTCGCGGCAGCCTTGCCCTTCTTGGACGCAGTCTTCGAGGTGCCGTTCGCCTTGCGCTTCTTCGGGCGGTCCTCGTCGTCAATCTCGTCCTCGCCGTCTCCCTCCGAGACATCCGGCTTCTCGTCCTCCTCCTCCTCCTCCTCATCGGGGTCCGTCTTGGCACGCGTCCGGCGGTCGGAGCCGGCGGTCTGCTTCAGGAGAACGGAACCAGAGCCGACCTCACCCTCCGAGGAGAATCGGACACCCTCCTTCGACGCCTCGATCTTGACACTCTCGCCGAGCGCGGTCAGGTCACGACAGATACGAGCAAACTCCTGCGACGACATCGTGATCGTGGCGTCGTACTGCGTGTCCGGGATACCGAGATGCTCCTGGTCGATGTCCATGAGCTTCATCTCGTACTCGCCGACACGGTCCTCCTTCGGCGACTCGAAGACGAGACCAAGGCTGTCCGCGTCGTCGGCAGCCTTCAGCGTGACAACATCGTTGTCCTTGGCACACTTAAGGATCTTCGTGAGCGACGTGAGCTAGAAATTAGCTGATGCACTGTTTGAAGTAGCTAAGCGCGGATGCACTCACGTTAACACCAAGGGGGATGTTGCGGTCGCAGCGGTACGACTCGAACTGGTCGGCAACCAGCTTCAGCGAAACGAGGGCAACGTGCGAGTTGTCCATCGCCTGGAGGGCCTGACCATTAGCGGAGCGCAGTCATTAATAGACTTACGATTCCCTCGTCGGAGCAGTCGAGGTTGCCGTCAGTGACGAGCTCCTTGATAGCTGGGTGTTGTCAGCGACTGGATTGTCTGGTGTGCGAGCCTTTGGGCTGGTGGGGAAAATCAAAATTGATTTCTGCAGGCCAAACACTGCGCATCCCGACCCGATAGCTCTCAGAAGACGACGTACCATCAAGGAGCTTCTTGAGCACGGATGCCTGCTTGACACGAGCCTCGAGCATGGTGGGTGGTTGTGAGTGGGAGGTGTGGAGAGGAGGGTCTGGTGGGAGATGGTCAGAAACAACAGACTCGGGCTCATGTTGGAGACGCGCGACGCGAGTTGACGCGTTCTTGCCCAAACATGACGTGGACTACACCACGTGGCGATGGTGATAAGAGCCGGGTATGTGGCTGGGTGGCCCTGAGTGAGAGAGAGTTGCGGCTCCTGAGCGGCGACGCGTCGATCGGTCGGTAATCGTCACTCACTCGGCCAGCAACGTGCAAGGTGAACGTAATTCATCAAGACTATCTTTCAACCCGCTTCCTTCCAACTTTCCACTTTCCTTTCTCCCCCAAGGCCAGCCAGCCCGAAACACACCATGGGCTTCAACTGCGCTCCCGTGAGTCCCTTAACTGCTCCGATGCGACGACCTAGCTGACCCCAGCTCTACGAGACGTTCAACGTCTACGTCTCGCCCTCGGCATATGTCTTTGAGCCCAGCTCGTCGACTGTTGCCGTCGGCGACTCCGGCATCTCGGAGAAGGACGTCCGCGAAAGCCTGCACGTCGACCGCAAGACCGGTCAGCTCTCCCTCAATGGTGAGCTAAGATACGCTTCCATAGCTGACACCAGTCTCCTCCGCCATCCCTCTCGGCCGCGATAAGGTCATTACCTGCTACGGCATCATGGGCATGATCACTCTTGCCACCAGTGAGTCGACCGTATGCGGATGGGGCGAGGCCGTGTGACTTACCGGGACTCTCTTGCGCCTCTCCATGCTAGTCGTCCTCGTCGCACAGCTGACAGCCAGCCGATTACCTCGTGATCATCACTCAGCGCGAACCCTCCTGTCGCCTCCTTTCGCACCCGATCTTCCTCGCGACCGACTTCCGCCTTCTTCCCCTGAATCCCCAGTCGTCGACGCAAGCGATTCTCGGCAACCCGATTGAGAAGGAGCTGATCAGTCTCGTGGAGCAGGGTCTCAAGGCTGGCAACATATGGTTCTCATACGGTTGGGACCTGACGAACACGCTGCAGCGGCAGCAAGAGCAGCAGGATGCTGGCATGGGACCCGGAAAGGCGCCACTTTGGCAGCGTGCCGACGAGCGCTTCTTCTGGAACCGCTTCCTGCAGGACAGGCTCATCGATGCCACCGAGAGCGGCACCGACCTCAGCCGCTTCATCCTCCCGGTCATGTTTGGATGTAAGTTCGTTCAATGGGTCGATTAGCTAACCCCAGCTCTCGAGCTCCGCTCTGCAACCATCAACAACCGCGAATTCTTGTTCTGCCTGATTGCCCGCCGTTCGCGCCACCGTGTCGGAACCCGCTACTTCTCGCGCGGTATTGACGCCTCGGGTGCGGTTTCGAACTTTAACGAGACGGAGCAGATCGTGCTGTACGACCCCTTGCCTGAGGACGGACGGCAACCGACGCGCGGGCGCGTAGACGGCCGTGAGCGCATGTCGTTCGTGCAGGTGCGTGGCTCGGTGCCGATCTTCTGGGTCGAAATCAACAACCTTCGCTACAAGCCCGACCTGCAGATCATGGAGGTGCCCGAAACCGCCGAGGCGTTCCGCTCGCACATGACGGATCTGGTGCAGCAGTACGGCGACATCGAGCTCGTCAACCTCGTGAACCAGAAGGGCTACGAGCAGCCGGTCAAGGAGGGCTTTGAGCGCGCGATGGCGCTGACGGCGATGGACCCGAAGCTCGCCCAGCACTGCCACTACCTGTACTTTGACTTCCACGCCGAGTGCAAGGGCATGCGTTTCGACCGCATCCAGCTCCTGATCGACCAGCTCTCGGACCAGCTGAACAAGGACGGATGGTACAGCGGCTCAGCTCCAGTGTCTGCGGGGTACGGCGCGGCTGCTGGTCCCACGAAGGAGCTGAAGAAGCAGACGGGTGTCATCAGGTCGAATTGCATGGACTGTCTCGACCGAACAAATGTCGCGCAGAGCGCGCTCGGCAAGTGGGCGCTGAACAACCAGCTGCGCGACGCAGGCATCCTCAGCATCAAGGAGACGGTGGACGTTCACCCAGAGTTCATGAGCGTGTTCCGCAACGTGTGGGCGGACCACGCCGACACGATCTCGAAGGCGTACTCTGGCACTGGGGCGCTCAAGACCGACTTCACGCGCACGGGCAAGCGCACCAAGGCCGGCCTGCTGCAGGACGGCTACAACAGTGTGATGCGGTACGTGAAGAACAACTTCTTCGACGGCGACAGGCAGGACGCCTACGACCTCATCACGGGCTCGTGGGTCGCGCGCCGCGGCGCCATCCCCCCTCTGTCCGACACGCGGCCTCTGCTGCACCGTTCGATGCCTTACATCTTCCTCTTTGCGCTCGCCATGATCCTCGCGGCTCTCACGCTCCCCCGCTCCAGCGACTGGAGCATCGCCTCGTTCCTCCTCCTCTGGTTCCTCCTCCTCGCCATCAGCGGCACGTTCATGTGGGGCAACGGCACGCACTACGTCGCCTGGCCACGCCTCAACCCGCCCCACGCTATCCTGAACTACAGCGGAAATGGATTCCGCTCCAAGCAGCGCGGGCGCGGCATGAGCATCTCCAAGATTGTGCCGGTCAAGAAGCGGCGCGGAGACGAGATTGAGATGAAGCGCAAGGGCGCTCTCATCGATTAGACTGCAAGACGGATTGTTTATATAGCGAATGTAATATGGGACTTGGCTCAGGCCAGACAGTGATGCATCTGGACTTCTATTCTACGTTTGGCTCCTAAGCTCCGAGGCATTTGGAAGGCGCAGGGTTCACGGAGCACGGCGGCCGAGCCAGACAGATCCAGCAACAGCAACCGCCGCCGCGGCAACGACAATCGCCTGGACCCTCGTGGCGTACGTCAAGCTCTGCAGTCTCTGTTCGGTAGCAGCGAGCCTCTCCTCGGTCTGTCGGAGTTGAGCTTGCACGTCGATGACGCTCTTCTCAAGACTTGCCGAAGATGCGAGGGGGATAGAAGGAACAGCGTCACGCACGATGGCGGCGATCTGGGCTGCGACACTGGGCGGGAGCTGGGGATATCCCGAGGATGTCGGCGTGCCCGGCGGGGAGTGCGAGGCGGGATGCACGCGGCTGAAGTCGGGGATGGCCATTGTGTGTCGCAGGCAACGCCTTTTGGGTGTTCGTTGATGGCCGTGATGGTCGTGGAGATGCCTAGCTCACGATGTAGATGGGAAAGGCATGTTCATGGTGCACGATACACCACTGCACAGACGCTCAGAAGCACGCAATGCGCGCTCCGTGCTGCGTGTTATTGCCGGCGGCACACAGACCGCACGTTTTACGAACCTGCTGCCCAAGCCTTCCTTCTCCTGACCTTCGTCCTCGTTGTGTCGATCCACAAGTTTTACAACTTCGCCTTCTGCTTCGCCAGGCTATCGAGGAACCCGTACGTGAGTCGCTCCGGCCGGTTGGTCATATTACCGGCTGGTCTCTGTTGGACTGGCTCGATCTTTGGGCTGGGGGAGCGGCAGGAGAGGCTTGGGTGCCAGATTGAAAGCGGGAGGACGGACCACTGCGTCGGCGTCGGCTGAGCTGGGTTCATGGCTGTTGGTGGTGAGATGGGCGATGCTGAGATGGCATCGAGAAGGGGCTGCAGACAATGAAGGGAGGAGAGGGCGTGGGATGGAGACATGGAGACGAATGCCGAACACCGCTGGACCCACCACCGTTGACGGAGCTAGTCACTGGCGCGACATTGTGAGATGAGTGACGTCAGGCACGGCTGTTCGTGTCGGCGTTTGCGGACCATCTTCATGAAGAGAAGTCGATGTCTGAAGACAGCGAGCGATGCAGAAGTCGTGAGATGACGATGAGTGCAGAGAGCGGCGAGGTCGACCAAGCTTTGACCAACGTCCCCCACTCTGCTGTCGTCTCCGACTCCGATGGTTCCGAGATCCCTCTCCAACTGGTCGCCAGATCCCCTTCCGTACGGAAAGGGATCTCGACCTCAAACCTTGCACCGTCGTCCCCGCCGGACGGCAAGCCATCACCACACCCGTCGAAGCCTCCACCGTGGTACCGCTTCAACGGTTTAACCAACGAGGACACAGCCTCGAGCATCTCTGCCGAGCGGACAAACCAAGGATACCCCCTTGGGTGCGATGCGTTCCTGGTCGCGCTGCCTCGACAGAAATTGCAAACCTTGGTGAAGCTTGGGTAGGGAAGAATCTCTTTCCCCCACCGTCCTCGACGCGTTAATTCCGTCGGTGCTTCGACGTTGAAGCTTGACGACGGCTGACCCTGAGGTCCAGAAAGGTATAAAAGGGGCTGCCTGCTTGCAACAACATTGGTCTTCCCCCAGCACGATTCGTTTCTGAACCTCCTCACCGTACAGTCGCACCGCTCTGTAGCACCATATCTCAACCAAAGATAAGTAGTCTTCATATTGTTGCAATACACACCCACTATGCCTGATTTGAGCGAGACCGACCCCAGAGTCCAGATAGACGCGAGCTATTATCCGCACATCATGGACCAAATTCTCGGCCTTGCACTGCCGTCCAGCCCGTTGACTCTGAGGAAGGTGTGCCGCTACTGGCGCGCCCTCGTCGATGTACAGGAAGCGCACCATGTTGTGCTGGACATGGGCTTGCCCCCCTTTGAACCTGAGTGGCCAGAGGTCACCGAGGCCAGTGAGGACGCCGAATCCGATGCCGGAGCGGCCGCCAGCGTGCACGATGCCCAGCCCGATGAGGACGGCGATGTGCCGATGCCGCCCTCGCCCCCGCCTCCGCCTATGCGTCTAGTCCGGAAGCCCGCCCAGAATGTGACCTATGTCTGGCAGTTCTCGGCGAAGCGTCTCCCCATCACGTACATGCATCGCACCCTCGCTGGGACGGAGCGCAGGACCCTGCCCTGGGTCGACGTGCGTCGCAATGTCCGAGCCATCGACATCCGGTCCTCCGCCCAATGGGTGCGAGACGCCGTGCCCCTCGACGACTTCAAGCTGCACACTGTGCGCCTCTCTAAGGGCGCTGGGTGGGACAGTGTCACCATGCTACCTCACGCGTACCGCGTCGTGTTCGCCAATGGACCGTATGCTCGCAACCTGGCTGCTATCCCGGACAATGTGCAGGCGTGCACCTGCGAACGCACGCACACGCGCAGGGTCGTGCTCAACGTGCGCAACCCCGTACTGGACGCTATCGACGAGAGAGTCCCGCCCACCATTCCGTCTGGACTCAGGGAGCTCGTCGTCATTTTCCATGGCTGGCCCGTTATTCCTCAGTACAACCCCATCGACGATGCCGATGCCGACGGTGGCTTGAATGGCGATCCGCGCAATGATGCCAGGCAGTTCATCGTCGCTGCCGCTGCCGCCGGCGTCAGAGTCACTGTCGTCAATGTCGAGCTGCTTGATCTCAAGAAAGGCATCAAGACCTGCAACTGGGAGAGCTACCAGGAGGAGCTGGAGGAGTTTTGCGCCATGGATGTCGAGGAGATGGGCATGGATCCGGAGCAGGTCATGCAGAGGGTCAGGTTTGTTAGTGCTGAGAAGTACAGGAAGAGAGTGGGTGAGAAGGAGTTCAGATTCGAGGCTATGCTTGATGTGTGAACAAGCCGAACGAAAAACAAGGAAAGCAGACCACGACGGGCTCGTGAGAGGCCGGTATAAACAGAATACAGAAACATTCCAAATCCAGCTCTGTCTTGGAAAGCGTTGGCCGTATCTCAGAGGGGCATCCGTACACTGCCTTACATTCGCCGAGGGGTTATTAGCGTTAGTTGTGATGCACATGGATGCTGTCTTGCAGGCTTCGAGTCGTGCAGTAGATTCTGACGGGCTGTGCTGCAAAGAGCAATGATGGGTCCGGACTGACCGCGAATTTCGACTTCTGTGTCAGACGAAGACTGCGGCATTCAGAGTTGCCTGATCGGGTCTCGATTCAGACGCAATGCGATGCTCATGGGAAGCGTGTGAGTGCAACATGTGCGCATGAGACAGCTGGTTGAGCGATTTCGGAGATTGGTCCTTGAGCGATTTTTCTGACAAAGAAGGGTCCGAACACGGACCCAACAATAGCGCATCTCGGCATCCTTAACTCACCCCCTCCATGATGGATGCGTGCTTTGTTGACACTGACGGTATGTCGCATGTGACGTCCACCACCGCACTGCCGAGGATGATACATATGCAGAGAGGCGTTGTGCTTGCTCGTCCTCCCCCAGCTCGCCACTCCTCCACACGTAACTCACCAGAGACATGTCTAACCCAACACAACGTTTGCCCATGGAGGTTTCGTCGCTGGCATCGAAATTCGAGGTCGAGCCCGAAATCGCCTCCCTCTCCACCACTCTGGCAGTTAGCCGGCCAGCCACCTCCGCCCTGCACTTCCCCTCCACTTCTCCCGGCGGCACCCACCACCCCGAACGGAAAGCATGGTACAAGGCCGAGCACAGGAAGCAGATCTGGGAGCGCGCAACGCCGACCAAGGTCGCTAAACCCATCTGCGTGGTGGTGCGGTACGGCAATGTGGTGTGGCATGCCAAAGTCGGCGAGGAGACGTACATCTACTACCTAAAGGTACGCTGGATCACTTGTGCCTCTAGCTGACAGCAGCGCGCCATCGCGTACCGATTCGCACCCCAAGTCGGACCAAACGGGTTGCAGTGAGTAGGGCGGCGGGATGGCTCGAGGGCTGATGGGTCTCAGAATCATCTATGGCGGGCGCAGGCTCAAGGATTGCCAGCAGATCCGCGACACGGGGATCGAGTACGGAGACGAGGTCGAGTGTTCCGTCGACTACGGTGGGGACAGCCCGGGCTACTAGGCTGACCGCAGACCAGTTGGAGCTGTCTGGATAGATGTGAGGCGTAGTGTATTGTCGCCATCATGTGATGAAGCTGTATGGAACACACAACTGTGTCACAACCCACCCCAAACGGACGGCAACGACGGGCGGGCCCGGAAACTGACAGCACTGATAAGCGCTGCCAGACTCCAGA
Organism: Trichosporon asahii var. asahii CBS 2479; assembly: GCF_000293215.1. Lineage (NCBI taxonomy): Eukaryota > Fungi > Basidiomycota > Tremellomycetes > Trichosporonales > Trichosporonaceae > Trichosporon > Trichosporon asahii. The sequence goes on along the minus strand of NW_014040886.1, from coordinate 267,090 downwards.
ACAGTGTCTCCTCATCCTCATCTCAGCATGACCGTCCCCATCGCCAGCGACACCGAGGACGTCTCCAGCCTCTCGCGCAGCATGGCTGCAGTGGGTATCGGCGGCTCTCTCCCCCGTGCTACCCGCCTTCGTACCGAGTCCGAGAAGGCTGCGCTGCTCGAGAAAGACAAGCCCTCGTCCGACTCGCGCGCTCCCTCCGTCATCTCCACCACTGCGTCCCTCAACTCTGAGAGGACGATTAACGACGTGAAGCCTTGGATTCGCGGTGTGCGCTCGGCCCGCGACAATGGTTGGATTCTTGATGAGAAGCTCGCCCGCGGTCGCAGCGGACCTAGGTCTACCCGCGGTGCCTTCGACATCAAGATCCGCTACGGAAACATCAACGACACCTGGGAAGTTTACACCACCTCGCCCGTCTGGAGGCTCAAGGTAAGCGCTGCAGGGGAGGCACACTGACAAATCAGAGGAGCTTTGCCTACGACTGGGCGCGTGAGATCGGACCCGATGCGCTGAAGTACGTTCAGGCTTTGCAGCACATTCACTGCTGACGACACAGCTTCCACTATGACGGTCAGAAAATGAAGGACAACCTCACTCTTGGCCATTACGGCATGGAGGACGGTGATATCATTGACGTCTTGCCCGACTTCAGTGAGTTTCCCGCCTCGCGTTTCTAACACTCAGGTCGCATCCATGGGGGTTAGGTAGCCTGATGATCGTAGGATTCCGCTGGCTTGCTGAGGACGTATCGGAAGTGTTGCGTTGTAGTTCCCGTAGGCCGTAGGAAGTGTGAATGCAAACCAGTGACACCATCATCTTGTCGAGCCTGACAACTTACGTGCGATGCGCCCAGCATTGCTTGTGCGTGTACGACGTCGCGACCTGTCTCGCTTGCCCCTTCCCCACAACACACTCATGACGTGCCAGATCTGCGCCCCTCGCGCAGCCAGATAACGACAGCCTTCCTCATAATCATGCCCTCCTTCACTCTTCTCACGCCATGTCCCCTCTTTCCTCCTTCATCGCCTTCAAACCCTACTTCACCATGACGGTCGCCACCTCCTCCGACTCGACCCACAGCGTCTCCTGCCTCTCGCGCGGGCTCGCTCTCCTCGGCCTCTCTCCCACTTCCAAGCGCGCTCCTTTGAGCGAGAAGAATCTGAACCTGCACAACGGTTCTGACGCCAGCTCCGGCTCGGGGTCCGAGACGTCCAGCACCGAGTCCTGGTTCACGGTCGAGAAGCCCGAAAAGACGGCTAAAATTGACGGGGTTGAGAAGCATCCCGCCTCGGACAGCGCGAGCCAGCTCGTCGTCGAGACGTACGAGGAGGACCTGCCCGAGTACACTGAGAAGAGCGCCATCGCCGTTGCCGTCAGGTACAAGAATCGCGAGCTCTTCTTCATCGTCAAGCCCACCACCCGCATCAAGACTATCAAGGTGAGCTACCGAATGACCGCCCATTAGCTGACATCTCAGCGTGCCTTCGCCCAGAACTTTGGATCCAAGGGCGAGCTGCGCCCCAATGAGTTGCAGTGGGTTGCGCAGCTCAGGCACTTGGAAAGGGTAGCTGACAACAGGCTCAACTATTGCGGCCGCAAGCTCCGTGACAGGATGACTGTCGCTGAGTGCGGTATGGAGGACGGGGATGAGATCCTCTGCATGATTGACTTTGGTAGGCTCGAAAGCTTGGGCACGGCTGACGTCAGACTATATCCCCATGGCTGGATGATTCGGGCGTGGGAATGGGCGAATGCGAGGATGTTATGTATCGAGAGAAAGCCAGTAGTAGACTGATGCACTGTAGAATAGCAGCAAAGGTCATTGGACAAGCTTGAGATGAGTGATGTGATTTTGATGTTGTTATCTCGGTGAAATGACTGTCGAAGCCCTGAATCGGTGATGTCCGCGGTCGTTGCGTGACATCCCTTCCATAGTGTAACACGAGTGGAGCGATACCAGCCCTCGGGTGCACTACTCGATGCATACAAGCACTATTGGCTGTCCGGCATATCAAGGTTGTCCAAACACTGATTGTGAATGGTGATCAGCTTCTTCCGTCCCCCGGGAAGCGAAACCTGCTTCTGGAGATCAAGCTTGACGAAGAGCCCGGCGTAAGTCTTCCCTGGCCTGACGTAGTCGTTGAGGCACTTGTTATCGTCGACGTTTTCAGAGTTGAACAGACTGAGCCTTCATGTCAGCTGAGCAGTAGATACAAGGCTTACACCTGGGCCGGGGCCAAGTAGCTCGTGTTCTTCTCTATGATGAACTTCAGGTTCTTGATCTTGATATGGCGGGGAACGTCGAGGCAGCAGATAGGAATATTCCACTCATTGATGACATTGAGGTGGATGATCTCGACCGCTAACATTAGCACACTGCAAGTAACCGCATCAGTCCGGACAACTCACCACGCGGCTCATGTACGCTAGATAGCATCGACCGGCGCCAGCTCTTAGGCCTGTGCTGAGCCTTGCGAACAACACGAAGAGAGATGTCGACCTCATCAGGACTAGCACTCGCTTCATCGGTGAACAGGAGTTGACGGACTTCCGTATGGGGTTGAATGGGACCACTAAGACTGTGAAGCCTGAAATTAGTCAAGCATTTGTTCCCATAACTCACTCGATCCGATCGATGTCGACGGTAACACTGTCATCTAACGTTTCAAGGTAATGCCTCCATACGTTGAGCAGATCCCTGGCTCTGACGTTGTGAGGGAAGATCGTTTGAAGTGACAAGCCGTCGCTGCGGATAAGTCCGATGCGAACTGGAGTCAGTGCCAGAAGCAGCGAGGAAGGCTCACTCGTTCCACCTTGCTTGCATCGTTTGACGAGACCGAGGCGAGCAAGGGCCGCAGTGACTGGGGAGGTTGAACTAATAGCCATGGCCGTGAGAGTGGAAGGTGCTTTGGGATGCTCGAGGAAGGAAGGTTGATGGTGCGCAACGAAGGAAGGTTGATGGTCCGCAACGAAGGAAGGCAAGAAGCCGGAAGGGAAGGAAAGACCAATGCGGGCTCTTGAGAGGATTAGAGAATGCGGAGAATGAGTCGCTGGGCACAGGTAACCGAGGGGTGAAGAGACGATATGGTAGATTCACAAGAGCGGAGGAGAAGAGGTTGAAGAAGAGTTTTGATGTGTGAGTAAGACGAAGCAGTCTGGACGACTCGAGGGGCGTCGGTTGCACAGTCAACAGCGGCCTAGCGCGAAACGCCGCAGGCGTGACAACGCGGTCTGCCATTCATCCCCTTTCGGTGGACGTCAGGGGCATGGCAGACTTGGTGCTGAGCATTTGGTGAGCGGAGAGTCTCAGCCAGCAAGTCGCATGCATAGTTGTCAGCTGGAGTTGCGGTGTTGTCACAATGAGAGGTGTGAGTTCAGGTGTTATCGAGAGTCAGGGCGGCGTGAAATTTACCGATGCTGCCCTGGATCATCGCTGAAAACTCAAGCCTGAGTCAGTATCGGAGACCGTCAGTGAACGTGTGGACAGAGAAGCGCCAACTCAATCACTTTCATCATACTGTCTTCAGATTTCTACTTGGAGCTTTGGAGGGCTCAGAGGGGCAGCGGTAAAGTTGCTGCATTTAAGGCCAGTGAACACCGTCGGGGAGCGAGTTGCCGGAGATGCCCTCAGCGCAGAGGCGGTTGAAGAGGTCGAAGGTCTCGGGCTTGACCTTGTCCGGGCAGTGCTGGTTGAGGTAGGCAATGCCACGGTTGATGAGGTCCTGGTGGTCCTTCTGGCAGCCGCACTTGATGGAGCCGTTGAGGTCGTCCTTGTTCAGACAGCCGATCTCGTTACCGATGTCGATGACACCCTGGACGAGGCACTTGTCGACCGAGTTGGGGCTGTGAGGGTCAGCGGTGTCCGAGGGTGAGGAATTGTTGGAAGAGGTGAGGGAGGGGAAGTAGGGGACAAAGGTGATGTTGAGAGGAGACTCACTCAATGGGGTCAGCCATGACGGTAGCGACCGAGGCGACGAGGGCGGCGGCGACAGCGAAGAACTTCATTGTTGTTGTTGGGTGGTTTGGCTGGTTTGTTGGAGAAGAGGAGTTGTTGTTGTTGATGGACACAGAAGACGTCTTGATGGCCTTCTTATATACCTTTCTGAGGTGATCTTGGGACTTCGTGACTTCGTGAACAAAGGTGACCGGCACACCCATAGCCACACCTGTTGAGTGGGTTGGTGGTGAGGTCCTCCACAGCTACCCCGGATCGCCTCGATCGAAACCCCATGGCGCTTCCGTCGGATCCCGCCGGCGTCCTGGTAGTGCGGACCTCAGTGCGGCCGCAGTCCCCTCTTTGCTGGTCGGCCGGTGCCGCTTGCACTGCTTATGCTGCTGGAAGCATGTCCGAGTGGGCTTGACGTCACCGTATGGGCTATGCATGTTCGTGTTGAAGCTAGACATGCCGGAGGTTTCGATGGCCCCGCAGTCTAGTGACTATTCCAAACAATCCGTCCATGCGTGGACCCGCTAGTGCCCAAATCACCGAACGGGGCCATCATCCCCCATGCCCGATCACCCGCCACTAGTCCGCGTAGTGCGTATTAAAGCAGACTAACCGCAAGCTATTGCGGACTATACCGGACTAGGGAACAGGTCAGAACGCAGTCCGTCTTCCACCTGTCCACGCTTGCACACGCTTCCAAAGTGCTGCGCTCTACCGCAGGAGCTACCCCGGAGCATGTGACTTTCCGGCCGGGCTCAGAACATCCCGTGTGCTCAGAAGTGTCCCATCCCATGCGACCCATGAGCGACCATGTTGACCATGAGGGGTGCATGCTGATGCATGTGAAGGTATGCGGACACACTACCTCCGAGAGTTGCAGTCCTCTGCCCTCAGCCGTGCCGATGCAGCCGAAGCTTTGGAGCTCCTTATCTATCAATCAGCTAGCGACGCCACTTACGCGTGGCTCACATGGCTGGCGGATTTGCTGATGATCGAACGCTAGAACACTGGCAGAGCACATGGCTGCAGGCGGGAGCGGGGCCGACGTCCCCATAACTGGAGACCCCTCATGCTCCCGGTTCCCGTGGTGGGGAATGCGCGCTCTTCATAATGCAACTGCCAGCTTGTACTGCTGAACTTTGTTAGCAGCTAGAAGCCAGGAGGTTGGTCTACGCTTGAAGCTCGGTTATTCAATAACCCAACATGATACACGGTGCACCGCATGCGCAGTCTGACTACGGTCGAAGAGGCGCTGCGCGTGAGGGGATGGCGGAGACCCTCATGCCGCCAGTCGCTACCTTGCCGATCCGGGGTCCTCGGAGTACGACATGACTAGTGCATGTTGGACGCAGTGGTCCGCAAACCGGGTAGCGACCCGATACGGAGGTCACTCGACTTGGAGGAACCGAAGCTTCCTAGTGTACCAGTTCACCCGCGCTCATCCGAGCGTGGGTTCGCCGAAGCCGCCGACTCGACCACGGCACTAGCTGCGGAGTCGGCCTGCCTAACACTGTCAGTCGGGCATGCGTAGCATCTTGGTGCGCTCACGACGCTCGTTGATTCCAAATCTGAAGCTTCCGCTCGTGGTTCAGAACTTCATGGGGATCCAATCGCACTGACTTATCATCAAGCCAAGAGGTGTGAGGGGGCTGCCGAGACTGCGCCGACAGGGGCTGCTCCTGTACGCAGTCGGCGAAGACTGTCCATGAAGACATGAGCGCTGAAGAGTTCCCGCTGCAAAGTTGCACACGCCGGTTGTGGTTGCCGGAGGAGGCTGCCGACGCCGATCGATCACCCCGGGGACCCCAAAGTCGGCCCCAGCACCGCCTCTTTCCCCACTGACTCACTGTCACCACAAAGTCTTGCTATTGATAGAGCATGTGGAGGCTTGAAGGCAGAGAACCCGGAGTGCGTTGACCGGCGTCTAGTGAGAGGCATGTCGGTCATCAGCATGGGCCGTGCAATTGATAGCCGAGCAGCACGTTCGTCAGTACAGGCCAGAAGATGGTTAGGCGCTTGGGGTGCGTCAGCTGACCCAATACCAGATGCCCGGCACACTTGGAGGTATCCAGCTCTAGCGCATCCCGAGTACGGGCTGCAGGCATCATGCCAACGCCGATCGCAGCAGGGCACCAGCAGCAGGCCGGAGCCACTGCTTCAGCACGAGGTCTCCGGCATTCCAACTCCTCGTGTCTCGACGTCATCACAGCCGTCTTTGAACGCGGCCAGACCTCTCCGGCTTAACGAGTAGCCGACATGCTCGCACAATGAACGATGCGGAAACTCAGCGTGCTGTTCGCATCGTCCTTCCTCCGTTTGCGTTTGGTGCGTGAGTGTGAAGGCGGTGAGTACATCGAGATTGTTCAGTTCAACGAGACGTGGGGAGAGATGATTGTACGCTGTGGTTCGCGGGGTCATGCATTCAGCCTTGAGAACTTCATAGCGTGCGAGAAAGAACCAAGGGTATCATTGACTTAGATGCGGTGCACATAGATGTGGGCTTCGCTGTCATTGTCGTCGACGTGTGCGCCGATCTTGTTACGTGGATCCAGGGTCTGACCGTCGATGGTCAACCTGGTGGTCAGCTGTTGAGCAGGAGAGGGAGACGTACTGGAGTTCGTTGTCCGCTATCTCCTCATAGCCAGCAGCGAGACTCATCAGAATCTCAACGGAAGCCTGACGGAGCATGTTCACCTGTTTGATGTCTTTACTCGTGGTGTGCACCCACAGGACGACGAGATCCGACACTGCCATCAGCAAGGACCTCCACCTCTACTAACCGCCCGGCTTGTCGTACTGGGGATCCGGCAGTGAGCTTAGGTGCTGGTCGATCTCAAGCTTCTGCTGCTCTTGCTCAGTCGGCTTCCTCGATGGTGTAAGGACAATGTTCCCCGTCGCGTTGATCGACCGAGCGAGTTGGCCGATGCTGATGACCGGGTCGAGAGCGTTTTCCTCCGCATCCTTCATTCTGAGAGTCAGGGAAAGGTCTCTGGAACGGGTCTCCAACACATACTCCACTCGGTTGACGTCTACAGCCACATCGGGGTCGCTCTGCTCCAGGAAGTATGCCCAGTGATGGATGATCGCCTTTATCGTCGTTGCTGGCTCGGCCAAGAGCTCGAGAGACTTGCCGTGCGTGCCTCTCACCTCCACCGTCACCGCTGCAGATCAGCATTTCGCTGAAGACAGGTTCGAACCTTCGTCAGTGACAGCCTGCCCTTGGCATTGGCGATGGTTATCCGCCATGAGTTCGTTACTGGTGAACTTGAGTCGATGAGTTGGTAAAGTCGATAGTAGGGAAGGAAGGCTGGAAAGGAAGTGCGAAGCAGTAGAGCTGCGAGGGGCGTCGTGAGAGATCGGCGATCGTCCTTCTGGGCAGCTTCTCACGCCCGAGAAACGTTCAGGAGTATCAACAACGTCCTTTAGATAACTGTGATGGTGATGTTGGTGACGGTCGTACTCCAGAATGTTGAGTTGCTAAGCCGTTAGAGCGTTCTTTCACAGCCAGGAGCATGCAGCACTCCGGAGACCCCGTCTCAGGCACAGAGCGACTTGAATCTCGGCATCCTGACAACCCACCCTGGCCCAAGTTGCCGATCGTACACTCTTTCAGCTTTCGCGTCTACGGGTTAGGCGATATCATGCAGCATCAGTGGGAACGGAGGGGCTCTTGCGACTTTTCCAGGGATGAGAGGGTTGTGATAGTTGCAAGAGGAGCCTTCGTTGTAGCCATTGGGTGACGACTCACAATTGTTCCCAGTAGTATCAGCTGTAAGTGGAAGAGGGAGTTCAGGTACGGGTGCGCGTCATCACATCAGACGCGTCTGGCGCGTGCCCGTTGTTTGGACTCAATTACCTTGAACCACGTCTTCGACTGAACCTCGACATTTCCTTCCTGCATCGCTGCATCCACTCTCAAACATGGCAGGGACAAGACGCAAGTATTCACTCCACATTCTCGAGCTCCCACCCGAGCCACCCAAGCGGTTACAGACTGATTGTGAGCCCATGCTTCTATACTGTGCATCGAAGTTGACCAGCAGCCATTAATGTAATCCTCAAGGGAACAGATGACCTTCGAATGACGTTCAAGGTTAAGCCGTCAACTCGAGTCTCGCGCTTTCTTCCGCTCTGGGCCCAGTATCTTGAAATGCAGGACGGGAACGTTGCTGTTGACCCCACACGTCTACAGTATGATCTCGGCCCAGTGGTTCCGCTGACACTTGAGGCTAGTTGATAAGGACGGCCCAGTGGATGACGGCATCACTGTTCAGCGTCTTTACAGCAAGTCAGGACGCACAGAGCTCCTGTTCAACGTAACTCGGATCCCTTCTGAGACGCGACTGATAAAGTCAGCAAGTAGTCCCCCCGCAGGTACGTTTCGGTACCGCACGAGTCCTGACGTCAGCATATACGCTGGGACTGACCTTCCACAATCCCTCCAGCATGAAGCAGTTGTGGGTGCGTCTAGACAGCACATGCTCTGTTTCGGAGCTATACGACGCGATGAAGGAGCATCACATGGTTTCTAGGACCAAAGACTATCCCTACTCGTACGTGGAGGTCATTTTTGTTATGCTAATGCCACAGACTGGTGCACGCAAGTGGTGTGCTTCCCAGAACAGACACTCCGATTGGCAACTTCATTGCTGAGGACGACGAGAACATAACAGTGGACATCTTTGAGGACAGGCGCTTCCAATAACCCTGTGATGATATTGTCTGAACGCCATATGGCCGCATCCCGCGAAGGGGCATGTAAGATCATGGAGATGTTTCTAGGCAGCCGGGTGCGGTTGCTCACCAGAGACATGGCGATCGCGTTTCATTCTGACGTCAAAGTCTGGCCATTGTGTCTAGGCGACGCTGATCAGGAGCAACGCCCTCGGTGACTCAGCTGCAACTCGCCTCAAGTAACTACGGTGCTTTGAATATTCACTTCTCTTCCAAAGCCATGGATCCAAACTCCTCAGCCTTCTCAGCCCGGAACGACATGATCGAGCCTACAGATCCCTCTCGTACGAGGCCAAGAGTAAACCAAGTTTAAGCGGCAAGCTCCAGCTGACCCTCAACAGTGATCAAAGTTCAAATCGAAGGAGCCGAGGCAATACCCTGATCCTCGACGTCAAGCCTCACACCAGCATGCAGCGCTTGTTGGAGCATTGGACGCAGTACATGGAGCTGCAGCACCCCGATGTCGCAATCGACATCTCTCGTCTTGAGTATGCTTGTGCCGCCGAGGACGCTCACGGCCCAGAATCTGGCACGCCACCTGGGGCAATCCAGGTACCGCTGCTCTGGTCGGCTCCCTCCCCGCCCAGAAAGAAATCAAGACCGAGCATGGCTCCCAGGACATGATGTGCTTTGAGGTCCAGCGCCTCCCTCCCGCTAGCTCCACGACTTCCCTTGGGCTGGCTGAAGACCTTCGTCAGCTTAAATTTGGAGGTATGTCGCATCTCTCATGCCATATGTTGACCCGGACCATAGCTACTTGTACCATCAACATCACGGTCACGACGATGGCAAGCAAGACCTTCGGCCTCAAGATCTCTCGCGCCGCGACAGTCATGGACCTGAAGAGCTTCATCCAAGACCACGAAGGTATCCCTCTCTACCAGCAGAGGTGAGTTCTCTATCCACATCTTACGCTATCACCAGGCTTATCGCCGACGGACAGGAAATGCGGAACAACCACCTGCCAGTCGGGTTTTACATCATGGACACTGCATCGGAGGCGAAGATTACGCTGGTTCTCAGGCTCAAGGGGTGTTAAGGCGTCTCCTAGTCAGGACACATGTTTGTACATATTGGTATTGCTTGAGAATGCAGACTCGCGACTGTTGCGCACTATAACGCCTGTGCGCGCTGTTCAGCGAAAGAAAGGATGAGATCGGCGCAAGGAGGGCGTTCGACACGCGACACAGACACTGATTCACCTGACCCCAAGCACGCGGCCCTGCGCCCCACAGCCAGAAGACCATGACCACCATGACATGGTCAAGTTCTACCCTCGTCTCTCCCTCACGACACACGATGAATACCATCTCTCAACGTCCCAGCAGCACGGCCTACAAGGCACCAGACTCGATCGAGCCTCTGGGCGGCGCTCCGTTGAAGTGTAGGCCGATAGAGATGGGGAGACGAGCTGACAGCACCCAGTAATTAAGGTCCAAGTTGAAGGTGTCGAGGGCAACACCGTCACTTTCGACGTCAAGTCGCACACCACAATCGATGGCCTCAGTCGCCACTGGGCTCAGTACATGGAGCTTGAGCAGCCCGACGTAGCGATTGATCTTTCCCGTATCAAGTAAGCCGGCATCGTGATATCCTCGCTCACCCGGCTCACCCAGGGTTTACCTCCCCGAGAACGATCGTCTGCCCAGAGATACGCTCGTCAGCGATTTGCCGGTGAAGAAAAGGCTCAAGACCGAGGAAGGGACTCAGGACGTGGTCTGCCTGAAGATAGAGCGCCTCTCGCCGAAGTTCTCCAGGACGTTCTTAGGCTTTGAAATTAACCATGTTCGTTACGAAAAGCCCGGAGGTGAGTGCTGTGGTGCTTTACACAAGTATCTGACACATTACAAGCGGTTCACACTATCAACTTCAGCATCATGACTTTGACTGGTGCAGCGATCCGCTTCAAAGCTGCCCGCACTGCACTCATCGAGGAGATGAAGAGCTTTATCCAGGACAAGGAAGGCATCCCCCCCGACCAGCAGAGGTGAGCAGGCCGCTCTGTCTCTCTCTCTCTAACCACATTCCAGGCTCATTTTCAGAGGGCTCGAGCTGCCCGACAACATGCCCATTGGTCACTACATCCTCGACAGTGACACGGAGGCCCGCATGCACCTCGTCCTCAGGCTGCGCGGATGCTAGCCACAGGACATCTTCATAAGCTGTGCATAGGCGGTTCATTGTACATGCATCGAGATTGGTTCTCCGCAGGAGGAAGCATGTCCAAAGTTACTACCAAGTAATCGCGGCGAAACTGAGGGGTGGCGATCAGGTCCGCAGGAACAGCCGATCACTTGTCCAGTCATCCCATGGCTCGAGTTGACCTCAACTCATCCATCCATAACTCTACATCCGACACTCTCGCCCCCTTCGCTACAATGAGTGCTCCGGGCAGCAACTACTCTGCTTTCTCACCAGGGGATGACCCTATAATCACCTCTGACAACATCAGCAAGTCCAAATGTAGGCACCCACGTTTCGCTTTCTACTGACCTCCGCAGTCATCAAAGTCCAGATCGAGGGTGAAGGTGACGGAAACAAGATCACACTCGAAGTCAATCCACACACCACGGTCAGGCGCCTGCGCGAGTACTGGGCCCAGCATCTGGAATGGCAAGACCCCGACGTTGCCATTGACATCAGCCGCATCTAGTTCGTACTCCACCTCATCAGTAGGCGCGTGGCTGACATACTCAGTCTGACTGTCCCGGAGGAGCTCCCGCCCTCCTTGGAGCAGTCGGTTCGGTCCCTCCCGGTCTTCAAGAAGTGCAAGCTGCCTAACGGTCAGGCTCAAAAGCTCGTGTGCTTGATCGCTGGCCGCTTGGCTCCTGCGAGCACCACCACTGCCCATGGTTTCGCAGCCAAACTGAAGTTTGTGAAGAAGAGCGGTAAGTTTAGCGGATCACACGCAACAGCTCTCAACTCTACTAACAGGTAATGCAGCCACACCGATTCTCACCATACACGTGCACACGTTGACAGGAAGGACGTTCACCTTTCCGGTCAGGCGCAGCGCTACCACTTTGGACATCAAGGATCGTATCCAAGACCGAGACGGCGTACCTCCTGACCAGCAGAGGTGAGCGAGCGACATACGGTGATGCCATATTGACGCCAGGATCATTTGCCAGGGACAACAGCTGGATGATAGTCTGCCTATTGGATTCTACATTCATGACGATGCAGAAGAAGCAGACCTTTACCAGGTTCTCAGGCTTCGCGGTTGTTGAGATCTCACTTCGCTCCAGCCCATGCCAACGTGTATAAAGCTTTAGGAACAATGCCGGTATTAGAGAAGTTTCATGCAGAAGTCGCTGTTCAGTCCTTCTTACCTCTGAGCCTAACTCTCGCGTCTGCCCCGTATGTCTTCTTCCGCATCCTTACCTCGCCGGGAGCGCAGCCATTTGCCACCCCGCCAGTCATCGCGCAACGAGGAGCTGTCACGTGACCATGCCGTCATTGTTGACAGAAGTCAGTCAGACGACCTGGGATTCTCTCAAGTTCGCTCCATACACATCATGGTACATCGCGAGCGGTCGGCGAGGCCGTCCCGAGGTGCGGTAGCGCACGTCAGTGGCCCCGCAGACCGTGCCGCACTTATACATGACGTGCAGGGCGACCTGAAGCTTTACGCAATCCTCGGTGCACTGCGAAACGGGTGAGCTACACAGTCTCCAATTACCGCTTAGGAACGGCTCCGACTGACATACGACAGGCAGTTCCCCGACAACAAACAGCTGGATGCCCTCCTGGGATACATGGCAAAGCGCTGTCCGCCAAGGGAGCTACACGTCAAGCTCTCACCTGACACCGAGGAGCTGTTCGAAGCCATCCGCGACCTGCTCGTGACACTGCGACTAGTCCTGCGCGAGAAGAATGCCGACGAGATCATACAGGACACGATGTGGATGACCTGGAAGGAGTCACGAGATGTCGACGGCTCGGCGGCTCGGCACATCCGCACGCTGACCATGCTCTTCGTCACAAGCCCAGAGGTCCGAGCGCTGCTGACCGAGATCCTCGTCGTCGGTCGTTCGATCCTGAAGGAGAAGCGGTCAAAGGAGCGTAAGTTCGTGATTCCTGTGCCAGACAAGGAGAGCCAGCCCGTCGAGGACCGAATACCAGGCGCGTATGTCCCAGAAGACTCAGACTCGGACGACGACAGCTTTGAGGATGCCGTCGACGCCGTCGATCCGCGGCTACTGAAGCTGGTCACCTTGTTCAAGAAGGCTGTGTGAGCTCAATACTTGACCGCAAGCTGACGGCAGGTCGAGTCTGCAGTTGTCGGACGGATATCTTGAGGCTATGTCGTGGCTGCTCGACACGTTTCAGTACTACGAGCGCGAAGCGGCAGAGAACCCCGACAACTCGCCCTTTCTAAACAGCACCCGAGAATTGCTCAGCCGTGTTATCCAGATCATGGAGCGATTCGCCAATGGACGCTCGTTATCGGGTGTGCAAGGTTCAATACAGCAACTGTACCGCAAATTTCTGTACGACCCGGACTTCGGAGTGCTGGGCACCGACACAGACGCCTACCTGCGACGAGTGCTCCTGGAGCGCGGGTTCTTGCAGCACGAGAACTGCGTTCCTCAGGCGGAGGAGCTTTGGGACCGCTGGAATCAGTGGTTCGCGGACGAGCTCAACCGAGCACAGTGGAACGTCTTCTTTGTCGCGGTGTCGACCTGGCTCGGCGTCAAGGACGACGATCCGGAGCCAGAGGTGTGGTTCCCCGATGACCCAGTGACAAGCAAGCTCGAGACCGACCTGCGGCGTGTTGCGGTACTGCTGCTGGGGAAGAAACGGGTCGTGTGGTCCGACATCTGCCGCCTGATCTTCCCCTCGGTATGCGGATGGGGATATGTGACGATACCCCGATTCGAGGTCTGCTCACCGAAAGTTGAGCTTGTGCTGGAGAACATCCACCTGTCACTCGCAAACATCATTCCCACCTTGACCACCTACAAGTCGCAAGACATTTTCAAGTTCACGCCCTTCGACGAGCTTGACGACTACTGCGCTAGCAAGAACCGGAAGCGCGTGCAGCTGCGCCTCGACCAGATACAGGCCGATGCGAAGGACCTGCTCGCCAGCGTGCGAGTCAAGCGCTTCTCGCTGTTCGAGCAAGGCAAGGCAGACGTTACCCTCTCGCGCAACGGCATCATTGTTGAGATTGATGTCGAAATCAACTTTGATCCTGCTGCTGAACGCGTGCTCGAGATACACGAGGCAAAGGTCTCTGTCGACGAGATGCGCATCGTTGCGCGCGGGACGGGACGCGACTACCTCTTCCGCCTCCTGCTCCCCGTAGCGATGCCGTTCCTCAAGGGCCTCATCTCGACCAAGCTCACACGGAAGCTGAACCAGCTTCTCGAGCGCATCAACCGCGAAGCCGTCATCATTCGCGACCGCACGCAATCCGAGGATGCCGACGTTAAGGGCGCCGCCATCCGCGTCATGTCCCGGCGCTGGGACGAGGTCAAGAAGGAATCGCTCGCGTACAAGGAGTACATGGCCACGGTGGAGGACAGCATCCGCGCGGGCAAGGAGACGCCGACAGACGAACAGCGCAAGTGGCGACCTGTCCTTAAGAGGGCCAAGATCAGCTCGCGCATCGAGGACGCACTCCGGCCCGACGTCAGCGCGTTCCCGGAAGAGAGCCTGCTGTACCGCCGCGCAAAGGAGGAGAAGCTCGCCCGAGAGGCGGGTGACAAGGAGCCGACGTGGCGCTCGCCAGTGTTCTCCTTCTCGTGGGCCAAGGTGCCCACCGGACGACGAAATAGAAATAGACCCAGTGTTGTAGAACAATCTCGTACTTCTACCCAGCAGCAACTGTAGCCCCTGTGTATACTTCTAGACACCCTACATCACATGCACTATCTAATACGTGTCTATGGCATTGAACAGCGGAGCGCGTGTATGACTCTACTCGTTTCTATGGACATCTATTACACAACAAGAACATCGGTCGGGCCGGTCTAGTGCTTCTGTCCGGCGAAGAACTTGGCACCCATGTCCATGAGCGCGGCAGCACCACCGCCATGCTGCTGGTTGCCGCCCTGCTGGCCGTACTGCTGGTACTGGCCGCCCTGCTGAGGCTTGTTAAGGAACGAGGACGCGAGCTTAAACGCAGTGTCCATTCCGCTAGAATGGTGCTGCTGCTGCTGGCTCTGGCCGTACTGCTGGTTGCTTGAGGCACCGTACGAACCAGACTGCTGCTGGCTGTTCGAGGGCTTGTTGAGGAACTGCCCGGCGAGCTTCATCGCCGTGTCGAGACCGCTTGACTGGTGCTGCTGCTGGCCTGACTGGTGCTGCTGACCAGACTGGGTGCCGCCGTAGCCGCCGTACGAGTTCTGGCTCTGGCCGTGGCTACTAGACTGGTTCTGTCCGTAGCCTCCAGACTGGTTTTGACCGTAGCTTCCGGAGCCCTGGTTCTGGCCATAGCTTCCAGAGCCGTGGTCCTGACCGTAGCCGCCAGAGCCTCCGGACTGGTTCTGGCTGTAGCTGCCGGACTGGCCGTAGCCTCCCGACTGAGACTGGCCGTATCCTCCCGACTGAGACTGGCCGTATCCTCCGGACTGCGACTGTCCGTAGCCGCCGCTGGACTGGTTCTGACCATAGCTGTTGTTGGGCTGGTTCTGGCCATAGCTGTTGCTGGAGTGGTTCGAGCCGTAGTTGTTGTTGGACGAGTTCTGGCCGTAGCTGTTGCCAGACTGGCTCTGGCCGCAGTTGCCATTGCTGGCGTAGCCGCCTTGACCAGAGGTCTGCTGGGGCTTGCTGCCACCGCCAAGGACGCCAGCCAGCATGCCCGACAATCCGCTTCCGTGCTGCTGACCTTGCTGCTGCTGCTGGTTGCCATGGTTGCCACCACCGAGGAACGATGCGGCAAGACCACCGACGCCGCCACTGCTGCTGCTGGTGTTGTTGGTAGGCTTGTTGCCGCCGATACCCATCGCGCCGAGGAAGCTGCCCATGTGGTCCTGGGGCGTCTCCTGGGGAGCAGGCTTGCCCATGAACTGACAGTTAGTTGGCAACTATTACACACAACTCACGGAATAGAGCTTTTTCTTGATCATCAGCTGCGTGAATGTCTGCGTGGCGGCAGCAGCAACGTCGGCCTGGTTGTTGCCCTTGCCGCTGCTCATAATCTGTTGTTAGCTGGGTTGGAGAGCGTTACAGCTCACCTTGGCGACTTCACGCGAGATCAGGTCCACGATCTTCTCGAACGTGTCCTTTTGTCTTGGGGGCTGTGCTTGGCCAGCGCCACCGAGGAGCGATCCGAGGCTCGAGCCGAGACCTCGCGACTGCTGCCCAGTCTGCTCCTTCGCGGCGGTGCCGTACAGGTCGGTAACGTCGTTCGCAAGGTTGCCATTGTTGCCGCTGCTGCCGAAAATGCGGTCGAAGACCTCCTTACCAGCAGCAGCACCGGCGTCCTGGTCAGACATACCGCCACCCTGCTGGTTGTAGGCACGATTGTGGGCCTCGTTGACCTTGTTCTCGTCGAGAGTGGCGGCGCTCGTGAGTCCACTAAGACCGCTAACGAAGGAGCCCAGACCACGCGACTGGGTCTGCTGCTGCGGTTGCGAGTCGGGGACAAGCATTGCCGAGAGGTTCTTGGTGATGATGTCGTTCACGCCGCCAGCGCCAGCGCCGGACTGTCCATAGTTGTTCGAGCCACCGGGGGCATCGTGGCCAGCCTTGTACTGGTTGTACAGGTTCTGAGCCGTGGCGGCGTACTGCTGGAAGTTGGACATGATGGGTGAGGTAGAGTCCAAGACAGCGCGACCACTCTGTTTTGAAGCCCGCTGGCATGCACTGCTCTTGGCTTCGGGCGCGGGGGCCCGCACAGCATTTACGTAAGGATCGACGTTTCGGCACCCACTTCCTGGCCGTTTCACCTCAGCAATTTTGTGCTCTCACCTCATCGTCCAACGCATGTCTCAGCCACCCACAGCCCATCGTTCTCGAATTCAATTCAAAGACAACGGGAGCCGTAGCAGTCTGTCTCAAAGGCAGTCAGCGCATCTCTTTCGCGGCTACGCCATGGAGGCCAAGTGGCCGTCAGCCATCCAGAAGTCTCATGACCATGGGGGGATCGATTGCAACTGATTGATTCTCAAACAGAGACCTGGGGCTGGCGGGGAGCGCGCAGACAGCGCAGTCTTCGGACGTTCTCGTGGTGTAGTGGTTATCATACTCTCTTAGGGTGATCTAACATCTTGAGCTTTGCCTCCAACGGTCTCTGGTTCGCCAGAGATCAAGCTTGGGAGTGGCCCCGGGTTCAAATCCCGGCGAGGACCCTCTTTTGCTGCTATGTACAGCGCTGGGGAGTGAGAACGCTTTCTTGAGGCTTGTTGGATGCGAGAACGAAAACTCATCGGAGAAAAACTGAAATCAACGAATAAGAACAGTTGTGCCACAGACCTCCAGGGTGATTACGTAATCTGAAATTTCGGATGTGGGGCGCAGGTGGAGGGAGGGCGCTGATAAGATACAGGGAAATCTTCGGTCGGCGCTCCTCTTCCAGCGACTGCCCGCCCGAGTTGCAAAAGATTTGGCGTAAGGGAGTATGTTACTACTCGCTTGACGAGAGTGGGATTCGAACCCACGTCCGAAGACTGCGGAGACGACTGCTCGGAGGAGCAGATCACCTTAACACAGCGCCTTAGACCGCTCGGCCATCTCGCCTTGATGATCACGATCGCCTGCACACGGCCAACAACGCCCAGGGCTGCGGGATCGACTGTCTCGGGCGTTCGGAGGGCGTAATGTTGAGAGGAAGCGGCGGGGGGAATTTGGATGCGCCAAATGGCCAACACCGTTGCCGGAGGAGTGTGGATTATGATTCATAAATGGGTTACGGACATACGGGAAGCTGTCGTTGGGGGCGACCCTTGCGATCATGGGGGTTACTAGACAACATGACCACAGAGAACAGGGCACAGCTCATGCGGTACTGGTGCCCACCATTTTCTCGTTGATCTTCGTGATGTATCCATCGGCACGCTCGCGAAGGCGTGGGTCGCTCGTCTTGGCCTTGAAGCGGTCGAGCCAGGACGAGACCTTCTGCAGGACCTTGCCATCCTCAGTTGGCAGCGGGCCGCCACGAAGTACGAGCGACATGGCCGCCACCTTGACAAACATGGAGTCGCTGCGCGCACGCTCCGTCTTGAGCTGGGCGGAGAGCGAGTCGAGCTTCTCCTGCTTGCGGCGGAGATCATCGTTGAGGCGCTGTTCGACGCGGCGTAGCGCGATGTCCGCCCCGCCCTGGAAGCCAGAAAGGGGTTGGATGGGTTGGACAGGCTGGGTGATGGGCATGCTATTGAATCTAGGGGGAGCGGTACGCTTCTCGAGCGTCTCGCAGGTACACTCAAGTGCTTTGGTGCGGGTTTCCAACGCGGTGAGGCGCTTATTCGATTCCTCCTTGTGAGTTTGCAGGTTGACAGCGTTCACGTTGCGATGGACGACAGTGAGCGAGTCGCCCGAGTTCATGCGGCGCTCGAGGTCATAACAGTGATTGGTGGTGACGTCCAGCCTACGCTCCAGGTGGCAGATCGTCTTGCTAATGTTGCCACCGTTGCAGAGGCAGTTGTCTTTGATCTCCTCCAACTGCGCCTCAGCCTCGGCAGCCCGCTGCTCAGCCTGCTCTGCCTTGAGTTCAACGCGCTCCAACGACAGCGACAGGCTGAGCTGCGTCTCATGCAGTGCTTCAATGTCTTTCTGCAGCTCGGCCCTGACTTTTGCCACGGCATTTGCGACTGCCGCGGCAGTCTGGGAGGCCGCCTTCACCTCCGAGTCCCGGATCAGCTGCGTGAAAGAGGAAGCGAAGACCTCGGCGATGTCCTGGCGTGAAAGGGGGGAGGGGGTGGTCGGGGTCGCTGGGCCGTTGTTGGGGGTCGAGAAGTTCTCCTCCGAATTGTCATCAGAAACGACAACAAAACCGTCCTCGTCAATGGGTGCCTGTGGCGTCAGAAAAGGACCGCATTGGCACCTACAGTGGGTTTCATCTTGATAACGATTGATGGAGGATGTCAGTTGAACAGCTGTAGAAGAATCGATGGAGTGGAGAGTCGAGACATCGAGATGGTGGTGAACAATAGTGAGCTGGAAGCGAAGACGTTGGGGAGAGGGCGCTGCAACGTGAGAAAGAGGAGGTGTGTGTCTCAGAGGTGAACGTGTGTGTGCTGAGATCCGACACCATCATCGGGCACTGAGGTCACTCCGCCTTACGATGACATGTGTCCGGCATTGTGGGCTGTTTTGGGTGCCTCTCAGGCTCCAGATGCCCAAACGTGTGAGGCGTGTTGTGTTCCACATCGGCAAGGGGGATGAGCCACTTCAGCTTGTGGGTGTCGCACGTGACTTCAACGGCGATGGCAAGGTCAACAGACTTCGTGACTCCATTAGACGTCGGAGGATGCCTTCTCTAGTTTCATGGTCTCCCACGGGTACCTCGGGAATCAGCGGCGGGAGTCAGTCGCCAGCGTTCTCGTGTAGTTTAAGAATTCGATGAGAGCGCTGGACACTGACAAGGTCAACAATCCGCAGACCTGGTTCCAACATGCGCTGGTGAGTCAGCATTGGTTCAGCGATAGAGACGAGAGGGTGGATTACATAGCCACCACCGTAGCTATCTTCTTTCTGGATTCAACGAGGTTAGAAGACGCCTTCTCTTGATCCAAGCTTTCCCACAAAGTCCCGTTTATCATTGAGATATGGCTGCAGCACCATCGGCCAGAGGTCATTGAAGAATCGAAAACCTCCCGGGGCCTCCAACACGTCAGTAGCCCCAATGCTTGCAGTACGCCAGTATATCAAGGCCCTCGCGATGAGCATATGAGTGCCAGACATCCTGCAGGTTAAGAATACATCGCCAGCTTACTGCGTCTTCTTCTCGACCGTCACCTCCTCGACGACGTTCGGTCCAATGTCTCCAACGTCCGTCTGCTTGTACACATGCCTGATCTTCTCGTACAGGATGCACTCCCAGAAAGCGTCGATGGCGCCGAATCCGAACAGCACTGTCCACAGGATCCACTTGAGGCTGGGGCCGAGCGGCGTGTCGTGCTTCTTCAGCTGCGACGCCATGTACGCCGGCTCGATGAGGAAGTGCATGATTGCCGCGAACCAGCCCGTGATCGCAAGGGTGTACCGTCCCAGAACACGGTCAATCCACGCACGACACGCATCGGCAGTTGATCCCGGTGCATAGGCGCAGAAGAACCAGCCGAGCAGAGCGACACCGGCGGGAAGGATGAAGGGGAACATGGGCGGGCGCTTGAAGTAGCGGATCGGCGGGACTTCGGGCTGCGATGTTAGCTTCCTCGGGCTTTGGCTAGCTAGATGCCAGGAACGCTGTTCGGCGGGAGTGCGCAGAAACGAGCTAGCGCCATGGATCGCACATGGAAGTGCAGCGACCAGTGCAGTCTGCCAGTACGCTACCGTCCCCAGAAGGTGTTCCACTCACCACATTGTACTTCGCGAACGCCTCCTTCTTCCAGCGGAACAGAAGCGGGCGCGCCTCAAAACCACTCTTGAGGGGCGGGTCAAGGGGCAGCTTGACTACGACCTCCTCCTTCTTGGGGTGCGGGAACGTCGCGAGCTGAATGTACGAGCCGTCCTTGCCGAAGATCTGGATGTACACGTCGCCGAGGTTGCCCTTGAGACCCAGGCGGTGCTTCAGAATGGCTGTCTGTCAGCTATAGCACTTCACTCGGACAGCTGCCTATCTCGCCACGACCCGCCAACTCACCAGTGAGCGCATCGGGCTGCGCGTTGAAGATCGAGATCGTCTTGAAGCTGCTGTCAGCTCGCAACAGGGAGGGAACAGCTTACACGTCGACCTGGTCCTGCGGGACGCGCTGCATCGTGTCTGTGATGGAAGTGTGGGTGATGCAGAAGTCAGAGAGATCGCTCGTGCACCTGACGATAGCGCGTCAAGCGGCCTGACGCATAGCCGGCCAGATCCGCCAGCCGGGATCAATCCAGGCCTAGGTCCGGGTCAGCCATGGTGCAGGAGGAATGTTATGGCGCCCGTCTTTGCATCTCCGAATATCAGATAAGGATAAATCGCGCATGCACCTGTGATATTCCAGGCGTTGGCGTGAGGCAGGAGAGCTGCGTGCTGCGGTCTTACTCATCAGCGGTGCAACCCCCGAGCCCGGCGCAGCATGCGAGTGGAGAAGACACCGGAGACGGGGGGTGTGCAAGGCACGTTGCGGAGGCCGAGGTGAGGCCGGGGGAGGGCGACATATGACGTCTGGATTTTGCCGGGGCTCGGATTCGGGAACTTCTCCATCGCTCTCTCACTCTCCACCTCCGCCACCATGTTTCTTCGCAGCGCCGTTTCGCGGCCCGCCGCCACTCTTCTCTCATCAACAGCACGCATTCCGGCCGCCAGCCCGTCGCTGCGGTTAGCGGCGCAGGTGCGCTTTAACTCAGGCTCCAACGTGCCCCCTTCCCAGGTCGAGCCGACGCGGCCGTGTCCGTCCTGCGGGAAGCCGATCCCGTACCCCGCCTCGCCTTGTCCGAACTGCGGAGGACTCGTCAACATTCCGCCCGGACTGTCGCTGCACTCCCTGCTCGGCGTTAGCGACCCGATCCCGGTCGGCGAGCAGCACCCCACGTTCAATGTCGGGGAGGAGCTGAAGAGGCTTCCGAGCAACGGAATGGACCTGGAGCCGCGCGATCTCCGTATGCGCATGCTCCGTCGCCAGCAGGACCTGCACCCGGACCGGCACCATGGTGATGCGCTCGCCGAGGACCTTTCGGGACGCATCAACAAAGCGTACGAGACGCTTGCCTCGCCTCTGAAGCGCATCGAGTACATTGTGAGTTGCAGGTCGCGGATAGTTTTACTGACAGCCAGCTGGAGCAGTACGACATGGCGACGGACGAGACGGACAAGGTCGACAACCACGATCTGCTTATGGAGATTCTGGAGGCGCGCGAGACGCTCGAGGAGGCGGACGGACAGGAGGTCGAGGAGCTGCGCCAGGACAACCAGGCCAAGGTTGACGACATTGTGCACCAGATCTGCGAGCTGCTGCACTCCAAGGAGCCGGACCTGCACGCTGTCAAGCGCCTCGCCGTCGAGCTGCGGTACTGGGTGCAGCTTGAGAACGCAGCCAAGGCCAAGCTCGACAAGATGGGCCACTAGAAGAAGTCCGCTGGTATGGGTCTAGAGATGCATGCGTCTAGATGATCGCGAGATGCGTCATGCGGGTGGTGTGTATAAGGGAAAACTAGAAGAACAACAATATCTCTCTCTATCTACATTGGATGGGGGGGTCTAGTCGTCGAACTTGATCGAGTGGGACTCAAGCGTAATGAGGCCGCCGCCGTACGAGCCGCGCTTCTTCTTGTTCTTCTCCTTGCGGAAGCCGTCGCCGCGCGTGACGATCAGGTCGCGCGAAGCACGGGCACCGAAGTCGTTCGGGTTAGCTCCGTTACGGATCTGGAAAGTTAGCTGGACAGTCCGACGATCGAAGCTCAGTTGAACAATAGGGTACTCACGTGAGCGTCAAAGCTGTTGTCCATGAGACGAGCGTCGTGGAAGGTGACATTCTCCTGCTTGATACGCTCGAAGCGCTGTCCCTGTCCGCCCCTCGGCTTCTTGCCACCCTGAGGAGTCGAGGTACCCGAGGGGGTGAAGGCGGGGGTCGAGGTCGACGAGGGAGCGGAAGAGGACGAGGCCGAGGTGGACGCCTCCTTCACGCGCTTCTTGGCGGGCTCGTCGGAAGAAGCAGAAGACGAGGAGGACGAGGGCGAGCGAGCGCGCTTGGCACCAATGCCGGCCTTCTTGGGCTCCTCCTCCTCAGACTCGGACGAAGAGTCGCTGTCGGAAGACGAGTCGCTGTCGGAGGAGGAAGACGAGGAGGACGAAGAAGACGAAGAGGAGGAAGAAGAAGACGAGGATGAAGAAGACGACGAAGAGGAGGAAGACGAGGAGGAAGATGAAGACGAAGAGTCGCTCTCGTCACCGCTGTCGCTGTCAGAGTCGGAGTCGGAATCAGAGGACGAAGACGAAGACGAGGAAGCCTCCTTGTCGCTCTTGGGAGGAGGAAGGGTCGACGAGCCGGAAGAGCCGGACTCCTCGTCATCCGAGTCAGAGTCGGAGTCGGAGTCCGAGCTGTCGGAGCTCGAGGACGACTCGTCGTCGCTGTCGCTGCCAGAGTCGGAGCTCGAGTCGCTGTCGCTCTCAGGAAGCGGGATCTTGGCGGCGTCCTTGACCGAGATGATGCCCTCGACAGTCTCCTTGCTCTTCGAGCTAGACTTGGAGCTGGCCTTTGAGCTGGAAGAGCTCGAGGAGCTGGAGCTGGAGCTGCTAGAGTCGGAGTCCGAGTCCGAGTCAGAGTCCGAGTCAGAGTCGGAGCTCTTCATCTCGACATCCTCCTTGGCGCCCTCGGTGCCCTTGGCCCACACGCGCTCAAGCTCACCCTCAGTACCCTGGGTGGCACTGGCTTCCTTCTCGAAAGCCTTGACGGAGCGGGTGAGGCCGCGGGAGATAAGGTAGGCCAGAACGGCCGCGTCGAGGTCTGATTCTTGTCAGCTAGCCCAGAGCAACTGCAAGCTTACCCTTGTTCTGTGCGGACATAGTGGCTGTTGTTGATTGCCGTGTGACGACGTTGACAACAAATCTTCGATTATCTCTGTGCAGTGGTCGAGCGACCTCCACCACGGGCGCTCGCGGTAATCTTGGAAATTTATTTGTTTCCGCACGATTCGAGGATATTATCCCATCGCTGAGGACAGCTGCGCCCATGATCGCCCCAAGGCACCTCGCACGTGACCCAACCCCGGCCCACTGGTCCGAACAAGGGCAATGGATAGTGGCCCAGCGCGTCATCTTATGGGGAACGAGGGTTGAATCCAGCATCGCACAGTTACGCACACCACCACAGAGTCCACCTGCCCATCATGACCGGCTTCGGCTTCAGCCACCAGCCGCTCGTCAACATGTTCGGAAGCGGCATCACCAGCTTCTTCCGAAAGATCGAGGTCTACGGCAGTGAGAACGTGCCAGAGGAGGGCCCGATCATCTTGTGAGTTTGACTCTTCCAAGTGGAGGCGGTCATTGTTCGGCTATCTGCCTCACTCAACGCGTCCTCTCGCCACAATGTTATCAGCATCCCCCCTCTGCATACACATACACAAGCACACGATGCTGCCTCAAAGCATTCCACATGACGTGAGACAACTGACACGACAGTGCGTGCACACACACGAACATGGCCATTGACGTGAGTCGTGTCCGCGGGGAGCCACTGGCCTCCGGACTTTTGCCGCCAAGCAGAGCTTAGCTGATCTCGTTAGCCGGCCGTGCTCTCGTACACTGTCCCCCACGGCTACTCGCTGCACTACTGGGTCAAGGACTCGCTGTTCCGAAACCCCGTCATGCGAGCCGTAATGCAGAATGCTGGTAACATCCGTGCGTATAGTCGCCGCCGCGTGACCCTCGCCCCAGCACCAGGGTGCCACTCGGCCCCGAGGTGACAGTCACTTCGGCATGCATTTGTCACGGCAACACTGACAGACTCAGCCGTCGACCGCAAGACGAAGAACAACCAGAAGCTCTTCAAGGGCACCTTTGAGGGTAAGCTACGGCGACGGACGGAAAGCTAACATGCAGCCATGGCCGCGGGCGAATGCATTGGCCTGTTTCCCGAGGGCACGTCGCACACGAACCCGCGCCTGATCCCGCTGAAGGACGGTCTCGCGTGGTCGGCGCTCGAGTACCTGATCTACCTGAAGGGCGGCGACGGACAGGAGCCCCACAAGGGCAAGCCAGTCACGATTGTGCCGGTTGGTATCGCGTACTGCGACAAGAGCAAGTACCGATCACGCCTTGTGATCACGTACTGCCCGCCGATCACGACGGACCGGTACGAGAAGGAGTTCCTGAGCGGCGGCGACGCGGCGAAGAAGGCGGCCGTGAAGCGTCTGACGCGCGACATTGAGCTGGAGCTGTACAAGACGACTGTCAATGGACCTGACTGGTGAGCTTGTTTGCAACGAACGAGAGCTGACAGACAGGGAGACGAACTATGCCGCGGACATGGCACGCGAGCTGCTGTGGAAGTACGACCGTGACCTGGCGTTGGCCGACTACGTCGACGTGCAGCAGACGCTGGTGGACCTGCTGAGCACGAACGACCCGCGGATCGAGAAGCTCAAGCAAATGCTGTACACGTACCACCAGCTGCTTGTCGCCTCGCGCCTGTCAAACGGTGCGCTGACGGACCTCCCGCTCCAGCGCAACCTGGACCCGAACAAGGTGGTTCCCCTTCCCGGACGACTGCGCACGCTCGCGATCCTGATCAAGGACACGTTCATCTCGCTAATCCAGTTCCCGCTCTTTGTCGTGCCGTTCCTGTTTAACATTCCGCTCTACATCATCGGCATGCTCGGCGCGAACATGGCCGAGAACGAGCTCGAGACACAGGCGCAGATGAAGGTGTTCCTAGGCATCTTCATCAGCTTCCTGCTGTACCCGATCTACTTCTTCATCTTCCTGTGGATGTTCCGCACAGTCCCCCTCGGCGGGCTCTTTGCTGCGGGCGTCGTCTGGCTGTTGAGCAAGTACCATGCGGCGCTGATTGACCGGAACTACGCCGGGCTGAAGAAGCTGGTGGCGGCGTGGCGTGTGCTGATCGGCGTCTGGCTCGGGTCCCGCGTCGAGATGAACCTGAACAGTTTCGTAGACCGGGCAGCGTCGTATGCGCCGAACCCGCCGCAGGTCGCCGGCCTGCCGGCGGGTAAAGAGGCGGAGAAGTATGTGCGTCCCGAGAAGCTGCCCTCGCGCGTGCTCGTGCGCCACGTGCTGCGCCAGCGCGTCCAAGCAGCTCGTGCTTTGACGGACACGCTGCTCGAGCTCGAAGCCGCCGATGCGAATGTCGACGCAAGCTTCTGGCTCGCGGAGCGGTATGGCGGAGACGTCCTCCCCCTCTCGAAGGCTGAGATGGAACTGCCCGCGTACGAGCGCCCGTGGCCTAGGGGGCGCAGGGGCGCGCGCGAGGTCGTCGCGTTCCTCCGTGGACGTGGGGCGAGGCTCGGCGGCACCATGGGCGGGGAGAGCGAGTACTTGGCCAATGCGAGCCGGGCGGCGGAGACCCCGGGCCTGGACAAGGTCGAGTTTAAGATGGAGTAAGCGCGAGCGGGCGAGCGAAGCGAGCCCAGCGAGCATGGCATGAAGAGAAGCGAGAACTGCGAGAACTGCGAGAACTGCGGCCACGCAGCGCGCTACAAGCCGTCGCCGGCCGTCTGCAGGCCATTGACGAGTATACCCATAGCATAACCCATTGATTCTGCCTCTCATTTTTCCATAGTCTTGACGTTTCTTCCACTGCTTAATCAGTCATACTTCCTGGTGATGAATAATAGATGAGAATGTCCAGCGAGCGCAGCGAGCTATATACCTAGCACAAGAGTGGAAAACAAGATGTGTAACATAAAGATGAATGCGTGAAGATATGGGGGGTTCAGTTATTAATATTCCTTGTACGAGCGCTTAGATTCGACAGTTGGGGCGGCCCGGTGTTGGAACGCGGGTGTCTTTAGCTGGGCGGGGTGGGTGTTCGTCGGCCTTCCTATCGTGCTGCATGCGGCGCCAGCCGCATCGCAGGACGTCTGTGCGACACTGACGCAGCACGTCAGCAGCACAGCAGAAACACACTTGCAACCACCTTGTGCCAGCTATCGCTGGCCCAGGTGGCCGCAAGCGCGGGCCCAGCCAGTCTTGTTGGAAGACTTTGCTGTTACAGAACATTCAACTCCACGCCCAGAGCGTCTGTTGGAAGACAATAACACATGCTCTTTGGTTTCGGTATGCCTGTTGGAGGAATTGTGATGTGATATATGCTTGTTGATTGTGGATGGGAGCGCAGGGCCCATGAGTCAGGCCGTTAGCGACTGCACGACAGTCGCACGCGGGTATTGGGTTTTCTATTACTTGTCTTCTACTTCTCCTTTTCCCTCCTTCTTGGTCCGAGATGTCGACGGTGACGACTGAGGACTGGAGCCGACTGGAGCCGACTGGAGCCGGCTGGAGCCCGCGCTCGCCACGCCTCACGCCGCTACTCGCGGCGATCGGCGGACTCACGCGTACTTCCTCATGAAGTCCTCGTGGAACCTCTCAATCTTGTCCATCATCTCCTCGGCCCCGGGGGCGAGACACGTCACTCTCAGATGATGCGTGCCGTCCTTCTGTCCGAATCCCGATCCGGCAACGGTGCAGATGCCCGTCGCGTCGAGCAGCGCGAGGGCGTAGAAGACATCAGCCTCCTTGCCGGCTTTCCGGGCCGCCTCCTTCGCCTTGGGCGGGAACTCGAGCGTGGGGAAGAGATACATCGCCCCGTCTGCTGGCTGGCACTGCACGCCCGAGAGCCGGTTGAAGCGTTCGGCCATGTACGCGCTGCGCTGGCGCATGCCGTCGTGGATCGCGGCTGCTTCCTCCTTGTACGTTTGGTATGAGGGGCTGCCTTCGGCGGGCGGGGACACGAGCAGGTCCACGCCCACTTGTCCGCTGGTCGGCGCGCAGAGCGAGATCGAGGCCATCTTCTGTAGGAGGTCCTCGACGTCGCTGTCCAGGTTGACGGCCTCGAGGTAGCCTCCCCTCCGGCCGCACTCGCCAGACACGCCCTTGCTGATCGAGTGGAGAGACACGAGCTCAACCTCGTCGCAGATCGGCTGCGGCATGGAGCGCACGACGCGCTTGAAGCTCGCGAACGGGCGGCGGGCAGGGTCATAGACGTTGGTCTGGTACACCTCGTCTGCGAGGAGCAGCAGGCTCTCGTCATAGCACAGCTGCACGATGGCGCGCATGTCCGCCTCGCTAAGGCAGGAACCCGTCGGGTTGCCCGGGTTGATGACGACGAGCATCTTGAGCGGCGTGCCATCCGCCTTGGCGCGGGCGATGGCCTTCTTCACACTCTCCAGGTCGAGCGCCCAGCCACGCGACTCGTCGAGGTGGTACTCGACCGGCTTGGCCTGGAGGTGCGCCAGCGTCGCAGTGTAGAGCGGATACTGCGGGATGGGAATCAGGGCTCCGTCGCCCGGACGCAGCGCAATGCCCATGAGCATGGCGACGGCCGGGGTCGCGCCACCCGTGAGGTAGATCTGGTCCGGGTCGGCGGGGAAGCCGTCGCGGCGCTGGAGGAACTGCGCGACACGCTTGCGGATAGGCAAGCTGCCCTTGCTGCCAGTGTAAGCGCCAATGGAGCCAAACTCGGCGACGAGCTGGGACGCCTTCTCGAGCGCGTCGGCCGGGAAGACCTGCGACGCGACGGGGTGCGTGATGAGCGCAGGGTACTCGACGAGCGCGGCGACTTGCCGCCAGTACGTCAGCGGGCGCTGGCCCAGCACCTTGTCCTGCGGGTTGCCAATGTTGCAGTACGTAATGTGCTCAAAGGGCAGGGTGTTGCCCCCGGCCAGCTCGCCGGCCAGCTGAGCAGCCAGGTCGTCCGCCTTGATCGACAGCTCGCCGCGGACAGCGTACTCGACGGCTTGGACGACGGGGTTGACCGTGTCGGCAGTCAGGGCCTTGTGGCGCGAGCCCGGGGACGAAGCGCCCGAAGAGCTCGCGCTCGGGGACAGGTTCAGACAACTGTCGTGGATGACGTTGAGGGCCTTGACGGCATCCTTGTTGGCAATGACGCAGCTGATGTTGATCTCGGACGCACCCTGGGAGATCATCTCGAGGTTGATGTCGGCGCGGGCGAGCGCGCCAAACATGGCGCTGGCGCTTCCGATCGCGTTGCGCATGTTGCGGCCGACGAGCGAAAGGATCGCCATGTCGTGCGACACGGTGATCTCGCCAATCTTCTCGAGATCGCGCACGAGGCGCTCCAGGCGGCGCGCGTTGCCAAAGTCCTGCATCGCCATCGAGACGTGCACCTCGGACGTAGAGATGAGGTCGACAACAACACCCGCGCGGTCGAGCGTACCAAAGATACGCGCGAGGAAACCGTGGCTGATGGTCTTGCGGTTGCTGTGGATATTGAGCACGAGAATCTGGTCCTTGATCGTGACGGCCGTGGGGAGGCGGTCGCTCTCGTGGTTCGGGTCATGCTGGGGCGGCTTGGTGTCGAGGCCGCGGGGGAACTCCTGGTCGGGGAGGATGATGGTGCCCTGTCCCTGGGGGTTCTCGACGTTCTTGATGCGGATCGGGATGCGCGCGCGAATGACCTGCTCCATCGTGAAGGGGTGGATGACTTCTGAACCATAGTAGGTCAACTCGGCGGCCTCATCAGGAGTGATGCTCGGCACGAGGCGGGCCGAGGGCACCTTGCGCGGGTCAGCGGTGAAGATGCCGTCGACCTCCTTCCAGACCTGCAGCTCCGAGGCGCGGGTACCGACAGCGCAAAGCGCGGCACACAGGTCAGTGTAACCGCGGCCGATCTGGGCGAGAAGCGAACCCGGGACCGGGCCGAAGAAGCCCGTCACGACGGGGATGCGCGTGCCACACTCGCGCAGGCGCTCGCCGAGGCGCTGCGCGAGCTCGTCGTAGAACGCCTGGCCCAGCTGCGACACGCCCTGGTCGCCACTAGCGGTCAGGCCCGAGTCGGTGACAGAGCTCATGGCCGCGTCAACAATGTTGTCGAGGACGACGAGCTCGGCGTCGACACCGCGGTCGCGCAGCGCGGCAGCCACAATCTTGCACGCGAGACGCTCGCCGGTGCCGATGATCGAGTCCTGAGATCTGGGCGAGATCTCGTCAATGATCTACAAGTCAGTACACATACACAGCTACGATTGTGGGGCGCTCGGGCCAGGCCCGACTAAGGCTGTGTCCATCTTTGCCCGCCTGGCTGACGTCAAGCGTTGTAACACTTACATGAGCAGCGCTCAGGAAGGACCTGAGGGCCTCGCAGTCGCGCTCAATCTCCTCCTCAAGCTCATCGCGGAGAGGGCCGCGGCGGAGCGCCTGGCGGGCGGCGTCGAGGTGTCCGCGCTTGATCGTGTCGACAGTGGTGTGGAAGCGGGGCTCAAAGCTCTCCTCCTTGGCGGTCGGGGTGTCGGGTCCGCTGTCCGAGGGCGAGCGAGTGCGACCCGAGAGAGGCTGGAAGGGTGACGGCGAAGCGCACCTCGATTCGTCCTTGGCGTCCTTGAGGCTGGACAGGGACGACATCATGCTCTGCGAGAAGTAGCCCGACCCAACGCGCTTGGGGTACAGCGGCGTCTGGGCGCCCGACGCGGACGTCGAGTTCTGCCTCGCGCTGGCGGGGGCGAGCGCCTCGCGCGACGCCTGGAGCAGCAGATTCGTCGTGCCGAGCGCCTTGGTCTGCGTGCTGCGCGCACTGCATACGATCGCGACCTTGTTGTTTGGGAGGTAGGACCTGGGCGTTAGTGGCCTGGACAATGCGGGGCAGTGGGGAGGCTATGGGCCGATGAAACCGGTGCCAGATGGGTGCATCGGTCAGGTCGGCGAGAGGCAACCAGCCGGTGAATGCCGGGCCCGGTTGACAGGTGACAGACGCGCGCTGGCTCTTTTTCATATCCTCCCGCGCACGGGGTGACGGTATGATGTGATCGATAATGGCAAGCGAGTTTTCCTTGTCGTGGAGAGCATGTCTGCCGCCACCCCGAACGACGACGAGCAACAAACACGACTGTATAGCGGACCAATGACTCACTCTACGATCTCTGTGATGGAGTCGAGCGACTTGCCGACGCTGGTGCCGCCATATTTTTGGATGAGCCAGGGGGTATTCTCATCTGCCGAGTTGCGATAGAGTGGTTCCTCGTAGTAAGCGTCCTTGGGGGTGGAGGCGCCCGAAGACGGGGACATGGTGGTGACCATGGCCTTTGTCTTCCTTTGTTTTGGTGGGATGGGGGAGGTGGGGGTGGAGAGAGGAGAGAGATGGAGAGAGAGAGATGGGGTGGAGTCGGGAGTCGGGAAAGGAAGGCAGCGGTGGTGCAAGTGGTGGTGGGTGTGTGGTTGGTGGACTAACCGAGGGGGGAAGCTGGGTATGCGGGGTCTCTGTGGGCAATTCGAGGTATTCGACTCGGGCGATAGGCTAATAGATTCAGGGCCTGGAGCCAGAGAAGGAGGGGCTCAGCGGCTCAGTCGGACTCTGCAGCCAGTAGCGCGCAGTACCCAGCGTTGGGTCGTGCATCGCACACAAAGGCCCATCATGTCGGCTGTACCGAGCGGGCTCAGCGGGCTCAGGACAGTCAGGAACCCCACAACCCAACAACCCAAGCGCGCGCAAAGTTCGACTCGACTACTGCTGAAAAAAACGGCGCCTCGGCCGGACTCTGGCCCGCATCACGTGACTATTCCCTTGCGGGGTAATTCTCCCCTTCTCCCCTCTCTCCCCTGTCTCTCCTCTCTGCTCCGCATCCAATGATCGGGCGAATCCCCTGCGTCCGATTCCGCGAGCCACTGATAACAGGCGGTCGTAAAGAGGGCGATCAACGTGGACGAGTGAGCGTGCACAAGACACACACAGAGAACACTCAACACACGAAACACCTGGCGCTCACCCACACTACTGACAAGCTGTACTAGATCTTGGAACGTCAGATGCACAGACCGCCATTTGGAAATTAGCCGAGTTATGCACACAATCGCAACGACAGAACGGCACTTTGCATCACCTAACCTAGCAGCAAAATCTCATCTCTCCGCGTGGCCCGTCCCAGCCCCGGCTCCGCTCCCAGCTCCGTTGTGGTTCTGGCTTTGGTTGCTCTGGTTCGAGTTCTGGTTCTGGTTTTGATGCTTGTTACGTAACGAGAAGAACCGGAAGCTCGAGCTCGCCTTGCGCTCCGTGTTCGCTTCGGGCTCGTCGGCTCCCTTGCTGGACGCAGGGGCGGACGCGGCCATCCACTCGCTCCCGGGCGCACGGTTGAACAGCTCCTCAGCGCTGAGCCCGTTCGACGTCGTCGGGTTCGACGTCGAGTGGGACAAGCCGACGGGCTCACCACCCAGGTCGTTCTTCAGGCCAGCCGTAATCTCGTCCAGACCGCTGATCCCGTTGCTCGTGTTGCCAGACCACCGCGCCTTGTTCAGCAGAGGCCACTTGAGCGCCTTCTTCTCCGACGCGCTCGGGGCAAACGCGGACTCGAAGCCGGGCAGAGGGAGCGAGTCGCTCGACCCGCGGCCGACAGTCGGGAACATGTTGAACGAGGACAGATTGTCGGACGAAGATGGAGCTCCGGAGAACCAGCGGCGGGAAGGCAGAGAACCCATGTGCTGTAGCGTGTGGGTGCTTGTCGAGTTGGAGTGCGTCGAGCTGGCCGAGTTGGACAGGCGCATCGTGGGCGTCATGCGGCGAGGAGGACCATCGTTACCGTCCTGAGTACGCCAAGGAGGCGAATCCTCGGCAGAGTCAGAGCTCGAATTGTCCTGCTGGCCGGGCTGAACGCCTTCCGAGACAGCGTCGCGCAGCGTCATGAACAGCGAGTCGTCGTCCTCCGGCGCAGCGTCAGAGAGCCCGCTGTCCAGAGGCGTGACGTCACCCTCGAGAGAGCGCACTAAACCCTGCGGCAACCAACTGTCGGGGAACGAGGCAGACATGGGACCATTAATCGGCGATCCGGCGTCCTCGACAGATGAGGCGGGAGCTTGCTGAGTGTTGATGGACGGGCGGCGAGAAGCGAGCGAACGGGTGGTGCCGACGGCTCCGGAACCAACGGTACCGGGGCCAAAGTTCTCAAAGCCAGAGACGTCACGCTGTCCAGGGGGCTGCTTCAGGCTGTCAGATAAGCTGCGGTACGAGGCGTTGTTCGGGTGAGGGCGAGAAAGATGGCCGTAGCCAGAGGTAGCAGACTGCGCGGGGCGGGCCGTGTACGACTGGTCCAGCATGGGCATGCCGGCTTCAGCCATGTACGCAGCCGCCTGTGACGCCCACTCCGAGTCTGCCTGGTTCTGGCGCTGGCCATGCAGGTAGGTCTCGGAAGCGGCTGCCTCGTATGCGGCGGCCATCAGCATCATCTCCTCTTCAGGGGCGATCTTGCGGGCATCCTCAGCAGCGGTTTCGGCCGACTTGAGCTTCTCCTCGGCTTCGCGGACTTGCTGAGAAAGGTTGCTGTTCGAGGTCTCCACCGAGGTGATTTCCTCTTCGAGAGTACCGAGTTCTGCCGTCTTGGACTTGACGGCGTCACGCGTGTCCTTGATATACCGCTCTCCTTCTTCCTTTACAATGGTGATGTTCTTCTTGCTCTGTTCCATGTTACTCTTGAGTTCCTCTATTTCGCCGAGCGCCGCGGCGATCTTTGAGTTGAGCCCGTCACGGATCGACTCGATAGATTTGAGCTTCTTCTCGGCTTCACGTCGAGCTCCTTCAGCTTGACGCTTCTGATCCTCGAGAGTTTTGGACTTTGCTTTCAGATCCTGACGTTCCGCGTCGTCCTCCTTTCGCCTGCGCCGCAAGTCATCTAGCGTGGACTGCAGATGAGTTTGCGCCGCAGACACCGACTCGTCGTGGGCGTCGAGCTGCGCCTGCAGCTCGGCGAGCACACTCTGAGCAGAGGCGAGCTCGGCTTTCAGGGCCGTCAAGACAGGCGAGTTGATCTCGGCATTGGGATCGGCCGTAGGCGGGGTCGGTGGGGCAGCGAGGTTAGCAGAGGAACCGCGACGCGACCTCGACTCGGTCGTCAACGTCGTCGTCGACGGGGTCGAGTGGAGGGGAAGCAGGTCGGTAAGGTCCTTGGCTGAATCGTTCTTGAATAAGAGCTTGGGCACAAGGGCAGACGTTCGGGCTGGAGCGTCAGCTGGCAAGAAAAGTTCAACAGCTGCAATCAGACTCACAAGACAGAGATTCCTCCTTGGGCATGACCGCGCGCATCTCGAGGATGCCAGGCTTGTCCAAGGCGGCATTCTTCTTTCGTCCCTTGCCGGAGCGGCGCGAGGAATGGAGGACTCTCCAGATCCACTGAAACAGCTCGGGCACCTGGCCGAGTACAAACCAGTGCCCCAGAACGCCCAGGTAAGCAACGGCAGGCTCCGCGGACGGGGCACCAGATGCTTGCTTGGACGATTTCGCAGGCACAGGGTCGGACAGGTAGGCCGGGGCGCCCGGCGCACCAGCAACGGCGAGGGCGAAGAAAAAGTACGATCGATAGTTGAGACTGGGGGTTCGCAGGGAGATGGCAACATGGTTAGCGAAGCGGAAGGGGGCAATTGGCGGTGTGTCAGCGCCGCTGCTCGTCCCACTGCCGCTCGCACTTCCCTTGCCGTTCCCGTTGGTCGAGTTCTGGCGCTCCTCCGGATCGTCAGACGACGAGCGGATGTGCGCCAGGTGGCGGCGAAAGGCGAGCTCGGTCAGGTAGGCGCAGAATGATGACTCGTTTGGCTTTGTGACCGCGACTGCATGGTTAGCACAGCTGCATGGATGTTTGTGTGTCGCGCGACAGCCGGTGGTCGATTGGCGACGCAGACGTTCCGCAGAGCAATCAGTGTGCGCAGCACACAAGGGTCAGGACTTGATTGATCTTTTGGTCGATCGATCACGCGGGCTACCCGCACCCGCATGGATCCGAGTGTGCCAATGCAAACCCCACGCGCACTCGCGTTGCTGCGCACACAACAACCAAACAAAGAACTCACCAAGTACGAGGAGCAGACAGAGCGCAATGGCCCACGCCATCAGGCGTCGGACATCGTCAAACGATCCATGTACCCATAGCGGTGTGGCACTGTTATCAACATTGCCCCCTGCCAAGCCCAGAGCCGCGACTGCTCCGCGAGAGCGGTCGCGGAGAGCACTAAGCCCGCCGAGGAGCGAGGACGGCATGGGCTGGCCGTCCAGCGCTTTGGCGAAGGAGGGTCGGGGCAGGTGAGGTAAAGGGGGAGGGGCGGCCGGGTCAGATGCGCGGAGTCATTCGCTGGCGGTGATCGGGAGGGGGAGCCGGACCAATGTCGCACGGGGGGCAAGGGGAAAGCGCTTCGCTGTCCGGCGATCGAGGGGGGGAGGGTGTCGGACGGCGAGGGCGGGGGTGTGTGCGACGGGGGGGACGAACGAGTGGTGTGTGTGTGGTGTGGAGCAAGTGACTGGTCGAAGTTGTGTCTCTTGGGTTGAATGGATCAAAGTTGGAGTGTAATAATCGAGGTGAGCCCTTTAGTGCCCAAACCTGCACACTGTAACAGCCAAGAGTACAGACGCAGGCTCGCGCGGCTCAAGGCTCGAGGCTCGGCCTACTGGCTCAGTCTGCGCAGACCTGCACACCCGCACCCGACCCAGCACGAGGCCCCTCGTGCTTCATCCGCTGGATTCCAGGCATTCTACGCCACATGTCCGGATTTACCGTAAACCCCGCCCTGCACTCTGGGCGCCCTCTCCGCCTGGCTCCCACCGCAGCAGCACTGCGACGCTCGCTCGCTCGCTGCCTGGTGCTCGACGGCAGCATGCATGGCTCACCGACTCCGGACGTCGACCTTTGAGACACTTGCTTAGCGACCACCTCCGCGCCGACAACAACAACAAAACCCTCGTCGCGACCCGCTGCTCCCTTCCTCTCCGCCCTTCCACCCCTTACCTCTTTCTTCGCACCGTTCGTATCCCTCGACTCCTCACGCCCGATCTCCCGATCTAACCAACACAGATGCCCGGCTCTCTCTTCCGCGACCCCTGGGGACCTCGGGAGGCTTGGCGCAAGTCCCCCATCTTCTCCAACAAGTCCATGTTCAGGTGCGTCTGGTGCAGGCGGACACGACAAGCAGACTGTGCGGACTGGACGAGACAAGTGTCGGTGGTGTCCCAACGCCGTCGGAGCCAATGAACTCGCTGATATTACCGACAACCCGTTACTGTCCAAGCTCCACAACAGCCACTGTCGATCGCCAGCTAACAACTCCATGGTGTCTAAGCTGACCCACAGGAACGCCCTCCCCGGCTTCGGCATCGGCCTCGGTGCCTTCGTCGTCTACGTTATCTACGACGACTTCATCGCCCCCAAGAAGAGCCACCACTAGGTGCACTTAGAATAGTGTATGGATAGGATTTGCAGCATCGCAAGTTCGTTCGGCAGTGCTCGGGAATGTCTGGCTGGTGTGCCATGGGCTTCTCGCCGTCGGAAGAAGACCTCTCAACCGTCGGAGGAAGGTCACTCACTCATCTGTCGGAGACTCTAATTCTTGACCTGTATACTAGGGTGTCACTGTGACCCCATCGAAAGGAAGGTCTGCAAGTCGGCGTCGGCGTCTGAGTCTTAGCAAGGACTCCGCCTTGAGTCTTAGGGAAGACTTCGCCGAGGGATGACGTCCGTATGGTCGACACGGTTCAACGCCAGCCTTGCGCACAGCGGAGAGCCAAGAATAACTGCCACATACATGCTTACATATAACTGACGAGAAAGAGTAGTTCAACTATGAGGGGGGGATGAGTACTACTGATACAAGATTAGGTCGACCGCGACTCGCAAGAAAGATATTACCACGGCATCGTCGTCCGTCTCACGGGATTGGGGGCATGATGGTTCTTAGGCGGATGGAGGAGGTATTCCTTGTTAAACCTCTCCTTCCAAAGATGCGCCGTGCGCTTGATCCCGACCGTGTCCATGCGCGAGATGCGCTCGTCAAACGGCTCCCCAAACAGCTTCTCCGTTTCCTTCCTGTACCGCTCACCCTTGAGCTCGTGCGTGCGCCACACGAGCTCAATGTCGATATCCGGGACGAGATGCGCATGGTTGCCGACATGCGCGACGAGGTCAAGCCAGGCATGATAGCGCACGATGGCGCGCTGGATCGGGGCGATATTGTGGCTGAAGTCGGTCCGGAACCACCCCAGCGCGGAGACAGAATCGATAATCTTGCTCTGGCGCTGCACCGCCGCCGAAATGTCGGCCACGGTCCAGCCAGAGATGGACGGGATCACGCGCAACTTGCCGCTCTCGGGGATGTGGGGCAGGCGCTGCGGCAGCGCGTGTTTCCTGTATGCCTCTGCGGCGGCATGTAAAGGGAACTTGACGGATTTCAGCGCCGCATACGTGCCCCGGTTCGTGTCGGCGGCGAACTGGGGCGGGTTCAGGAGATGCGCGTGCCAGCACATCAACACTGAGAGGGGCGGGAGCTCCTCGGCCGTCAGCTCCTTGTACCCGTCCGAGGTGGACTGGCGGTGGGGGTGCCCGACATGGCTTGCG